>NC_081405.1:204989927-205589927 GCF_030272615.1 Cryptomeria japonica | reverse complement strand
TCTACCCCCAAGCCAAAGCAAACTAGGAGCTCTGCACCCTCCTCTGGTTCTGCTAAGCTAGTCAAAATTCTAGTCAAGCCATTCGGCAAGGGTGAGAAGAGGAAAAAAGAGAATAGCACAAGAGTTTATGTCTTAGTGAAGGATGATGAGGAGACCGAGTCTGATGAAGAGGTGAAGAAAATGAAGACTAAGGGCACCAAAGTCACAAAAGTCTCTAAGGACAAGCCCTCCGGTTAAGGCCAAGATGAGAAGAAGGTGAAGGCAGATTCTAACAAGCCTGGCATGTCAGTCCAAGAGGTGGAAGAAGCATTAATAGTACAGGGTAATCTAAAGACTCTTTTTGATTTTTATGATAAGTTTGATGACGATGGAAAAATAACTCTAGAGGAAGCTACAATTAAATCTTTGAACATCTACAATAGGGCACTTATAGAAATAATGTCAGAGATTCCAAAAGGTTTATATGACATTTTGGAAATGAGAAGACAAACTGCTAAAGCTGAAGATGAAAGGATGAAGGAATATGTAACAGTTAATATATGTTTGGTAATGGCAGTATAGGAAATAAAAAGAACACTCAAGGAAGCCCATCAACATTTTTGAAGTAAAACTAGGATAAATAAGATTATGATTGGGCAAGTAGATGAGGTGATAAAGGGTACCAAGGCAATCCTGAAGCAAATTTTGGAAAGGAATTAGTATGATGTTGTCTCATCTGCCCAAACATCACAAAAAGAGAAGCCCAAAGATGATCAAGCTAATATAAGTGTTCCCTCTATTCCAGTAAAGAAAGATGTAGTTAAAGATAAGGAGGGAGATGAGTTGGATAAAGGTGAAGAGGAGACAGGTAATGATAATGATGATGAGGATACACATAATCCTCCAGATCAACCCATGGACACAATGCCCTCTGTTGAGACTCAAGCTCTGGTTGTTGATGATGTAGGTCTTAAAGAGGTCTAGACATAAATAGATGCAAAAGATAAAAGGGTTGAAGAAAAAGACATTGCAGATGATGTGAAAGATTTTCTTGAAAAGGACAAGCAAATTTTTGATGATCTGGCATTGTCCCAAGGGCCAATTAACTTGGATTCTCTCTCTCCCATCTAGAAACTAAAGCTATCATCACTTGCACAAGATAAGGCAAGAGAGGAGATCTTAAAGTCTCACATAGAGGACAATGAGCTTGTGAGTCTTGCATCTGATATCCTGGAGAAAATAATGCCTACATTTCAAAATGATACATCTGATTCCCTTTCCGACCAGCTGAAAAGTTTGATCAATTCGGTAAGTACTCATTTTGAGTCATTAGAGAAGTCAATTGAGGTCAAGGTCTGTAATGAATTTAATGCCAAAAGACTTAGGACATTGAAGAGAATGATTGCAGATGATAGATTTATGTTAGATACCCGTATCAAGAGCATTCAAGATGCATTATACAAAGGAGGTAATATTTACAAATCTTGTCTATCATTGTCAAAGTTCATCGAGGATATTGAGAAGCAATCCAAGGAGCATGAAAAACAATTAGTCGGGATATCTCAGTCATTTGATCCATTGTCAGTTTATGTGGCTAGTCATGAAAACCAAGTAATATCCTTACTTGACAAAATTAAGAGCTTAAGCCATGATAAGGAGAAGATTATTGGTAGAGTTGGCGAACTTCAGAGTCTCATCACTCCCAAGGTGGACACAGTGCTCATTGTATTGAAGGATGCTCAGGATGTTGTAGCTTCAGGTGACCCCTCTAATCTCAAGTCACTAGTGATGCAAGCTTACCTCTTCAATGGTCTTATATCAATTATTGAATGTCTCAAGAAGGGCTGGGACTGTTATTTGAGCTCTTTGAAAAACATTTTTGCAGATATTTTTAAGCTTATGTAAGTTAGTGTGCACACATGCCATTGTATATAGAATTTTGTACAAATTTTTGGCATATGGATTCCTACCTTTTCCATTAATGTCAAAGGGGGAGTGTAGGAAAGTGAAAAATGCTGTATTCATCTTAGGGGGAGTTCCAGAATTTTGGAATTGTGCATTTTTTAGTTTTGTAGTGTATATATGTTGGCACTGATTCTGACACTTAGTCATTTTTTACTAGGTGTTGCCATCAATGCCAAAGGGGGGAATTGTTGGCAAGAGACATTGTATAGGTCATCCAGTGTTGTCATTGATGGCAACTCAAGTCAATTATTCCATTTGCAGTGTGTGATATGATCCTACCAGAATTCAGAATGAAGATTTGGTTAAGTCTGGTGAGTTAGAACAGAGTATCCAATAGAATGTAGTATTTTGGTTGGCATTTCATTTATGTTGAATAATTTGTGTTGTGGAGATAGAGGAAGATAGTTAGATGTCTGGAGTACCTTATTTCAAAATCTTAGCCTCCGGTGATGATTGTCATATGAGTTAGAAGATCTAGTGTACAATTTTTTGGGTTGAATAGCGAGGTATGGACGTCTTGGATAGTTGATCGTTGTGCGGAATTGATGGAGTAATTTTGGTGATTGTTTTTGTGATCGAGGATGTTTGGTCATCATTTGGGAAGCATGTGGACAATTATTTTTGGTTTGCATATGCATTGGAGTTCGAATTGAGCTGACTATGTATGCACGTTTCATCATTTGTCTAGTGTTTTTGAAGCCGACATGTAGAAGACCTAATTTCATGTTGCGAATATATAAGACCAATGGATATGATCATTTTGGATATCGGTAGGTGTGTGGAAAGTGTTTGTGATCGATTGTGCGAAGGATTTATGCTCCAGAATATTGCAGAACAACGAAATAGAGTAATGCAACAGAGAAATGTGAGATTAAGTGTTTTGTGCTTAATTAGAACTGTACTTTGGCATTTGTAGATGTTGGTTTTTAGTTCAAACATTCCAATTATCTTTTTAAAAAGATATTGCAAGACAATGAGTCTTCCTAGGGTTGTAGACCTTGATATTTTGAGCAGTGAGCTCTAGGCAACGTGTCTGAATGCATGTGCATTCCCAATGTAATATTTTTATACTTTTACAAAGTATATTTATATTGTGGGTTTCATCCCCACCATGGTTTTTCCCTTGACTAGGTTTTCTATGTATAAAATCTTGGTGTTATGGTGTTCTTGTTGATTGCTTTGCGTTTTTGTATCTTTTTTTTGTTCATTTGCATTAAGTGGCTGAAAGAACATGTTAATAAAGTTAAAAATTACAAAACAATGATTCACCCTCCCCTCTCAGTGCTCCTTGATTCCAACAATTGCCCCTAATATTCTCCATCATTTCTTAAGGAAGGTAATACCCAAACCTAAGAAAGTTCCATTCCTATAGATTTTGAGGTAACAAACTTGGATGGGCAGTTTGGTGGGCATACTTTAGAGGACATCAACTCATCAACACATCAACACATCAACACAAAGATTTCCAACATCTAGCTTCTCTTTTCCAGTTTGGTTTACATGATAGTAATGTTACAATGGAAGGGGTGAACAATATTTTTTGTATTGGCATAACATTATGAAATTAACATAGCATGGTAGAATGCATGACAATTTTGTATTTGTCAATGTTTTGAAACTATTCTTAACATTGAAAGAACCAAGTTCTCATCTCGAGAATTGTTATGTTACGAGAGTAACAAATACGTTTGCAATACCAATATACCTAATTGATTGTTTTCAATAGTGAATGATCAAGTATATCCATCATAATGTTGTGTCTTGCTTATTGTTGCTATATATATATATATATATATATATATATATATATATATATATATATATATATATATATATATATATATATATATAGGCATCCATATATACCCGTGGTAATCAATTTCTAAAAAATGACTATCTATATTTCATATATGGATTCATGCATGCTCAACTCTATTATATCCAATGTTCAATTTGTTCACATATAAATATAATTGAATCGATTTACATATAAATGCAACAAGTATTTAAAGAAGCACGCAATGCAATTTACAAAGCATTTAATGTAATTGAAGCATACTATCATGCATGAAAACCTTAACAACCCACTATATATGTATGTACATGTACACACACACACACATATATGCATATATATACATGCATATACATGCATGTATATATATACATGTATATACATATATATACATGCATGTATATATACATGCATATATATGTACATGTATATACATGCATGTACATATATGTATATACATGTACATATATATGCATGTATATATACATGCATGTATATATGCATATATACATGCATGTATATACATGTACATATATATGCATGTATATATATGCATATGCATATATACATGTATATATATGCATATGCATATATACATGTATATATATATATATGTATATATGTACATGTACATGTATATATATATATATACATGTACATACATGTATATATACATGTACATATATATATATATATACACACACATGTACATGTACATATACACACACACACACATATATATATACATGTACATGTCTACATGTGTATACATGTACATGTATACACACACACACACACACACACATATATATATATATAGATGTACATATATATATATATAGATGTACATATATATATATATATATATATATATATATATATGTATATACATGTACATGTACATGTATATATATATGTATATACATGTACATGTACATGTATATACATATATATATATATATATATATATGTACATCTATATATATATATACATGTACATGTACATACATATATATGTATGTATATACATGTACATGTACATATATATATATATATATATATATATATATATATATATATGCATATATATACATGCATATATATGTACATGTATATACATGCATATATATATATATATATTCATGTATATATGCATATGCATATATGCATATGCATATATATATATATATACATGTATATATGCATATGCATATATACATGTATATACATGTACATATATATGCATGTGCATGTATATACATGTACATATATATGCATGTATATATATGCATATATATATATATATATGTATGTATGTATGTATGTATACACATATACATATATACATATATACATGTATACACATGTATACACATGTATACATGTATACATATATACATGTATACACATGTATACATGTATACACATATACATATATATATATATATATGTATATGTGTATACATGTATACATGTGTGTATATATATATATATATATGTACATATATATATATGTACATATATATATATATATACATACATGCATACATGTATATATATACATATGCATGTATATATATATATGTATATATATACATATACATGTATATATATATATGTATATATATATATATATACATGTATATACATGCATATATATATATACATGTATATACATGCATATATATATATATACATGTATACATATATGCATGTATATACATGTATATGCATATATATATACATGTATATATATACATGCATGTATATATATATATACATGTATATATCTACATGTATATATACATGTACATGTATATACATGTAGATATATACATGTATATATATATACACACACACACATAATTGGCCAAAAGATAGGTTCAAGAAACTCTTTATAGTCAAGTAAATGAGAAATAGAAATGCAATATATGATTACATATTGCATATGTATTTATGCAACATGTAATCAAACAATATATTGCTGAAAAATGTAATCAATCTGAATATCATGAAACCCTTGACAATCAACTATATGAAAGTATGATATGCAACCTTTGATTTGCAATAGTATACACACAATTGGCCAAAAGATAGGTTCATGAAACCCTTTATAGTTAAGTAAATGAGAAAGGAAATGCGATATATGATTATATATTGCATATATATTTTTGTAATATGTAATCAAATAGTATATTGGTTCCAAATTCAATAAAATAGTATATCATGAAACCCTTTCAACTAACTATTTGAAAGATTGAAATGCAACACTTGACAACTGAGTATATGAAACCCTAAAGAACATTGAAAATACAAGATTTACACAAAGCCCAATATATGTCTACATTATGTAAACATAGAGTATGTAGTTGCATTGCACCCTATACAACATTTAAGAGTACACCATACATTCATTTGCAATACGAATACACACACTATATAGGTGCATAAAACACTTAAAAGATAGCCATGAAACAAAATTTACAAAGCCATAAATAATATATGTCAATTTTATGCTACCCTAATATGCAATTAATGAATACCCTGTTATGCTATATATATACTCTATCTATACACATTGCAGTTCATATACACAGAGTATATAGCTAGTTGAAACACTCCAAATAACACTGTAGACATAGTATACGACATCATGAAACACTTAAATGATTGTAAAAAAAAAAAAGTTATATAACCATAAAGAAATTTGCCAAACCAATTGAAATAGGCATAGAATGGAGGATCATTGCCATCGTGAGATTAAAAGACAACCTTAGATGGGGTTTTGAAGTGTTGTTCTTTCCTTTGGAGATGCAAGTGTTGATAAACACTAGCATATATGAAAAATCTATCATCACTAGTGGCTCCTAACCTCTCAGTAGTAGGTACTAGAGTGCACCACTACTAGTCTGTTGGTGGACGCTATCATGTTACTCTATGAAGAATGAATGTTCTTGTAGAGAACATTCAAAAAACCCTATTTGATGCAAATAGCGCCAAAGTGGATGCAAAAAGGTTGACAATGGATAGAGATGTGGAAGTAAATGTGCATTTACTGCACTTAAAGTTTGTAGAGAGTGGCTTGGTGGTAAACAAGTATCCAAATAACATGCATCTAGTTTTGGTTGACGAAATGTTTTGCAACAAATATAGGTATTTTTGGAAATCATATGATTTGACTTGGGAAACATGTACAAACTTAACGCTAATTTATTTTCTGAATTGTCAATTGAACCGTCTATGATGTGACATTTTTAATTTAGACCCGACGTAGATCTCTCTCACAACACAACCCCATTGGGCCCTCTCCCTTAATATGGATACAAGAAGAGCTAGCTCTTCCCTAATAAGTTTTTTTTAAACTATAATTTAGGCATTTTGTTTCCAACTAAAAAGATACCAAAGGGAAATAAAAATGTTTTTGTAGCTGCAGCCGAAACGTAGATAAGGTAGGCTACCCACTATAGTTCATTGTTTCCCATGGCTCATCAACTTCTCGGGAGACCGATCCAGTCCACTTACCTCTTTGTATCTCATGTTAAATCCCTATTTTGGCACTCCCCACCATTACTTTCACCACGATTTTTTCTCAATCTATCTTATCCCAAGCATTATCTTCCACACACCCCATCCCAATCATCATATAGGTTTCTTCTATGCACTGCAACATCCCAACCTGCTGCTGCACTGATCAAAGACCAACAACAAAAACAACTTCAGCTACCTTTTGAAAATGAAGATTATGAAGATGACACAGATTGTGAGGAAGAAGATGAAAATTTTAGTGACGAAGAAAATGACAGTTCTGATGACATTCCAGAAAACGATGAGGTGGCCTCTTCATTGGAACAAAACCAATCAACACATGCTTCAAAAGTTCCTTCGAGAAGGATTCCGCAATTAACACCAAAAGAGAAGAAACAGCTCAATTCATATGCTCATGGCCTTGGCAAGAAGCTTAAATGTCATCAGGTAAGTTTGTTTATTGCATAGATTGAAATGGGCGCAATTTCGATATGATGAAAGTCGGCTTTGTTTGATGTTTTTCTTTTGTAAAAGTATGTTCCAGTGGGTATGCTTACGCTAGTTTTTGCAAGGGGTTTGGATTATTTTTAGTAGACTGTCTTAGCGAGAAAATGAGGGTTCATTAAGTGCTTTTCCATTGCAACAGTTCGTTTCTAGGAGTGATATGGGCCCGATTCTTTTGGGGAATTTTAAGATCTGGTTAGCGGCAAATCTCGTACCCATTATTTCACCTAGGTCAGACGAAATCAAGAATTGCATTAGTTTCGTCTGGGATGTATGGAATTTTGAATTTATGTTAATGCTTACTAACAATCATATTAGGTCAATGGGACTGAGAAAAAAATACATTAAAAATACAAGACATGTAGAGGAAAGGAAGAAATATAAAAAATCCATAAAATAATAGCTTGAGTCAATTTACTATTTTGTTGTTCAGATTCCTGCCCCTGCCAAACTGTGATTAATAAAAGAAACAATGAACCTGTTTACGCTTTCAATATTGAGGTTGAAAAAATGAATCTGGAGTTGAAGGTTGCGACAAAGGATTGCCCTACTATTGAGGAGATTGTTTATCCCATTGAAATTGAGATTGGAAAAATGAATCCGAAGGTTAGAGGTTGAGACAAATAATTGCTTTGATGACCACTTGTAATGTTCCCTACTAGGAGGCTGCCAATTTTCCAATAATCAACAACCATTACTTAATATTATCAATGCCTTAACTAATTTATTAAACTAGATAACCATAGTTATTCATAGTACGATAACAATCGATAGTGGCTATATTCAAGTCCCAATTCTTACTTCCTTTCTAATCGTCAACCCTTGATGGGGATTTACTTGTCCAGGGTGCGATGACACCACCTCCATAATTGGGCTCAGGTTTCAGGAACATCTGTTCTGACCACCCTTGGGGCTCACCTAATTTGGGATGGATTTAGTCCGCCTCTCCCTAACAACACCACGCCTCTCCTTATGGGGGGGAGGCAATAGAAATGATTTAAGTAATTGGGCTACAAGTACACTAACTTGTAATGTATTATGAATAAATATGTAAACAATTGAAATTAAGTATGACTGTCATATATATTGCAGTCTATATTAATATTACTATTAAATTATGCATAAGAAGATTATCAGGCTTCATATATTAAGCATACATATCAAGCACATCCCCATGCATACCACCAAGAACAAGGATGTTACTGCCTGTAACTTATTAACAGTTCTGATCTGATCTGATCAATGGTGATCTCACTGGATGCTTTTGATTCCTTTCCTTTATATCTCTCAATGTGAAGGAGAGGTCACACGACTCACACTCTTCATCATGTATGCCCTTTGGCAAGAGACACATCCTTTCCATCATTAGCTCCCTTTGAAAGAGTTCAACTCTTCATTATTTCTGCCCTTTGAAGGGGACACAACCTTTCACAATCAGATCTGCACTTCTGATTCCCAAATTACCCCCCTTCAAATGAGTTCTCTTCTCCCTTTTCTACCTCATATTTGGGGGAGTCACAACTTATCATTTCATGCCTTTTGACCATTCATTAACTTTAATCAAATTTTTATTATATTTAATTATATACTTCTATATTTTAATTTTATTATTTTGTATTGTAATATTAATTATTATTATTTATTATTAAATTCTATTTCAAAGTGGGGACATTACAGTCCACCCCACCCAAGATTGCTTGTCCTCAAGCAATGATTAGGGAGTGTTCAAAATGACTTCCAATATGAAATGGCTTTGGAAACACACATGGAAGAAGCATGTTGGAAACATATCAGGCATGATCCAAACACGGAGTATACACATAAAAACATGGAGCATACACATGGATATATGCAAACACGGAGCATACACGCAAATACATGTAGTTTTAGATTCCTTCTTATTGACTAGAATGATTCATTGATTTATGTTTACCCTGCAGGATGACAGGATCAAAGCTTTAATACCAATTGTAATGTCCCCTACTAGGAGGCTGCCAATTTCCCAATAATCAACACCCATTACTTAATATTATCATGCCTTAAAATTAATTTATTAAACTAGATAACCATATTTATCCATAGTAGAATTGATAGTGGCTATATTCAAGCCCCAATTCTTACTTCTTTTCTAATCCTCAACCTTGGATAGGGATTTACTTGTCTAGGGCGCGATGACACCACCTCCATAGTTGGGCCCAGGTTTCAGGAATATTCGTCCAGACCACCCTTGGGGATCACCTAATTTGGGATGGATTTACTCCACCTCTCCCTAACAACACCACACCTTTCCTTATTGGGTGGGGGGAAGGGGGGGGGTTAGGCAATAGAAATGATTAAGTAATTGGGCGATGAGTACACTAACTTCTAATGTATTATGAATAAATATGTAAACAATTAAAATTAAGTATGACTGTCATTGATATTGCAGTCTATATTAATATTACTATCAAATTATGCATAAGAACATTATCAAGCTTCATATATCAAGCATACATATTAAGGACATCCCTATGCATATCACCAAGAACAAGGATGTTACTGCCTGTAACTTAATAACAGTTCTGATTTGATCTGATTGATGGTGATCTCACTGGTAGCTTTTGATTCCTTTCCTTTATATCTCTCAATGTGAGGGAGAGGTCACACCTCTTTATAATGTATGCCCTTTGGCAAGAGACACACCCTTTCGACCATTAGCACCCTTTGAAAGAGTGCAACTCTTCATTATTTCTGCCCTTTGAAGGGGACACAACTTTTCACAATGAGATCTGCACTTCTTATTTAAATCAGATCTGCACTCCTAATTCCCAAATTATCCCCCCTTCAAATGAGTTCTCTTCTCCCTTTTATACCTCATATTTGGGGGAGTCACAATTTATCATTTCATGCCTTTTGATCATTCATTTACTTTCACCAAATTTTAATTATATTTTTTTATATTTTAATTTTTAATTTTTAATTTTTTGTATTTTAATTTTTTTATTATTATTTATTATTAAATTCTATTTCGAAGTGGGGACATGTTGGTGTATGTTTTATCATTCACCGAACATTAGAATAAAATGTCAAGGACACTCTACCCTCTCTTGAACAAAATCATTACGTATGCCAAGATTGCGAGAAAGACCACACGACAACTCCAAGGTGTATATTTGGGAACATGCGACTTTATGTTGGATAGCTTCCTTGGTTATGTATGCTGAAATACAAGGGGGACTTACACTCAACTAATACTGATCACAAGTTAGGACTTAGACGAATATAACAATGAATGCTCTCTTTTTTGGATTTTCAGTTTTGGACTTCAAAAAAAGGATAAATAGGATGAGGGTTTAGAAGTTCTATACTATTCCTAAGAACTTGGGAGACGGTAGAGATTAGGTGAAACCAATAACAATACTCTGCTTCGCCACACTTAGGACAACTAAACAAAGTAGGTGCAATCTTCTAAGGTTGTGCTTGAAATTTTTAGACTACGAATGATACCATCCAACAAACAATACTCATCCATAGTAGAAGTTAAGCATCCACGATATAAGCTTAGGCTAACTTTACACATTGAACGAAAATCATTCATCCAAAGAAAGTATGAGCAATAGTTTCACCAATCTAAACTATCAAATCCTTCATTCATCTAACAACTTTGAAAGCAAAATTTATTCTAAGCAAATCTATTCTATTGTTGAAGAAAGTATGTAACCATGCAACCACTTAATAACAATAAGACTTCAAAGCAAAATCTGCAAATGAACTTTTATTATCAAGATAGCTCTAAGCAACAATTTCATAAATCTCTCCACAACACAATGAAATGAGAGAATGAGAGTTTATATAGAGTTTTTGAAAACAAATGAAACACCGAGATTGATCTAAGATCAACAGCTGAGATTAAGACAACACACCCCTAATTAGGGTTTCCTAGAATAAAACCAAAGACAAATGCATGCTAGACAAGTGGCGTGAAGAGCTATCTTCTAGGAGGGCGCATCCTTATCTTCTCGAGCAGCAGAATGTTTAATGAATCTGGACACAATCAGGTTGACCTCCTCCATCGTGACATGTGGCAGCATTTTGACCCTAAATTCCAACCCATCCAATTCATCTACACACACTGCAAAAGCAATTTCCCACTCCAATTCTTGTCTTTGGAAGGCATCTCAGATGGACAAGAGGTTCGATGCCTTAGCCAAATTTCGCTTCAGGACTGGTCCAGTGATGGCAAAGAAAATCTCCCGAGTTTTGAGCTTTAGACTTTCCAATTGCATATCATTTTCTCGGATTGTTTCCTTCTCAAGGACATCTGCAGCTACAAGGAAGATCTTATTCTGAATCTTTTTTATCTGCTCCTCAACTTTGACACTATCAGCCTTTACTTTTTCCAAGACTTCGCTTTGTGCAACCAACGTCCAATGCCAATTGTTGAAGTCAAATGCAGCCCCTGATGTGATCATTTTTCCATCAACCAATTTCTGCTTCGGAATTCCCTTCAACACTCTTAAGGCACGGGATAATTTTGTCTTGAACATCCTGGAGGTTAGCCCATGCTTCCACCATGTTTGCAATTTTAGAAAACAAAAAAGAAGTTTGTCCATAGGCTAATGCTAATCCTTCCACAAATGTGGCTGCTTCTTTACTTACGCTTTCCATCCGCTCCTTGGTTTCCCTGGTTGTCATCACTTCTCCAAAATATTTGATTGTTTCTTGCAAAGAATTCAAAAGTGGGGGAATTGCTATACCGCCTTGGTTAAGTGGCTTGTTTGAGTGCTGAATGTATTCCTTCAGGCGCTCAATTTCTTTTTTATGTTCTCTCTTCTTTCCTACCTCTTTGTCTATTCTTGCCTTCATGGAAGCGACTAAATTGTCTAAGTCTTCCACCTCTTGACCCTTCATAGTTGGTCCCAACTCGAAAGTGGTAATTTCATACTCCTGACGAGTAATATCTTCTTTTGACTTGTCCACTTTTGGTACAACAATTTGAACTGTACGACAGCTTGTCTCATCTCTTTGGATTGTGGAAAACTTCCTAGCAGGCTTCTTTGCAGCAACTTTTCCTAATCTGGCTTGCCGTGTCATCTTCTTCTTCTTGGACTTACACTAGTACTTTTACTTTCAACCTTTCTTTCAACCAATCAGGAATCTAGGTTGTTCAATGCCTTCCTCTTCCTGATTACTTTCTTCACATGGTATACCCTGATTTCCTCGAAGAGCAAAAATCATTCCCTCTTGAAATTCATCGCCCAGAATATCCATTTCATTATCTGATTCCAATATCTCTGTGCTTGTAGGAGATGGAGGTTCATCATCTTCCTGCTGGACTATCATCACATTTCCCTCATGGATTGGAGAAGGAATTTTTATTTCATCAAGTGGCTGATCCTCAATAATCATTATGCTGTCCAAATTCCTAGACGTAGCAGAATCAGATGGCTCTAATCTCTGCTTCTTTTGAGCAAGTTTCTCATTCACTACTTCCTTCCCCTTTGACCTTGAAGAATCATCATTTTTCTCCTTCCTTTTTCTTGAATTGATGCTTTCGATTGGCATGACACTTTAAGATGCTTCTGCATTTGAAGAATATGACTCCATTTCGCCCATCAAGTTAAAAGTAAGAGTCAAATTTCTTCACCTTAGCACTTGGACTTGCTGATCAACTCACCACTGTGAATACTTAACAACTGGTCACATCAAGTCGGTTAGATCTGCGAGTTTAGGTTTTGACCATCGTACAGGAGGAAGAGGCCAATTCTCATCAAAGTGCGACTAAGTGTATTCTCCATCTTTCAACTAATCAGGCACATGGAAAAGTTCAGTTGTTCTAATCAAGCTTACTGGCAGTCTAGACCATAGTCTTTTCCTGATGTCAAACTCATTAGCAACATTTGCCCAATAATCATCCAAATCAACCTTATATTTGTACTTCTCTCCATTCACCGATCCAATGTGGTTATGTGGATGGAAATCAGCTCTGGAGTTGTAAAATGTGAATGGATACCACTACATTTCCAATCTGGCACCCTCAACTGCTTGTGTTGTTGGGCAAGACTCCAACATATTTCCGATGAAGAATGGAAAGGAAATGGCCGCCTTCTGCTTCGTTCTCTGGAAGCTCTGATATGTTTCCAATTGTCTAAGGACCTCAAGCAAGACCATTCTATTGGTAGGGTAGATTGGAAGTCGGTAAGGACATCCGGGAAATCCTTGGATTCTTATGTATATGAATCTTGGAAACTTGATAAACCAAGATCCATACTTGCTTATTAGGCTCTTGGCTTCTGGAGTAAGCCTTTGATGGGTTCCTCCTTGCAATGTTTTGGTGATATACATCAAGAACACATCATTTACCCGCTTGAAGTGGGCCTTTTCGGTAAGCTGCAGCTGCAGATAGCAGTCATAGGACTTAAATTCATTTTCACCATTGCCTACTATGCCTTTGCAAATCAATCTAGTGTATCTCCAGTTTCTTGCGAGTAGATAGACAATGTAGGAGCTCATGTAGAAGGACTTCATCCTTTCCAAATTCTTCAGCTGTTCATCAAGATTATCACTGATTATTCGGGACCAATTGAACATTTTAACACTTGAGGTGATCTCATCAATGAAGTAGTACATCTACTTTTCAAATGGCACAACTTGAGGGCTGCCCATTACCCTATTCAGCAGTAAGATGATATCACTGATGAGTTGAGACATTAGCATATTTTTATCCCCAGAATTCTTAAGTTTTTCTCATATTTTGATTTATATGATGGGATAGTGATGATGTATTAAAAGTTGACTATGTGCATTTTAGATGTTAACCTGAGCCTATTAAATCATGTTTTGTCATTGCCAGTTGTTCCTGTAGCAATGTTATTCATTCCTGTTGCCATGCGGATTGTCTTAGGCAATATCATGTGTGAAATTAATAGATGTTTTGATTAATTAAAATAGATGTGTATGTTCTTTCTTTTGAATTGTAGGAATAAAAATAATGCTGCTGTGAAAGCTCTCCTGTCACGCCAATTGCAGAAAGAGATATTTAAGAAGGTGACTGAAAGATCGAATCAACAGAAGAGTTGATGAGTGTAAGGAACGACAGAGGAAAAGTAGGCGCGCAATACTTACTGATGTCTTACTCAATTGGGCATTAGTGTTGTAAATACCACCACGATATGTTATGACTGTGGTTCGGTTTAGATCCACATTATCAGTGACTTAACTTCGGTTGTTTCCTTTCTTGAATAATTATCCGCCTCTTCTCATCGGCATGATTTGTGTTGTAAGAAGTAGTTGTCTTCTTTTAAATAAGGGTCTTTATCTCTTTTCGTAGGTTAGAAAGAAAAGAGAAGAAACAAAGCAGAGGATTTTAGAAATAATGTTACAAGTGTTTTGAGTTTTTTTTGATTCTGAATCATGTAATGACTTTTGAGGAACAATGAATAAAGATATGTTATTTTGAGCACCTAGAATTGTTTTGGAAGCCTGGAAGCACTTATCCAAGGGGGCCCACTTGGTGAGTGTTCCTGTGCCTTTGTTAAAATTAGTTTTCTTCTTTACCTGCAGTAGACATTCTTGCATTGACTATTCCTGCAGCCAAATCAAACAGAGTAATTCTTGTTTGGCAGCATTGCACTTAGCTAGTATTTCTTGAATGAATTTATGTTAATGTAGAGTTTTTCCTGTAGCCTTTCAATAGTTTCAATTCTTGCTTACCTTTCCCGCATAGATGTTAGTTGCTGCAGTAATGCAGGGTAGCTATCGCAGGAACTTAGTGCATATATAGTGCAGACCCATTTCAAGTATTACGTTCTTGGGTTGACAATCAAATGAACACCAGCTATGAAGATAGTAACTTCACAGAGTGAATGTCCAAACTTCGGGTTGAGACTTCAACTAGAGTTATTATCCTTATTGTTGGGTTGAACATTTTTGGCGCCGTTGCCGGGGTGGTGTCAAACTAAGAACCTGTTATGGTTATTATCTCTTTAGTTTTCAGTTAATTGTTCTTTTTGATAGACCTAATTGTTCAAAAAGATTTTATGAACCTGCATGCATAGGCGAAGAAGAGATGTTCTAGGTAGATTTCTACCTAGTCATCCTAATCATGCAGAAATTGAGTACCCAGATATAAATCCTTTTGCTGAACTTTATCAAACCCCAGCGAATTTGAACCACCCCGAATCTGAATTTCTTGAGAACAACCTCCATTTCCTTTTTGGACCTCCAGAAGAAGAATTTCATCTAGTAATCCCCCCTACAAGTCCAATGCAAGGAAATCCACCTCCTGGTGGAAATAATCCACCCCCACTTTTGGATCCAACATTTGAGTTTCCTATCTCTGATCAGCATGATAATGCTAATCTCAAGAACATTTTGGCTTCTTCCCTCCCTAAATTCTATGGATTAGTGACAGAGGATCTAGATACATTCCTGTTTGAGTTTGATGTTCTCTGTAGGAGTTTTGATTATACTACAGATGCCCCATAGACTCAAAATATTTCCTGCCACTTTGAAAGAATCATCTTTAAGATGGTTTATGAGCTTGGGGAGTAGCACAATTACTACATGGGAAGAGATGAAACGATTGTTTCTCGCAAAGTACAAGGATTATTGTAGAGGCACTGATCGCCATTGGGATGACATTTTTAGAATGACACAGAAAGAAGATGAGAGTCTTGAAGATTATCTGGAAAGGTTTCTGTTTAGTGTCAAAAAGTCCAAGCATAGCACTCTAAATGAAGATTCCCTCAAGCTGATATTTTTAAGGGGAATCAGTGATGAATGCACTGATGCTCTGGATCTTATGGGAGGAGTTGACATTACACAATCCACATGGAATGATATAGGACAAATTTGTAAGAAGTATTCCAGATCTGCTTCTAAAAAAACTAGGAGTTTCTTCATCAACATCTAGTATTGGAGTTTCTAGAATGGAACTTAGCCATTTGTTGAAGGACTTTAAGGAGGATATCATAAACAATATGGCTACTCAATTGGATACACTCTCAGCTAAGAAGAAGCATGAAGAAGCTGATGCAGTTCTTGCAGAATTCTGCCCTCATTGTAGACAAAGGAAAAGAGACTGCTGATGTAAAATGGTTGCAAATTTTGAGGTTCCTGACTTCAAGCCAATACAAGGTGATGATGAACAAGTTTTCTATGTTGCTCAAAGTAGGCCAAATTTTCAAAGACAAGGTATGCCTCCAGATCCAATTTGTTATTCTGGAAATAGTGGGAATTCTTATGCACCAAATAATCAATGGCAATATCCATATGCTCAAAATTTTGGTAGTTATCCAAACTGGTATGGTCCTCAAGGCCAAGACCAACATTTTGCTAGTCAAACTCCACAGTGGCAGCAACCACAAGGAAATTGGTCTCCACCTCAGGCACAATGGCAGCAATTTCAAGGAAATTGGCAACTTGCTCCTCAATGAAGGGGGAGCCAACCATGGACTAATCAGTCTTTTGGATATCAACAGCCTAGTCAATAGCCACAACCGCCTGCAATAATGCCTCCCCCTGCAGCCACTATTGTTCCACCTAAACCTACACAGTTGCCCACTCAACCAATGCCGAATCCCAATAGTAAATCTCAGCAACAACAACAAGTTTATTTAGCTGATCCTAATCAATACCCAACCTATTCTTTATCTATAAGTGATATTCACCTCAGATCTGGGACAACTCTGCCTAATCCATCCCCTCTAGTTATAATTGAAATACCCAAAGAACAAGAAATCTCTAGTCCAACAGTCACAATACCTCGAAAACAACAACTACTCCCATTTCCCTAGAGGTTGCAAGAAAAAGAGGTTCTTACAGAACAGGAGCAAAGTTTTGATATTATAGATCAACTAAAACACGTATGTGTTAAAATCCCTTTGTTACAAGCAATAAAGGATGTTCCTATATACAGTAAGGCACTTAGGGAAGCATGTCTAAAAAAGCCCGGCAAAAAGAAGAAAGATTCGCAAACAATGCATGTAATGGGTCAACTGACAGATATCATGCTAGGAAAAGTTTCAATTCCTAAGTATGCTGATCCTGGTAGTCCTGTTGTGAATATAGTCATTAATGACACTCAGATAAAGAATGTTTTGGTCGATTTAGGGGCAGCCATTAATGTTATGACAAGGGAAATAATGTAGCAGCTTGAAATCACTAGTCTCAGACCTACACCTACAGACCTATAGCTTGCTGACAGTTCTACAGTTCGACCTGATGGTATGATTGAAGATGTGGTTGTTGCTTTGGATTCTTGGGAATACCCTGTAGACTTTATGATCCTGTCTCCAAAGGCCACATTGGGAGGATATCCGGTGATTTTGGGAAGACCTTGGCTTGCTACGGCTGATGCATATATTGAATGTAGTTTAGGGGATATGACTATTTCAGATGGGAACTCTACCAAAACATTAGCTTTGTATTCTCCTGCTCAGCCCCAATTTGATCAACAACAGGCTGTTTGGCCTAATTTGGGAGAAGAATTTGAAGAAGGAGTTGACTCTATCAATCACCTTATGATGATTAATAGAGGACCATTCATGCAATTTCATGATAAAGACTCAATTCTTTATAAAATTCTGACAAATGAGTTAACACAAGAGTAGCAATTGCAGGAGTTAGTACCAAATACTGCAGACTCAGACTTTCCTGCAGCCACTAATATATTGCATACTCTGTTGCCGCAGGAAGTCTGTACTTCTCATTTTTCTGATATATTCCAATTTGATCTTACTGTCAAAATAGAAGTTGATTCAAATAAATATTTGAATATCAACAATAATCTTGTGGAAGCTCAAAGAGTGGCACTTGTGGATTTGCTCAAATGTCATAAATATGCTTTTGCATGGGATTACAAGGATATGCATGGAATTGATACAACAGCTTGTACCCACCGTATCTACATAAAAGAAGACTATAGACCACTTAGACAGCCACAAAGAAGAATCAATCCTGCATTAAGAGAAATAGTTAAGGAGGAATTGCAGAAGTTGTTGAATGCTGGATTTATCAATCCTATTTTTGATAGTCAATGGGTATCACCTTTGGTAATAGTTCCTAAGAAAGGAGGAAAATGGAGGGTATGTGTTGATTACAGAGCCTTGAACTTAGCAACCAGAAAAGATCATTTTCCATTGCCATTTGTAGATCAGGTATTAGACTCTTTGGCCGGCAAGAGATACTTCTCATTTCTTGATGGATTCGGTTTCTACAACCAGATTCAAATTGCCCCAGAGGATCAAGAAAAGACTACATTTACTTGTCCTTGGGGAACATATGCATATTCTGTCCTTCCTTTTGGATTATGTAATGCTCCAACTACTTTTCAAAGAGTAGTGATAATCATATTTTCAGATATTTCCCAAGACAGCATGGAAATTTATATGGATGATTTTACAACTTATGGTTCAGAATTTGAAGAAGCATTAGAGAACCTGAAGAAAGTTTTGCAATGGTGTGAAGACTATAATTTGTCATTGAATAATGAAAAGTGCTTCATGATGATGCAGGAAGGTATAGTCCTTGGTCATCATATCTCTATAAAAGGAATATAGGTTGACCCAACAAAAATTGAAGTTATTCAAAATATCAATGCACCGATAAAGCAGAAAGATGTCAGAAGTTTTCTTGGTCATGTTGGATATTATAGAAGGTTTATCAAAGATTTCAGCAAAATTGCAAGTCCCTTATATTCTCTTCTGACCAAGGATATGGAATTTAAATGGACTTCTTCATGCAATGAAGCTTTTTTAAAGCTCAAGCAAGCTTTGACCCAAGCACCAGTTCTTAAAGGTCCGAACTGGGCCTTGCCATTTCAAATTCACATGGATGCATCTGATTATGCAATAGGAGCAGTCTTAGGACAAAAGGTTGATAACTTGGAGAGTGCAATATATTATATCAGCAAGAACTTGTAGGGGCCTGAGTTAAAAGAAATGTTAGCAGCTATATATGCACTCAACAAATTCAGGCACTATATAATAGGATATCCCATATTTGTGCACACTGATCATATTGCAATCAGATATCTCATGAATAAGCCTTCAATTACTTGTAGATTAGCTCACTGGTTACTGTTGATGCAGGAATTTGATATCATAGTTATTGATAAACCAGGAAAGTCCAATGTGGTTGCAGATTATCTTTCAAGGCTTCAGTTGCAGGAAGATCCTATCCATAGATGATGCTTTTCCGGATGAACATTTTTTCTTTATAAAAGCCCATACTCCCTGGTATGTTGATATTGCCAATTATTTAGCTGCTGCTAAAATGCCAGTTCATTTCTCTCCTAAAGAAAGAAGGTTGCTAGTTGAGAAAAGCTTTAATTCTTCATGGATTGCTGATTGTTTGTTTTATACTAGACCTGACCAAGTCATGAGAAGATGTGTAAGAGAAGATGAAACATATGATATCCTGCATGCATGTCATGATGAGCCATGTGGAGGACATTTTGCTGCTAAGAGAATAACACTCAAAATACTGAACATAGGATATTATTGGCCAACATTATATAAAGATGTAGCACGGTATACAAGGAAATGTGACAGATGCCAACACATGGGGAGACCTACTAAATCTGATGAGATGCCATTATACCCACAAATATTAGTTGCACCATTTGATAAATGGGGATTAGATTTTGTTGGCCCAATTGATCCCCCTTCTAATGGAAAATCTTACATTCTGGTATGTACTGATTATGTAACCAAATGGGTGGAAGCTCGAGCCATGACACATGCAAGAGATAATAAGGTGGCTGAGTTCCTTTATGAGGAGATATTTACAAGATATGGAGTACCAAGAGAAATTGTATCAGACCAAGGACCACAATTTACTTCTACATTGATTGCAGCCCTGGTCAATGAATACAATATAAGGCACAAAAAATCTACCCCATATCATCCACAAGCCAATGGACAAGCAGAGGTCACAAATAGGGAGTTAGAAGCTATTCTTACCAAGACAGTGGCTGTTCATAAAAAAGACTAGTCTCACAGACTTTCAAAAGCAATTTGGGCATATAGAACAACCTGGAAGACACCAATTGGTTTTACACCTTTTGAGACGGTGTATGGAAAAGAAGCAATGATGCCTATTGAGTTTGAGCATAAAACTCTAAGGGCAACTTTGCAATTAAATATGACACTTTTTGAAGCACAAAGAGACCGTATTCAGCAATTGAATGCTTTGGATGAGTGGAGAAAAATGGCTGTCCAACAGACACTGATTCAAAATCAGAGAGCCAAGTGGCATGATAGATACATCAAGGAGAAAAAGTTCAAAGCAGGTGATTGGGCACTGACTCAAGATATAAAGATACTATGGGAAAGCTGCAAACCAGATGGCTAGGCCCATATGAGATAGAGGAAGTTTTCAACAGTGGAGTTGTTCGTTTGACCACAATTGACCCAGTTCGGTTTAAGCTTTTAGTAAATGGTCACAGATTGCGTCTTTATCATAAGCTTGCCACCAAAGAGCAGTTCCTGTAGCAATTCGTTAAGAAAGATCAAACACAGGGTCCTGCAGCAATTGGGCAAGTTTCTACTACAATAGAAGAAAGTATTCGGGGCACGGTTCCTGCAGCCTCTATAGAGAACATCCCTACCACTTCATAATTCTCTAAGCGTCATTTCATAACGATATTTCCATGTCTTATGGAAATATTATTCTCCATAGCTAAATTTTCCATCCACGTCATCCCATCTCATTTCTTTATTTGTCATTTCATTCATGTCAAATCATTTCATTTCGCCATTCTTTTCGCACGACTGCAGGTATGTACTTTTTTTTTTTTTTAATTAGGCATTTATGATTATTGCCTTTGCTAAATCCGCGTACACTTCCCTAAATCCCTTCAGCATGTGTGGACACGTGCCAAAATAAGTTGGGGGGGGGGTGTTTTATGGTCCGATTTCCAAAATTAGTAATTATTCGTCCTTTTCAGTACCTTGATTTTATTGCTTGCCATCATTCTTTTAATGAGATATTCTTTGGCATAAGAAAGTAATGAATTCTGCCGCCAAAACTGGAAGTAGGTAAGGAAGTTTCAATCAAATATTTTCAGTCTATAGAGTATTTCAGTTGTTCGTTCTCAGCTGCAGAAATTGTTACATTAACAGAGCGAGACATGGGTGGAGATCCTATCCGCCATGAACCAATAATCCATGATGCGTTGCTACAGGATGCTCTTTGTGAGCATTATTTCCGATTGCATGGTTGGATTGTCTACTTTATGAAAATAACAGATTATAATGAAGAAATTGCCTCTGAGTTTATGCATTCATTCAACCAAGGGGAGGCTACTGTTAAAGGATTAAGGGTCATTGCTACAGAGTAGCGAATAGCTGAGGTTACGGGGTTGCTGCAGGAGGGAGAACTGTTTCCTGAATCAAAGGATGCTAGAAGCGCCAGAGCAGAATTTACACGCCCCACAGATGGACCTCTAATAGTGGACAAGCAAGGAATCAGAAGGGTATCCCTTTGAGAAGAATGGCCCCAGGTGGCCTTGTATATAATGAAGTATATTACTTGCAATGGGAGGTATTCAAATTTACATTCAGCCCACTTCAAATTGCTTAGTCATTTACAGCATGGCTGTGTTGGTGTCTGTTTTATCATCTACCAAACATTAGAATAGGATACCCGAAGGTATTCTATCCTCTCCTGAAAAATCACTACTGATTCCAAGGTCTATATGTGTGAATAAGCGACTTTAGTGGAATAGCTTCTTGGGTAGTGTATGCTGAAAATCTCAAGGGGGACTTACGTTAACAAATGTCTTGAATTGTTGGACTTTAGATGGATTTAGCAATTTTAGGCTCTTTCTTTTTTTGGGATTTTCGGGGTTTAGACTTTCAAAAAGGAGAAAAGAGATAGGGTTTAGGAAAGCTAATCTAATCCTAGGAACTTGTTGATGTGTATTTTGTACACGACCAAATACAAAATAAAATACCCAGAGGTATCTTATCCTCTCTTGAGTAAAGTTTCCGAATGCTGAAGATATCGCAAAAAGGATCAATCGGTGAAACTTCAAGGTTTTGTTATGTAGGTTCTCTACTCGTGGATAAGCACCAGTGGTCGTTGTGTTTACTGTTTTTCAAGGGGCCTTACGTACTTTCAGGGAAAGCTTGTTCGTGCGACTACTTTTCAAATGAGGAAACAGGATTCTCCTAATGCTAACTGATGTTTCAAAAAAGATCAAAAGATAAAGGTTTCAAGGAGGCGAGACTAAATTAATCCTAAGAATGACTCAGTGATGTTTGGTCTTGATAGAACTCTACCAATTTCAGTATTGCCAAGAGGTTACAACTCCACTGGAATTGGTGCGATCTTGTAAGGGGATTCAATGATTTTCAAATCACTGAGGGGATAGATACTATCAGTAAGATACATATCAGTGCCTCCAACAATGATTGAATTATTAAACAATCTCAATGTTTCCAGTTGACCACACAGGGTGTTCTTACAATCAGTAAGGAGCTAGTGGTTTGGAATGTGAGTCTTATCAAAGATCAAGCACAACATTTGTCCTTCAAACATAAAACTTAAATGCTATCTCTACTAGGATTGATTCAAGAAGATAAACAACCATGAAAATAGCCACAAGGATTGCAATAAAACACCATAACTTCAATATTTCATTGATCTCATAGCCAAATAAACAACAATTGTTCAACTTTCTCTCTTCACCACTTATTTCTCTACTGTTGACAATATTAAACTCTTAAATTCTAACTCTCTCTCTTACTTTTTCTTTTTTCTAACCCCTTAAAATGAAGTGAGGGCTTAGATAGAACTCTCAAATACAATGAATGGCCTGGATCAAAAGAAGATCGATGGCTGAGATTTTGACACCTAAACCCTAATTAGGGTTTGCTACAAAAAAGTCCCCATTTAGATAAGCATTATCAATCCATAGCCAATAGGAATTGGCACAAATAACGAGGAGACAGACCAATAGGAATTAAGTTGCCACATCATTTTATAACAAGTTCTCTTCTAGAACCTTGTTCCCCTTTCTATGCACTTTTCTAGCATGTTCAATGAATCTGGACGTGATCGCCTCAATCTCAGCAATGGGAATCTCAGGAAGATTCTTCATCCTTTCTTCCAAGTGAAGAACTTGATCAAAGGTAGTGAGAAGAGTTGTCTCCCATCCAAGCTCCACCTCTTTTGTTTTCTCAATCAGGAACATAGTAGCATGCATCTGATTTCGCTGCTCTTCGGTGACTGTGTTCTCTTTGCAAAAGATGATCCTGATCTTGTCTTCCAATTCTTGGATGTCTACATCCGTCTCGATCTCAATTCTTTTGCCAAGGATCGTACACAATACCTCAAATACCTTGTCTTGAATAGGGTGGATAGTTCCCTCAACTTGGCTGCACCTGGAACTAATATCTTCAAAAAGAACTTCCTTTATCTGGAGCAAAGTTGACCACTATAGAAGACTATGGGCTTCTCCATTCATTATCTTCTCTTGTGCTAGAATCTGTCTTGGTGTCCTCCTTATCACTTGCAAGACCGGGTTGACAACATCTCTAGTGTGAGCAAACGCATCCACAGTTACCAATAGATTATGGATGATCTTAAGAACTTGGATAGCCCGGTGGACCGTCTTCATCATCCTTGTTGCAAATTCAATGGCAACCTTGTAAGATTCATCAATCCAAGAACTCATGATCTGAGCTAAGCTCTTCATTCTTTCTGCCTCATTTGCTGACTCAAGAGGAAGTGCATGCAAAGGAGATATTGCTGGATCCTGTCGTCTCAAAGGTTGATTAAGATGGCTAAAATAATTCCTCCAAGCACTGACCTCTCTTTCTAGCTTCTCATTCTTTTCCATTTCTTCTTTGAGTTTGTCGTTAAGTGCTCTCACTGAAGCAGTTGCTTCTTCCATAGCCTGCTTGGAGGTAAGTGGGCCAAGATCAATTGTATCTAGATCATATTCTTCTGCTAGGATCTCATCCTCATACTTGTCTACCAATGGTGTAGCTATCTAGACCTTTCGGGATCCTGCTTCATCTCTAATCACTTTTGACATCTTGGTGGCCTTCTTCTTTTCTACCTCTTCATGAGAACTTCCTATGAGACTTTCCAAGTCGAACACTTGTTCCTCCTCTTCGACCACAACTACCCTTCTTAGCCTCTCTTTTAGCCAATCTGGAATAGAAGACTTTCTTTCCCTAACTTGTATTTCTTTAGGTAGAGGTCTATCTTCCCTGAAAGGAGATGTTGCTTCATCATCATTCTTTCCTTCTTGTTGTTCATCAGCACCAACCTGAAGAGATTGACTAGATGAATGCTGAGGTGCCTGTCCTTTACCTCGATTATCATTCTGCACCATGGATTCCATAGACTCATCAATTTTATACACTATCTGCCTTTGATCTTCTCCTGGACTTGCTTCTTTTTCAGGCCTAGAAGATGTACTTGGTGGACGATTAGGATTCACCTTTTGTTTCTTCTTGGAAGGCTCTCTCTTCTTAGGTCCTTCTTTTCTCTTTGAACTCTTGGAATGAGAAGTATTCTCACTCACACTTGCCTCTCCTTCTGTTCTTGTCTCCAGGGTGAATGTCATGGATACATTCTGCTCTTTCAACTTTTGATTTTGTACGTCCACCCATCTACGAGTGCACTTTAAAACAGGATCCATCAATGCTCTTAGGTCCGCCACTTTTGGCTCATTCCAATCTATCTTCACCTCCTTATCCTCCTTCTCATAGGATGATTGGAGGTATCTACCACTGTCCTGGGCTTGATCAGCTACTCTGTAAATTTTGCATTTCTCGATGAGATCCAAGGGTAATCTAGAATGCATCTTTCTTTTAACCTCTACATCATCCTGGACATTCATCCAAAAGTCCTCAACTTGAAACTCATGCTTGTTCTTCTTTCCGACTGTCTCTTCCATGTGACCATGAGGGTCAAAATTCTCCCTCGAGGCAAAGGATGTGAATGAATATAGAGATAACTCTTTCTCCGCATCTTCCGCAGCTTGAGTATTAGGACACACTTCAATTGAATTTCCCAGCAGGATAGGCACGGGAATTCCATTTCCATGCTTATGTCTTGACGCTCTAGCATAAGCTGCCAATTGTCTAGTCACTTCAAGTAATATTATCCTGTCTGTAGGATATCTCGGCAACATGTAGGGAGGTGAAGGACATCCATGAACTCTGATGTATGTGAATTTTGGAAACTGAATGAACCATGCACCATGCTTCTTCACGAGTTCTTGTGCCTCAGTAGATAATCGGTGATGAATCCCTCCTTGCAATGTCCTGGTGATATACATCGTGAAGGTATCATTGATTAGCTTGTAATCATTCTTTGGTGGATGATGTAGTTGAATATAAGAATCACAAGCGCTTATTTCTCTGGGTTCTCTCCCAACAACTCCTCTGTGTGGTAGCCCTGCATACTCAAAACTTCTGACTAGGGAATATATGACATATGAACTCATGTGAAAAGACTTGGTAGGGGCTAGCCTCCTCAACTGCACATCCAGGTTATTACTAATGATTCTAGCCCAGTTGAGCTTTCCTTTTCCTTGTACAATCACTTGTATGAAGAAGAACTTCCATTTGTCGAAGAAGAAGGCTTGAGAGGCACCAGTAACCCGATTGAGCATGGTTATCAAGTCCTTAAACTCTTCCTGGAAATCAATCCTGTGCGGTGTATTAGGAATCTTGTTCAGGCGAGGTCGACTTTTGAGCAACCAATTCTTGTTGATGAAGTTTAGACAGGAATTAGGATCATCCTCGTATATAGACCTAGCTCCTTCCTGACGTTTGTAGATCACGTCTCTCTGCTCTGGGAGATGAAAAGCTTCGCTTATAGCTTCCTCCGAAAGGTAGGCTAAGATAGTTCCATCCTCGGCTACGATCGTCCTCGAATGTGAATCATAGTACCGGGCACATTCGATCATCAACTCGTGACACTTGACTGCAAGAGGGAAACCCGCGGCCTTGATGATGCCACTCTCAATTATTCTCTTCGCAATAGGTGATGGCTTGCCGATGTAGGGCGCTTCTTGAAACTTCTTCACATTGAAGTTTCCTAGATTGGTGTCTCCTATATTGCTCCACTTGGACACGATCCTGGTCTCCAATTCATCGCTCTTCTGATCCTCCTTGATGAGGGCCTGCTGGGTAGTGGATCCACTAGCCTTGGGGGTCGTCATTTGGTACCTACAAGAAAGGCTTAAAGTTAGGTTTGAGGATAATACCTTAAGACATGGATTTTTGATACCTTTCAAGGAAATAAGAAGATTACAATTTGAAAATAATATGATAAACCTTTAGAATTATGAATTTTCAAATTGATACTAATTATGAAATAAATCAGATTGTGAAAGACTTAACCATGCTATGAAAAATTAAATTAAATCTTGAATAAGCTTTCAAAAATCCGATTGTACATACCTTTTCCTTGATTCTAACTATCAACCTTGAAAAGAATGGATAAGGAAAATGGGAATTTGCTGGATAAGAGGTCTTTATTCTGAATTTTAGACTCTCCCCTTGGATGAATTAACCTTCAATCAGCTTCCAGCAAGGAGTTCACCTTCAACCAGCCTTCAAGTTTTCTCCAAAATCTGGAAATTAACCTTCAATCTGCTCTTAATCAGAAATTCGCCTTTAACTAGCCTTCAAGATCTGGAAATTTGCCTCCAATCAGAAATTCGCCTTTAACTAGCCTTCAAGATCTGGAAATTATCTTCCAATCTGCTCAATTTCGCACCTTCAAACTTCTGCTCCTCAAATTCGCACAAGGGAAAATGAATGAATGATTTAAAAATTTCAAAATACACCTCTCTTATATAGGGCGCTCACCTTATTTTGCCATTAGGCCGACTTGGTAAAGGCTTAAATAAATTTAAAAAACCCCTCCACAAGCATGGCCGACTTGATAAATAGGTAAACATAATAAATTTTGGGCGCTAAAATGTGATTTTTTGATTTTTCAAATTAATTTCAAAGCCTAAGGTTGATCTTTTTATTTATTTTAAGGCTTAGAAAATTAATTAATCAATTAATAAGTGCCTTAACCCATGCAAATTTGTCTTAGCCCCCCAAATAAGATTTAATTAGCCAATTTGGTGAAAAGATAAGAGAAAGCTTAGTGGATGCTTAAGCTTGATCAAGGTTTGATGAAGGCTCATTCTCCATAAGCACTAGAATGCTTAAGATATGAGGAGGCTTAAATTATTTCAAGGCTTATTTGAACTTTTCATCTAGGCTTATTCACTCCATCAGTCAAAATCCTCACCACCTAGGCTTGTCATATCCTCATGTTCTTTGTCTAGCCCGAACAAGGCGAAGGATAGGCTTTCTCAAGGATTTCGCCCTGGACCCTTTGGAAGGGCCAGGAGCGATTTCCTTGATTTGGCCTTAATTGCCTCATTTCTTACTCCAAAAATCATCTTAAAGGTGTGCATATGCTTGTTTTTGGCCTAACAAAGTCCAGGGATCCATCCTTTTAGCCTCTCACATGGGTAAATCAGGTGATAATGGGAATTTCGCTCTGGACCCTTTGGAAGGGTCAGGAGTGAAATTCTTCCTTTAGGCTTCATTTTGCACTTCCTTTACCTCAATTTGCCCTAGAATATGTCACTCCAACCTCAACCATGCCATAGGAATCCAAATCTTGTCTTGACATGATGGGGAAATAGTGATTTTGATGAATTTCGCTCTGGACCCTTTGGAAGGGTCAAGAGCGAAATTCCTTCTTTAGGTCAAAATATGCATCCCTTGTGGTCAAAAATCCTTCCAAGGCGTTCCAAATAGCTTCTCCCACTCTAGTCTAGGCCTGACTTCACTCAAATCTTGGAAAAAAAGGAGGTTGGAAGAATTTTGCTCTGGACCCTTTGGAAGGGTCAGGAGCGAAATTCCTTCTTTAGCTTGAAACTAGCACATTTGAAGGCAACAAACTACTCAAGGGCAATCCTAGGAGCATCCTTCACTTGATCCAGGCCTGACTTGGCACAAACTCTTGAAGAAAGGATGTGTTTAAGGATTTTCGCTCTGGACCTTTTGGAAGGGTCAGGAGCGAAAATCTTGTTTTGAGCTCATTCCTTCATTATTTCATCTTGAATCACTTCACAAGGCAAGGAAACACTTCTCTTCTCTCATCCAACCCAAGTTTGACTTGATTTTGCAAGGAAAAATAGGTGATTGTAGAATTTTCGCCCTGGACCCTTTGGAAGGGTCAGGAGCGATTTTCATCATTTGACCCAATTCCTTCAAACTTGATAATTTTTGGCAATTTGAAGCCATCCTTAAGGCCTTCTTTGATCTCAATCCTCACTAGACTTGGCATAAATTTAAGGGAAAAGATAGGTTTTGCACAATTTCGCCCTGGACCCTTTGGAAGGGTCAGGAGCGATTTTCAAGTTTTCTAGCATGTTCCTCCATCATTTGACTTCAATCCACCTCCAAGACTAGGGACACATCGCCTCACTCCCATCTAGACCATAAAGATCAAAATTTGAGCTTGTCTTGCAAAGAAAGTAGGTGATCCTAGGATTTTCGCTCTGGACCCTTTGGAAGGGTCAGGAGCGAAATCCTTGGTTTGAGCTTACTCCTCCATCATTCGACCTCAATCAACTTCAACAGGGCAAGAACACCTCTCCTCACACTCATCCAAACTATAAAGAGTCAAAGTTGACTTGATTTTGTAAGGAAAACAAGGTGATTTTAAGATTTTCACTCTAGACCCTTTGGAAGGGTTAGGAGCAAAAATCTCATTCTTAGGCTTGATTCTCTATTTCTTCAACTCCAAACCAGAACACCTCTCCTCACACTCATCCAAACTATAAAGAGTCAAAGTTGACTTGATTTTGTAAGGAAAACAAGGTGATTTTAAGATTTTCACTCTAGACCCTTTGGAAGGGTTAGGAGAAAAAATCTCATTCTTAGGCTTGATTCTCTATTTCTTCAACTCCAAACCACCTCAAGAGGCAAAGTCTTGATATCCCACTTCCATCCACGCCATAAAAATCCAAGGACTAGACCTCCTCTAATGGAAAAAAAGGTGTTTCTAGGAATTTCGCTCTGGACCCTTTGGAAGGGTTAGGAGCGAATTCCACTATTTGGCTCAAAATCCTTCACTTTTCAATGTTTTCAAACAACTTGAAGTCACTCTTAGGGACATCTCCTTCTTGATTTTACCTTAGCCCATACTTGATCTAGCACAAAGTTGAGAGCAAAGAGAGGTTTTGAGAAAATTCGCTCTGGACCCTTTGGAAGGGTTAGGGGCGAAAATCTCATTCTTGACTTGATATTTCATCTTTTCAACTCCGATCCACTCTAGAAGGCAACTAAACATCATTCTTCACCCAAGGGATAAGGTCTAAAGCCAAAACAAGGTAAAAAGAATAGGTTTGCAAGGAATTTCGCTCTAGACCCTTTGGAAGGGTCAAGAGCGAAATTCACCTTCTTGGCTAGAATCCTTCATTTTTTCAAGGCTTTCAAACATTTCCAAAGTCCAAACATGTCCACACTTCCCTCCAAGATGCCTTGCAACTCAAAATTTGGTCAAACTAGGGAGGAAATGAGCCTTAGGAGGATTTTCGCGCTGGACCCTTTGGAAGGGTCAGGAGCGAAAATCACAATTGGGCTTTGATTGTTCATTTTTTCAAGGCTTTCAAACATTTCCAAAGTCCAAACATGTCCACACTTAACCCAAACAAGGAAGAAATCCGGAGCTATAAGGATTTTCGCCTTGGACCCTTTGGAAGGGTCAGGAGTGAAAATCATGTTTTGAGCTTGATTCTTGACTTTTTCACTTCCAATCCTCTTTGGGGGACAAACATAGATCCTTCATCTTGCATCTCCGCCAAGATCCTGACTTTAGCCAAGGGAAAAATGAGTGTTTTCAAGAATTTCGCTCTGGACCCTCTGGAAGGGTCAGGAGCAAAATTCATCTTTTGGGCTGGAATCCTTCATCTTCACTCACTCCCTAAGGTTAGAACATTCAAAAATACCTTCAAACATGCCTTAGGAACTAGAAATTTGGCCTTGATAAGTGAGAATTTGTGGTCTTCAAGGATTTTCGCTCTGGACCCTTTGAAAGGGTCAGGAGCGAAAATCATTTCCCAAGTTGATTTTCATCTTCCTTTCAACTCATTCTCACACAAACTTGGTCAAATCATCTTCCTTTCATCACAATCAAGACAAACCTCCATCCAACTGGGTCTAGGCAAGGTCAAACTAGGTTTTAAGGTCAAAGGAAGGCAAAAAGGGAAGAATTCGCTCTGGACCCTTTGGAAGGGTCAGGAGCGAAATTCTCCTCTTAGACTAGCTTTCATCATCACAAGGTCTAAAACCTCCTCCCTAAGGCAAACATGCATCCAACTCTCTCATCTATGCCCCAAGAGTCTACAATTCTGGTCAAATCCTTGAGCAAAGTGAAAAAGGGTAGATTTCGCTCTGGACCCTTTGGAAGGGTTAGGAGCAAAATCTCTATTCTTGGTTGATTTCACACTCAATTCCACTCCTTCTCAATCCAGACTTGATCAAATTTATCTCTCCCTAGTATCATCACGTCTACTTGCCATCCACTTGACCCAAAAAACTTCATTCTGCACGTCTAGGGCCAAAATTGGGGGTCAGGTGAGGATTTCGCTCTGGACCCTTTGGAAGGGTCAGGAGCGAAAAATCTTCTTTCAGGCTAACTTCCATTATTCTGACACTTCAAACCTTGGATATCCTTTCAAAACTCCTTCAATCATCATCAAGTGCATTTGCTCATCAGCTTTTGAAATCGCCACTTCCATCTTTCTCTGACCACTGACTCTGCTTAATAGGCTCTGACTGGGAGGAAAACAAGATTCTGACAAGAAAACCACCAATCCAGACCTACCCTGACCTGAGACCTATCATCCTATCCATCTTCATTCCCCTGAAAGGAAAATATCCACTAAGGCAAACTTTAGGGTTCTAGCTAGACAACTAATGACCTCCCAAAACCAGGCTGGACTCAACTTGAAAGAAACCCTAAGACGAGCCCTCAGAAAGAAACCCTAATCTACCCGGCCCAGGCGACCACTCACTCACTCCAAACCCAACAAGCATAGAGAGAAAACCTAACTAAGGAAAAGCAAAACCCTAGAAAAAAGAGGGGTCCCCATTCTAATGGGGTGATGTGTGAAATGGTCACAACAGAACTCCAGAGACGTTATCAACTGGATGCTCTCGGGAAACCAAACTTCGCTTCACCACACTAGGGACAACTACACAAAGTTGGTGCAATCTTTGATGGATTGTGCTTATGACTAAAATGTTAGGATGCACAGAGGATGGGCTCAGACTAACTTTGCACGGTGAAATAGAAATTATCCATTCACCAAAAGTATGAGCGGAGATACACCATCAATTGACACTTATCAAATCCTTCATTCAAATTAACAACAATGAAAGCAAATCTAGATTAATTTTAACTAAGTGTTGAGGAAATTGAAACCATGCAAATCATTCAAACAATAGGGATTACAAAGACTTAAGAGAAAGTGCACATGCAATATATTATCTGGAAATGACCTTACGCAACAATACATCAAAAACCTCACACTCTCCATATGAGAGGAGGTAACCTTATATAGTTTCTCAAAAATAAATGAACGACCGAGCTCAAACAGTGATCAAGGGCCCAGATTGAAAGCTACAAACCCTAATTAGGGTTTCCCAAAAGTAACTACCCTCTACCAATGAGAAAATTACATTTGGGACACTTGTCCTTCTTGTTAAAAATGAACCATCAAGGAAAATAGAAGGTTGTTGCATTGTCAAGTGTGCCCTTCTAGTAGCTTTTGGATAAGTCAGGTTCATCACACCTGGACATGCTGACTTGGAACAATCTAATTGGTTGGAAGATGACGAGGCGCCACCTCAACGTGCTGGATGTCTTCCTTGAATTCTCCAATTTGTGTCAAGAAATTGTCTAAGTATGGAAATTTGATTCCTTCTTGTCGCCATTCGATTCTACTTGGGAGCTTGTCTTTTTTAATTTCTTCAGGAGATGAAATCCTTCAAGAAGTTGGAAATTTATTTAACTTTTCCATATTTTCACCAAGTCTGAGAACTTTTCTTTCTTAATACCTAGAGATTCTTTCAAATGCTTCAAATTTGGAGAAGAAATCCCTTCGTGAAGTATTTCTCATACTTAGCCAAATTTTGGCCCTCTCTATGTTTGGACGAACCTTGCTCGTGGTCCCGTCTTCAATTCTGAATTTGGCTTGAAACTCCATTTGTGTTTTCTATGACGATCCTGTCTTCAGCTGCCAATTTATGTTGCGCGGGAGGAGGGTAAAAGCTCTAGATAACCCCTTGCAAATATGAAATGATGGGATCAAGTTGTTCAGACATTCGTTGTGATCATGCCCTCCTTCTCGATACCCTGAAATTTGGAGAAGAATTTCTCCATACTTTCATCATAATTGAGGAAATTGGCATTTTCTTTGTGAAACATTTCCCATACTTAGCCAAATTTTGGCTATCTTCACGCTCGAATGAACCTTGCCTATGAACTTGTCCTCAATCCTCCGTTTGGCTTGAAATGGCTGTGATCTCTATGATGATGCCGCTTCTATTTCCTCTTGCGACCTGTAAAACCAAAGGAAATTAAGTTAGAATCCTCATTTTTAGCATAAACTTTGAAGGTTTGATGGCAAAGTGTGCTCTGATTCTCCACTTCCTCAACATTTTTAGCTTTCAACAAGCTACGAACACTCCGATTTGAAGGTTTGGGAGTGAAATTTGACTTCCTATCACCTTCAATTTTTTTCAGAAAATATGTATATTTTCTTTTCAAAATAGTTAAGAATCTCCTCCAATCTGCATGTGAACTTGTTGAAAATGGTTGAAAATCTCAAACTTATACTTGGAATCACCCTTAAAATCTTCTTTCAACTTGCAAACCTCTTAAAACTTCTCTCAAAATGTTCTCAACTTGCTCAAGAAATTCGAACCTCACGTATATAACAATGAGAGAGTGAATGAAATATTTGTATGAGGGTTTGATTTTATAATTAGAAACTCGGAAAATCTCTTCAAAACTTGTTTCTAAATCTAACTCAAATCTTGGGAAAGTGTTGTCATCTTCTTTAGTTCGAAAATCTTTTACTTGTGCAAGTTTCTAAATTGTTTTTAGTCTATTAACTCGAACTAGGCTCATAAAATAGTATCTTCCAAAAAGTTTCTAATTTGGGACTGAGTCTGAAAATCATTTTGATCTGCAAATATCTTCTTTCCCATTTTAATTTTGAGTTTCCATTTTGATTTCTTAACTCGCTGATCTTTGAAAATCTCAATTTCCAACTTTCTAAATTGATTGCAAGTTCGATTTTTTTGAAGATTTGATGACATCACACAAATTTTTATTGACTTTATTTGACTTCCAAGAGTAGGGCGGAGTTTTTTTAGTGTTCATCTTCGTGCTTGGGTGGACTTTTGGTAGGACTCCAACGTGTTCATCACACTTGGGCAGACTTTTCACTACCTTCTCAAGGCATAGGGCGGACTTTTGAGGTTATCCAAGGCGGACTTTTTCCACTCCACAAGGCATGGCGGAGTTTAGGAAGGCTCCCACATGGCGGACTTTGATGGCTACCATCTTCTTTATCAAACTTGGGCGGACTTTTGTTTTTTGAACACCTCCAACATGGCATCTTGGGCGGAGTTTAGGAAGGACACCAAGGAGGGTGGACTTTGGAAGACCTCTTCAAACATGGCGGACTTTGAGCACCTCTTTATCATGGGGCGGAGTTTAGAGCTCTCTCTTCAAGGCGGACTTTTGAAGGCTCTCAAGATGGCAGACTTTCATGAGACATCAAGGAGGGTGGGGTTTGGAAGCATCTCTATGCAAGGCAGACTTCTATGACATCTCCACCATAGGGCAGAGTTTGAAGGCATGACTACCAAGGCGGACTTTAGACCTCTCAAGGCATGGCGGAGTTTGGAAGGTGTCCTTCTTGGGTGGACTTTTGGAAGCTCACCATGCATCATCACCTTGGGCGGAGTTTGAGGGGTCAACATGGCGGACTTTAGATACCTCTCAACATAGGGCAGAGTTTGGAGAGACCTCGACCAAGGCGGAGTTTTAGGCTTCCACCAAGGAGGGCGGACTTTGAGCATTCCCTAGGGCGGAGTTTTCAAGCATCTCCAACAAGCATGGCGGACTTTGAAAGGCTTCTCAAGGCATGGCGGAGTTTAGAGCTCCCTCTTTGCGGCCTCTTTAACATGGCGGACTTTTGATCACGCCCATCATAGAGTGGAGTTTGAATGACCTCTCTTTGGGCGGACTTTTGCTTTCCCTTCATCATGGTGGACTTTGATGGCTTCCAACCATGGCTAACCTTCATCATCTCCCCAACATAGCGGACCTTTGCTTGGGCGGACTTTCTGAACACCTGTCATGACACTCAACCTTATCCATTAGCCATACTTAGAAATTTTTTTGGAAAATTTCAAAATTTCACATTTTAACCAAATTTAACCAGATTAACTTGAAATTTGAAATCCATACTTAGGCAAACCATCTGAAGCAATATGACCCCTAAAATGTAGGGAATTGGCTTTTTAGGTCAAAACTTGGAAATTTTGGATCCCGGTCGAAGCAGGTCAGTGGTATCAGCGCAAACCCTAGATTCCCATTCTGAAAAAGCAAAAAGCAGACATCCCTAAAAAATAGGAAAAACTTTCTAAAAATAGCCATATCGAGGATCGGGCTAGAAATGCCAAAAACAAAACTTCCTAAAAAATAGGAAAAAAGCAAACTTTCTAAAAATAGAAAGTTGTTCAAATTCGTCCAAATCAATTGCGATCTTCGTCCTTTGGCCTTTCTAGGTATCTAGACTTTGTTATCACTTGGCTTGCAAAAAATGACTTTCAAACTTTTGGACTTGAACTGTTCAAAACTGAGCAAGGCTTGACAAAACTAAAGCGGAAGGCCACGGGACACTAACAAAACCCTAGAAAGCAGGAAAAGAGAGGGTGCCCATTTGCAATGGGGCGATGTGTGAAAAAGGTCACAACAGGCTGAAGGGTGAATGTTCCAAATTTTTTATACCACCTCATTTCCACAAGTGCCAAAGAAACACGAAAGAATGGAAATCGTTCTGTCAGCCATCATGGTCTGATAAAATTGCTGGTAGAATGTTCTCTTAGGGATGTTTCACAGATGGAATGGGGGGTATTTGAAGACATACTGCAGTTTAGGGTTGAAGATGCTCATGTTGCAGATGAGTTAGCAGTTGAAAAGGAGGATATGGGAGAACCTTCTTCTCCTATAATTTCTGCAGGGAATGAATCTCTTATCGCCGAAGGAGCTTTGACTATTACGGAGGAAGAGATGGTTGAAACAAACATTGAGCAGCCCTCCACTTCTTTTCAAAGAGAAGCGGTATCTTCTAAAAGAAAAGGGAAAGAATTAGAAGTAATTAATGCAGATGATGAACCTATGGCTCAGCCGCAGGCAACTCAAGTTTCCCCTGCAGCCAAGAGGCGTAGGTCGAAGAGAAATACCCTTGCAGCAAAGCCATAGGTAGAAACCGTTCCTGCAGCCACTCCAAAGGTTTATGCAAGAAGGACTCGGAGTAGTACCCAAAAAGTCCGTCCAGTAGGTGATGCAACAAAGGTTATTTCAGTGGAAGTATCAGAAGAAGAGGGCCCAACAGAGGTTGAAATTCAGAAGGAGGATGATGTTGACAGACTTTCAAGTCTGACATATGTGGCGGAACAACTTGAGGAATCTGTTGAAGAAATCCCACGTCCTAAGGTAACAGCTATTAGACCTCCATCATCTCTCACTAATTTATCTATTGCATTAACATTCTATAGGTAGTGGGAGATAGAGGGCTAGATTATAGGGGATTATTGACAAGCAACAAAGGGAAATAGAAAAAAGGGATAATAAAATTGAAGAATTAGAAGCCAAAGTTGATGCAATCACTAGTATGGTCCCTAAGTTAATGCAATGTAGGGCACCGCCAAGAGTTTATGCTCTGCATTTGAAGGAGCGGTATTTAAATTTTAAATTAAACCGCATTATCAGGGACCTTATCCCTTCTTTAGAAACCCTTGAGGAATTTTATGATGCCTATCAGACTTCCCCAACAGCTGTGAGAAATTTATTTTGTGAACTTTATTTGCATAACTATGCTATAACGTCTGACAGTGAGTGGAATCCATTGCTATACATTGATGATATCCACATAAAAGCCTTAATGTCATGGATTCAGAATGAGATCAACATGGGAACACAGGCCAAAAAACATAAGAATATTGAATTTGATTGTCCATTACCACTGAGGAAGGAAGCAAAAGACCCAAGGGTTCTTTATTATGATTGGCAAAAGCTATTGGCAAGGCCAGATGTAAGGGGCCAAGTATTGCCAATGAGGGAAGAAATATTTCAAGCATATGAACACTTAATTCAAAATGAAAGTGCAGATGCAATTGACTGCCTAACTCAACATTGGAACAGTTTGCCAGAGGAATTGAAACAAGGAGAACCTCATTCACTGCCAAATTTTCAAGCAGCTATACAAAGAGCCCCTAAATATATCCAACTGGGCAGGATGAAAAACCATAACTGGTTACCTTTGATCTTTCAGCGCCCTATCTTTATGTGGCCATTGTTGGGATGTAAGGTTACAGATAAGCGCTATGAAGCAGTTACAGAAGAGGCCAGATGGTCCAGGCTAGAAAAGATGAAGGGGTTTTATTGGAATTTAGCTTCAGGAGGAACAAGTCAAGGAACCGTTAGTGACTTAAGGGTTAGTGCCAAAATCAGGAATCCTCTTGCTGGAGGATCAACAAGACCTTAAGTTGGGGGGCATGATGAGTTCAGACATTAGCATATTTTTATCCCCAAAACTCTTAAGTTTTCCCATATTTTGATTTATATGATGGGATAGTGATGATGTATTAAAAGTTGACTGTGCATTTCAGATGTTAACCTGAGCCTATTAAATCATGTTTTGTCGTTGCCAGTTGTTCCTGCAACCATGTTATTCATTCCTGTTGCCATGCAGATTGTCTTAGGCAATATCATGTGTGAAATTAATAGATGTTTTGATTAATTAAAATAGATGTGTATGTTCTTTCTTTTGAATTGCAGGAATAAAAATGATGCTGTTGTGAAAGCTCTCCTGTCATGCCAATTGCAAAAAGAGATATTCAAGAAGGTGACTGAAAGATCGAATCAGCGGAAGAGTTGATGAGCGTAAGGAATGACAGAAAAAGTAGGCGCGCAATACTTACTGATGTCTTACTCAAGTGGGCATTAGTGTTGTAAATACCGCCACGATATGTTATGATTGTGGTTTGGTTTAGATCCACATTATCAGTGACTTAACTCCGGCTATTTCCTTTCTTGAATAATTATCCACCTCTTCTCATCGGCGTGATTTGTGTTCTAAGAAGTAGTTGTCTTCTTTTAAACAAGGGTCTTTATCTCTTTTCGTAGGTTAGAAAGAAAAGAGAAGAAACGGAGCAGAGGATTTTAGAAATAAAGTTACAAGTGTTTTGAGTTTCTTTTGATTCTGAATCATGTAATGACTTTTGAGGAACAATGAATAAAGATATGTTATTCTGAGCACTTAGAATTGTTTTGGAAGCCTGGAAACACTTATCCAAGGGGGCCCACTTGGTGAATGTTCTTGTGCCTTTGTTAAAATTAGGTTTCTTCTTTACTTGCAGTAGACGTTCTTGCATTGACTGTTCTTGCAGCCAAATCAAACAGAGTAATTCCTGTTTGGCAGCATTGGACTTAGCTAGTATTTCTTGAATGAATTTATGTTAATGCAGAGTTTTTCCTGTAGCCTTTCAATAGTTTCTATTCTTGCTTACCTTTCCCACATAGATGTTAGTTGCTGCAGTAATGCTGGGTAGCTATCGTAGGAACTTAGTGCATATATAGTGCAGACCCATTTCAAGTATTATGTCCCTGGGTTGACAATCAAATGAACACCAGCTATGGAGATAGTAACTTCACAGAGTGAATGTCCAAACTTTAGGTTGAGACTTCAACTAGAGTTATTATCCTTATTGTTGGGTTGAACATGATATCACCATATTCCTCCTTGAAGTTCGTGCGCAACAACTTCCCTGGCACTTTCTTGAGGTTGGGCCTCGGCTTCTCTAGCCATGATTTATTGACATTTGTTGCGCATAGCTCGAGCTGGTCCTCATAAAGTTTTTGGGTGTCTTCTTTGGTTTTATAGGAAGTCTTGTTGTAATTTGGTATCCCAAATGCCTCCTGGATGGCTAACTCTCGAAGATGAGCCAATACTCTTCCATCTGGTGCCACGATTTCTCTCTCTTGAGCATTGTAGTGTATGGCACATTCGACCATAAGCTCAGCACATTCCATAGCTGGTGGAAATCCAACCGCTTGGATGATGCCATTTCTCATCATCTGGCGAGCAATAGGTGTTGGCAAAAATCCATCTAGCCCATACATTCTCTTGAAATCTTTGAAGTCCACTTGCCAAGGTTGGTGTCTGTGATGTTTTTCCATTTGGAATTGATCTTTGATTCCGTCTGCAACCCTTTACTGGCAAACTTCATCTGGGCTTTTCGTGAAGGTCCTCCTTTGGTGGTCATTAACTTGCAATACACATGAAAATTTTAACATTATTTTCGAGAAAACTTAAAAGTTATAATTTTGATTTTGGATGTTTTACTTCGAAATTTCACTTCAGCTTGTCAAAAAGCTAGAATTTTGTGAAAAATCAGACTGAAAATGGATGAATTTGGCTAAGTGCTTGGTAAATTTCGTGAAATAAATGATCAAGACAAAAGAAGAATGAAAGAAATCAGTCAAAAATATGATTTTTGAACTTCTAGACTTTACTTTTGACTGATTTTGACGAAAATCTGCCTTCAACTCTGTAAATTCTGTCTTTGACTTAGAAAAAGCACCTTATTCCTTCTTCCAACACTTAAATTTCACTTCTTCAAAAAATAATCTTTCATAACCTCAAGAGAGAGAAAACTTCTTCACAATCGAACTCCAATCTTCAAACTTGATAATGAATTTGAAAGTGACAAGTCGAATAGATATATAGTTGGGGAATTCGATTTTTAGAAACTCCATGTTTTTTTGTTTTTCTTTTGATTTTATGTTTTATTGATATTCATCGAACTTGGACTTGTTCTATTTCTCCCAAAATGGAAACTCAATCTTCTCCTTTAAGCGAGTTGGCATAGAATCTTCTAGTTTCTTCTCTCGAATTCCAAAATTTTTCCAAGTGTTGAACTTTTTCGAAGATTTTCCGAGTGTTGGAAAATATTCAAAATATTCCAAGTGTTTGGTTTTATTTGTCCAATTTTCAAACTTGGTTGAACCTTTGTTCATGGTGGATTTCATGTGTTTCATGCCAAACTTATTATTTCTCTTATCATTTTCTTCCCTCTTGGCGAATTTGGTCATCTTCATGTCCATTCTACCTAGGTGGACTTCATGGTTTTCCAACCTCTTTCATCTATGCCACCTTGACCTTAGGCGGACTTGACACTTCTTTGGACACATCCAACTTAGGTAGGGCGGACTTCATGCTTCATGTGCCATCTATACCTCTTGCTTTTCCTTTGGGCGGACTTTGAAGTTGTTTGGCCATGTTGAGTTTAGGGCGGACTTCAAGGTCTTCATGCCAAGTGGTAGGTTGAACTTGAAGATAGTTTGGACATTGCCATGGTCTAGGCAGAGTTGAAGATTTATAAGACATTCCTCTTGGCGGACTTCACCTTTACTTGTGCCATTTTGCTTGCCACCTTGGGCGGACTAGGCCTATGTTTTGTCATCTCCTCTTGGGCGGACTTCACTGTTGTTTGGACAATTGTCTTTACCTTGCTAGGCAGACTTCAAGACCTCTTGGACATTTAGCCTTGGGTGGACTTTGATGTGCTTCCAACCTTCCTTGGGCGGACTTTGCCTTGTGTTGGACGTTGTCTTCTTTCATACCATGGTGGACTTTGCCAATCTACTGCCATTCCCTACCTTGGGCGGTCTTGACCTTGGTTTAGGCATGGTGGATTTTGTGTTCATCTTGATAAGGCGGACTTTGGCCAATGTTTGGCCATCTTCTTTGCTTTCCCCATGGCGGACTTTACCCTTAGGCGGCCATTTTGCTATCTTGGATGGGGCGGACTTCATACATGTCCAGCCATAAGGTGGGAGGACTTCATCTTAATAAGCCATTCTTCTATGATCACACCCTTGGTGCAGACACTTGATAGACTTTCTGGAACATCTGGAACAAACCCTTGCCTGGAGATTCTTCCCTGCTTTTTACACTTGGAGACAAAAATTTTGGATTTTGAAGACATGAACGTTGTCGCCATGACCTGTGGGACCCAATCCTAGGTCTACTTTCAAAAAAACAGAAAAAAACAAAAAGCAAAAAACAAGTTGCTTCCCGGATTGGTCTCAAAGTGCTAAAAATAAAAAAAAGAAGAAAAAAGCTATAAAAGAAAAAAAACAGAATTCCTTAAAAATAGGAAGGTGTCAGAATTGACCCTAAGCAATTGCAATCTTCGTCCTTCGGGCCCTCTAAGCACTTTGGTGGTGTCCAGACACAATTCTAAGCATGGGTTCTCTATTTGGCCCGGATGACTCTCGAAACTCTAACTCAAATTCTCGAAAAATAAAGATTTATGAAATTGCAGAGCTAAGACAAAACCCTAAAAAGCAAAACTACTGGGAGTGATGTGTGAAATAGGTCACAATAGGACATTACACCACTCAAGGGACAAAATCTATTTTGGTTCATGTCTCCAATGAAAGACTTGTTAGACTTGTGTGAATCTTGTCATTGATGTCAAACCTTGTGATCCAGTTAGGACAGGATGTAGTTGGTTGAGTAACAGTGGAAGATAGGTATGTATGTGATATTGAGCAGCGAGGTATGTATGGATTACAGGAGTAATTTTCGGAAGATCCTTTGCTCCGAAATCTAGTGCCTTGCTTGTCATGGTTGAGTTTTTCCTTTTGTATCAAGTGTTGGTATTAGTTGCGACAGTTGAATTGCTATCCTGATGTTTGTATTGCAATATGATCTATGAATTCTATGCACCGGAATCTGTGGCAATTGTATCTTGAAGGTGGAAGTTGGTATGCTTGGAATTCGTGTCTATGGGTTCGACAAACCCTTGTTTTGCTCTGGTAATTGAAGCTTGTGTTTTGGCAATTAAAAAGGAAGCGTGTAGAAGATCATTGAAGGTAGCGTATGTAAGAGTGAAGGTGTGTGCAAGTGAGAAGTGTGTGAGCGTAGTTATATTACTGGAGAGAGATTGAAGACAATGTTGCAGTGATCCCTTATTGGATCTGCTGCAAGTAGTTGTATTGACAGATTGGAGAAGGTATCACAGAGATCCCTTACTGGATCTGCTGTAAGGAATTGTATTGTTACTTGAGCTTATCTTGAAACTGATCTCATGCATTTGTAGATGCAATCTACTTCAGTTCATTTATTTCTATGGCAGTGAGCATTCCGGTAGTAAGTTGTGTTGTAATTAGGCAGTGAGCCACCCTTTTGTAAACACCATATAACTAGCTATATTATCTTAAGAGTTAACCCTCTCCGTGGTTTTTCCCATTTGGGTTTTCCACGTGTAAAAATACGGTGTCTATCTTGTGATTATGTCTTTCGTTTATTCTGCATTTGCCGATTCATGATGATGAGATTAATTGCTAAGGTTAATATCAAAGGAAATTTTTTATTATTGTAGGAATACTGATTCACCCCCCCTCTCAGTATTGTGGACCATTCTACCATTCAACAAGACCAACAGTTAGATCTCATAACGACCCTTGTGTTCCTCTGAAGAGACAGTAGAATGAAATCTGCCATCGATCACATCGAAATGTAAAATGCTCTCGTCATTTTGTTTCATTGTTGTTATGGACAATGGAAATGGTTCCCATTAGCAACTTGTAAGAATTAATAGACCTTACTTAGACAAGACTGGCTCTTTCTAGCAGACTTTTCTATTAAATGGAAAACTGATTCTGGCAAGTTTTCCCTTTGCCAAGATATTTTTAGGTGGGAAGGCTTGGCTATTGGTGGTGCCGTTTGGGGAACACACCAAAATTGTTTTGTGCAGAATCTGCAGATGTTGCAACTAGGTTTTAGGAGGTTTTTGCAGGAATGTGGTCCTATAAATTGCATCATTTTCTTCTTTGGCACAGTAAATTGCTGTCAAAATCTACCATAATTTTTTTCAAACAAATTAAACAAATTAACTTAAATGTCCAGTTGCCATTTGGCAAAAAGAAATTATATTGTATATGTACAGGTGCTTCAAAATTGCAAATGTTAAGCTCTCACATGTAGCTTGGGCTGAAATCATTCTTCCTAAGCAGCTGCTCCATAAATTAAGAAAAGTTTCTGTTACTTCCACTTTGGGAATGAAACAGGTTGGATTGGACTACCTAGGGCATAAGAATAGGGGCAGAATCCCCCCTCCACTGGACCCCTGCAGATGCTAACCCATGCATATTTGACTGCCAAGTTTTAAGCTTGCCTGTCTAATTTTAATGCCAAGGCTAACTTTAGCTGCACAGTAGGCAGAGACAGAAGAGTCAACTGTGTCAGGCATTCACCAAAATTACAAAATATGTTTGGCCTAAATGCCATGAAACCATTATTTGCTGTAATTGGATGCAGTCAACTTCTCATATGTGCATGTTGGTATATATGTGTGTATGTCCACTAGGTGGAAAGTGTGATCCAAATATATCACAAAAAGTCCACTGTGTTCATTGAGGATCTCCAATTTGGAAAACAACCCTCTCACAAACATTGAAGCTTTGGTTGGTTGGAGAAGGTCAGTTGGTGCTTCCTTGATGTTTGATTTCCTTATGATAAATCAATTGGTTGTATCCTCACAATTCAAAAACTCAGCAAGCCAAAATTTTGACTTGGACTGAGCAAAAACTTTGCATCTTAAAAAGTTTTTGTTACTTCCACTTTGGGAATGCAATATGTTGCCTGGGACCAACTAGGGCATAAGAATAGGTGCAGCATCCCCTCTCCACATAAGCCTTGCAGGTGCTAGCCCATGCTTATTTGAATGCTCAATTTTGAAGCTTGTCTGTCTTAACTTTTATGCCAAGGCTAACTTTAATTGCAAAGTTGGTGTAGAGAGAAGAGTCAATCTTGTCATGCATCACCAAAACAACAAAATATGTTTAGCCTAAACACCTTGACACCATTATCTTCTGTTATTGGATGCAGTCAACTTCTCAAAGAAGCATGTTGGTATTTATGTGTGTGCATGTCCACTAGTTGGAAAGTGTGATCTATGTGTATCACAAAAAGCCTACTTTGTTCATCTAGGGTCTCCAATTTGGTAGACAAGCCTCTCACAAACATGGAAGCTTTGGTTGGTTGGAGAAGGTCTGTTGGTGTTTCTTTGGTGTTTGATTAACTTATGATAAAATTATTGGTTGCACACTTATTCTTATAATTCAAAAACTTAACAGGCCAAAATTTTGACTTGGTATGAGCAAAATCTTGGCATATTAAAAAAAGAAGATAATTTTTTTAAATGAACTTAAATAACATGCAAAATGCCATTAAAAAGCATAAGACAAGAATTTAATGGGATAATTATTTGTAAGAATTTGCCAAATATAGCCAAGATCTAGAGCACATTGAATTGCACAAGAGAGAGACAATAGATTTGATAAGAATAAACTGTATTCTAATCAAGATGCAAATACTATCAACTGGATCTTTACATACAATGTAGATGAGCTTGCTTATAAAGACAAGGCTATATGGATATGTGAGCACACAATCATGACATGTGGCTCAATGAGAAGCAAGGGTAGGTAGGAGAAATAATAAAATATTCCACAAGAGGTGGATTATCCACCGAAGGTGGAATGTAACAAGATAAGACTACAAAAGTTGGAATTTCTCCTACATACATCATCCCTATGTGCACACCTCCCTAAGTGTCTCATATGCAAACTACAATGAAATGCATTTACCTAAGTAAACTTAAGTAAAGTGTAACCATATCCAATGTGAATAAATAATTACACCAACATTATTGAAAAATTTTTCACATCCACAACAATGAAAAAATATTTAGAAAAAAAAGAACACAATTTTTTTTTTTCTGCTAGTTGAAGAGCTTCTGGAGATTATGCAGCAAAAACTTGGTGAAAGACTCACCAAAATTCGACTACAGACTAAAAACTCAACAACTGAGTTTTTGGTAGTAACTGGATGAGCATTTTTGGCAGATGAATACTCATGAGTCTGTGAGTAATTCACATATTCCATAAGCTGCAACTGCCCTAGTTATGTGTTATGTGTTGTCTCAATTTTTGAATTTTAAAAAATAGATAACCCCTACAAATTTTTACTGAAAATTCGTAGTTTTCTTCTCTAAGGCATGCTTTATGAGGTCTAAAACTCATATTTGTTAATGTCAAATCATCAGTGAATGTATTTGTCATCGTTGTTCAAGTTTTGGTTGGTTTTTGCTTTCATTTTTCTAGCTTTTTGTGTTCGGGTTTTAAGTCCTCATTGCAAGTAGGAATTTTTTGCTGTCATTGCAAGTAGGAACTTTTTGATGTCATTGCAAGTAAATGAACTTTACTTGCAATCGGGTTCTAGAATCCCAATTACAAGTGAGCTCATTGTTATAAAGTTTGTTTTACTTGCAATTGGGTTTCTAAGGCCCGATTGCAAGTATGTTCTTCTAGTTCATTGCCTTGTCTTCATAGTTCAATTGCACTTGCAATCAGGTGTAATGTCCCCATTTTAGCAGACTTGGATTTTGTGAGATTAGCCTATTATCCTGACCCTCGTAGGCTAATGTGTTGGATAGAGGGTCTTTTGAGGATTGGTATCATCTCCAGTGTTCAGAGTACTTCAGTTTGGTCTTCGTTTGGCATCATTCGGGCATCATTTGCTCTACTTCCTATTTTTAGTAAGTCTTGGGATGTTAGAGATGGACCCCTGCTATTTTTAGTAAAGGGGGTATGGTCATATGCAGCTTCATCATGTCAGCTCCCAGTTCAGACGGCGTTCAAAAATGTTGAATATTAATGGAGATATTAATGTTTATTTAGTTTAAATAAACATTAATGTTTTGAGCTTATATTATTAAGTTAAAATATAATTTTATATTATAACTTAAGGGTCCAAGTATCATTAAAGGGGACCATTTAATTAATTAATTGTGGCTCTTTTACCAAGGTGAAATATTAAATGACAAAGTGAAAATATTATATCATTAAATGTCATTTAATATCATTAATTGATTTAATGCCTTATTGGAGAAAATCGAACCTTCATGGGAAATATATATAAGGCTTTTGAAAAGAAGAGAAGGGGGATTGATTATGTGATTGGAGTTTTTGATTGAAGTTTCTCTGAAGCATTGAAGTGTAGAATACCAAGGGTTTCTGCAGGATTCAAGGCTTGTCGGCATTGGAGAGCGTGGCTTCTTCATTGTAACAGCATATAGAGGGTGTGCAATATCATCTGATTATGCTTGTGAGAGTTGGCTTCATTCAGAAGTCAATATTGAGCTGATTGGAGGGTTTATTTCAGATTTTGTTTGTAAATTGAAAGAGACTACAGTGCTGTGAACAGTGCGCATGAACAGTGCCATGAACAGTGCACTACAGTGCTGTGAACAGTGCGCTACAGTAGTTTGAATTCTATAGAAGGGGATTTAGAAAGGTGAACAGCTATATATATTTGACAAGGGCTTTGCGTATGAGGAGAATCAAACCAATATATCAAGGCAACCATTGAAATTCCAGGTTTTCTATCTATGGTCATTGTATTAGAAAATCATTACTTCATTGCATCATTTTCTATTCTGATTATATCATGAAATACTTGGAGGTTGCATATGTTTAATGGAGATATAATTTGCATATTCCACATTCATGGTAACACTCAACATTAATCAGCCACTTAGCTTTCATGCCAATTGTTTGCTTAAATGCCTAATGGCTGTAGGTATACATTGGGATGCATGACAAGTGTTTGTCTTAATGTCAACGAGCTGTACTAGTTAATTTCAGTCATTACATGTGTGTGTAAAGGTCTAAAACAGCTAGTATATCATTTCTATAACAACTTTGCATTGTTAGAAGCTTTCCATAACTTCATTTGCAGCCTACAAACCCAAAGAAGACAAATAAAGAATTCACTACAGCGGCTTCAAACATTGTATGCCAAGTGTTTGACAATATTCCTTGGGGTTCAAATAAGCGAAACAGGGTCAGATTAGCCAAGGGATTTTACATCGGGGTTCTAAGACCCGATTGCAAGCCATTATTGTATGAACATTTCAATTTGATTACTTGCAATTGGGTCTTGAAACCCCGATTTCAAGTTTGTCCTTCCCTTGCAAACCTTCCCACTTGTAGTCGGGTCCTAGAACCTCGATTGCAAGTTTGTTTCTCTCACCATCCTTGCAAGTGTGTTTACTTGCAATCAGGTCTCAAAGCCCCGATTGCAAGCCTATACAATGCCACTCATTTGCAAACACTTTCATGCAAGACTTGTTAACTTGCATTCGGGTCTCTAAGACCCGATTGCAAGTGCAAAGTGTGAAAGTTTTTCCTCTCTCGCATACTCTCATTGCTATGTTTTCCCTTTGCAAGGTCAATACTTGCAGTTAGGTATCTAAAACTCGATTGCAAGAGGTTTCAATGCATGTAAATATAGTAAACAAAAGCTAGTGCTGTCATATGTTGATGACATCAAATGAAAAGAGTACGCTGTCATATGCACAAAGAGGATCAAAATAGCATGAACCATGAAGCAGAGAGAACTTGACAAATGAAGGAGTAATGTAGCAGAAGAATGCATTGTTACAATGCATTATAAGAGCGCTATGTGGTAAAAAGCAGTGACTTTCACTGTCATAGTGACCAACAAAGAATGTTAATTATCTTCAAGTTTAGTGGTTAATCTTCATGAGGTCACTGTCATTATTATTCATGGACAAATGATGCAAGTTGCTATTCCTGGACAAATACTTTCATCGATCTTGAATACTTCAATTGCCAGCAACATGAAGAGCTCTTAGACAAAGGATGATGTAAATAAAGTCGTGTCTTGGACACTTAGATTAATTTCAATTATGCATTTGTAATTTCCCTTTGACAAATTACATGTAATGCCAAAAATTGTAATTGCAAGTAGTCACATTACTTGCATTCTTGTAACTTGTAATTACATGTAAACAAATTACAAGTCGAAAGACAAGAGGACTGTAATTTGGAATAAGTCTTAGTTAGTTGGACTTCTTCCACTTTTTGCTCTTAGCCCCTCTCCTATATGTATCGAAGGGTGCTCTATGTATTATCGATCTTTTTAGCAAGCAAGAAAACTTTGCAAAAATTTACAGTCATGAAGACTTTGTGCTTCATACTTGTAAATTGGTTTCTCAAGTTCAAACTTTGTGTTGAAGTCCTACTCTTATATCCATTGTGTTCTTGTGTCATAGTGGTATATTTTTCTCCATTTGCTTGAGGTTCTAACGAGATTGTTGAAAGGAGCTTTGGTCTGATTTCTTGTAGACTTTGTGCTACAAGTATTAAGGATTAAATTATTACAATTAAGTGTTCATAGTAGAGAGGAATTGTAAGACTTTGTGCTTGTAGTTGCTCCCATTTGTAGTAGTTTAGTAGTGCACTATATTAGCAGACTTTGTGTTGTTGAATGCCATACATTGTTCTTATTCTAATCATTTTGAAAAGGTAGATAAGATAGTGGAAAGTAAGGACTGAGCTTTATTTCTATTTTCTTGTCTCGGGGAAGTGACGGAAGACTTTGAGCTTTCACGGAAACTTCACTTCTTTTTTGTATAAACATTCTTGTAATTGTTAAAGTTCCTCAAGTTGCTGTATTTGTTTTCTTAACTGCTGTTTATCTTCTAAAAAGAGAAAATAATATAATCTTTCTTGAAGAAAGAGAAAAGGATGTTGTCCCACCCAAGTTATATTAGTTTTTAGTCAATTAGTAATAGTAGGAAAGGGTGAGCCTTCCCTTAAATTAGGAGAGTTTTTAACTAACGTTGTGGCTGAAACCACAATTTTGCACATCTTCTCAGGTGTACAAAATTCTCAATCAACATTATGTATGTTTCTTTTCACAGGAAAGAGGGTTTTACTGATACCCATAAAACAAACCTTATTCTGAAGTGCTTGAGGTTGAAGCATATTTAGTGTTCTATGGACTACGGTATCATGTTTGATGATAGTTCTTTAATGTTAATCTCACAGCTATAATTCCCCATAGATACATAAAATTGAGATTGAAGCTACGAGAATTTGATTTGAATTTGGCAGAGACAGATTGGCTTTGTTTATGTTGGTGGCTTTAACATAGCAGACATCTTCATGATATTAAGAAACACACTATTTTGTAAATCCAAGCTAAAAGAAGTTCAAATCTGTTGGTTGTGTGTGTTTCGTCCATGGGACTTTGAAGGTTAACGAAACATATTCTATTGAATGTGTTGATCATTTGTTGTATATTACACGGCAGCCCATATTTGGTTGCATTTTTGTTAGGTTCTGTAGTATCAGTATAGCAATTAGTTGATATTGCCCTCAATTGATTATTGGGAGGCTATATATCAGCATCTTGCTTCTCATTTGTATCATTTTGCAACTGATAGTCAAAATAATATATAAGAGGTACTAGTACTGGGTTCTTTGGTGTCCCTAATGAATTGGAATGGACTGACATAGGGAGAATCCCTGGGTTCCAATTCCTCCTCCTTGCTTACTATATTTATTTGAATCTAAGTTGCTGGTTTGGGTATGGGGTCAATTACTGGTTTGCTGGTATGGCAATTGTATTTTCTTGGGTTTGGGACAGTTGGGTAAGGTCATACAATATATATTAAAATTATATAAAAATTACCTATAATTTGCCAAGACAAAAGTACAGAATTGAAAACACAATTGATAGTGATGAAGATAATTGATAATTCAAAGTCAAATGTGGAATCTGTATAAAATACAATCAGTAATCTTCATTTTACTCTTCATCAAGAGCATGCAATGCCAATTCCACAAAAGCAAGGGTAAGTGATTTTACTAACTTCCATGATCCGATTTAGATCTTAGAGAGTTCCATTTTTAAAGTGAAATATGGTTGTGTACAATAATGTTTACTTGAGTTCAGTGTGAAACAAATGATTGCTTCTATCAATCTATAGTTGTAGCAAACAAAACTTGATGGGATGCACTTGAATTTATTTTATAACTTAAAGACCAAGTTGTTGGTTCTAGTATGGTGTTGGGTATGGGGTTTGGCAACCTTTTTCCTTGGCTATGATACTGCTAAGTATGGCTGTATATATATGTGTGTGTGTTTAAGTTTTAAAACTATAAAATCTAAAACCAATGATATTCATAATTGCCAATAAACAAAATGTTTAAATGCCTCAAAGAAAAGACTCATAATTTTATAATTCAATGCCCTGTCAAATTTCAATGCATAAGAAAATTACAATCGATATTCAATAATCTCCATATTGCTCTTCATCGAGAGCATCAGAGTCAACATATGATTCAATTTCATTTTAAACACAATGAGTTACAATGCCACTTCAACTAGCCATGTCGTATGTAGAAGTTGTCTCATCTAAAGAGCTTTTTGGCAAGTTTGCAATAATAATATTTAAGCTATCCTACCCAAGAGTTAGATACTAATTCCTCGTCACCTGCTTGTTGACATGCGTTTTGTGACCACGCGCAACACGGAATAAAGTTTTCCAATGGTCACTTTACTCTCTCTCGATCAAAGTCTAATTGTCTGCTAAGATTGCGACAAGTTCAAACAATTGACTCCAAGGTTCCGATTATGCAAGGGACGTGACTCAGTTGGCTTGATGTGATATGTTGCTAATCCAAGGGGACCCATGTTTGAATCATTCTTTCACTTCTTTGCTGTGGCTGGAACTTTATCATCAAATATAACAATTCTGTGATGCTTCTGCTTCAAATGAACTGTGAAATTAAAGGGGAAAAGGGTTAGAAGGATCTAAGTCTACTCCTAAGGGTAGTGATACCAATAGATAATGCTCTAATGGACGAATTCCAAATAAACCAAGTTCTGCTTCGTCAAGATTAACTACAACTCCACAAGAACTGGTGCAATCTTCCAAGGATGTTGAAGGATTTTCACATCGAGAAAATTCTTTTGAATACCCAAAACGATGCAATCCAAATGACTATCCACAATTGAACTTAGCACAAATTTAGTGGCTCAGGCTAACTTTACACTGCAACTTGTAATCAACAAGATGCAAAAAGTATGAATCATGGAAATTTATCAAACACCATTACATTCTCTATTGAAATCAAAGCACTACTCTACTTCTACTCTAAGCGAGGAAGGTGAAACCATGCAAGTTTTGAAAACATAACTTAAGTGGACACCATCAGAGAACAATGTTTCACTGTTATTATCTCAATAACTTATCGCAACAATTTCATACAAATCTCCCTGCTTTACAAATGAAGGGGTCACCCCTTTATATAGGCCTCCAACCTTGATTACATGCAAACCCTAATTAGGGTTTGACCCAAAAGATTGCCCATCATGCCTGCTTATAATTAATTACATTCCTACCAAAAATGGCGTCCATTGTTCATTAAATGCACCACTTATTTCAAATTCACCCAATACATCATAAATGCAATAAATATTCCTCCATGCAAAATTGCCCATGATGCCATAAATGCACCATCATCTCCCAAACACAACGGCTACATGCAAATGATGCTCCACCACCTCGCCATGCATTGACTCAGTCGCCATTTGGTCAAATATTCGGCAATGAATGCTCCACCATGCTGCCATGCGTTCAATAGATTCTTGCCATGCAAGTAGACCCCTGTCGTCATTTATAATTTTCTTGGTTGTGCTTCATTAATATGGAATATTCTCTTTGCATGTCACCAACTCATCCTTTACAAGAATCTTTCCATTCTGGGCTCACAAAAGACATTATGGAAGATTTTCTTGCCTTACAAGAATTTTAACAATCTTTTCCACTTCTAAAGGATTTTGTATGCCTAGATTTTGGAGAGAGAAAATTTTGTCTTGAAAGAATTTTCTCGTGTTTTTGTGTTTATCTTGTCTTGAATGAGGTTTTTGATCAATTTGTCACTTTCCTATTTTTTAGGAATTTTTTCATTTCTAAGCTCCAAAATCCAGGAGAGAGAATTCTCTCCCTTGACCAATTTTTACCTTGCCTCAAAATTTCTTCATTCTGGGTGAAATTTCTTCTCTGAGAGAATTTTGAAATTTCTTCCTTGACTGGGATTTCCCTGCTTCTCTTCCAATGTCAATTTCATGTTGTGGAGGAATTCTTCATTCGGAAAGAAATTTCTTCCTTACTCCTATCCAACACTTCATCTCCAACTTGGGCGCTAAAAACACATGGTGAAGGAATTTTGCTTGAGGAGGAAAAATCCTCCATACCCTTCATTTGGCACCCATTCTTGACCTTGATTCTACTTTACCCCCGAGGAAGGAATTTCTTCAATCCTTAGCCAAATTTCACATTTTCCAGGAATTTTGTCCCGAAGGACGGAATTTCCAACACTTAGTCAATTTTTCACTTTCTTGGAATTTTGTCCTGAAGGAAGGTATTTCATTACTTAGTCAATTTTTCATTTTCATGGAATTCTGTCCTAAACAAAGGAATTTCCAACACTTAGTCAATTTTTCACTTCCTAGAATTTTGTCCTGAAGGAAGGAATTTCCAACACTTAGTCAATTTTTCACTTTCCTGGAATTCTATCCTGAAGGAAATTTTTTTGATCAATTCATCACCTTTCCCATTTATTAGGAATTTTTTCAAATTTGAGTTCCAGGGTCCAGGAGAGAGAAAATTCTCACTTAGCCAATTTTGTCATCATCTTGAAATTCAGATGAATTTTCATACCTGAAAGAGGATTTTTGAAATTTTTCCCAAGGGGAATTTCCTTTCTCATTCTTCTCTTTGCCTTGAAATTTCCATGCCTTGGAATTCAACCTTCAATCCTGGGCACTGGAATGACCCTGTGGAGGAATTCTATGCCTTGGACAAAATTCCATCACCCCCTCTGTCTAGCGCTCTGTCCTGATGCCTAGGCGCAAATTCTGTGCAGTGGAGGAATGTTGACTTTTCCTTGACACCTCTGTTTTGGTGCCCAACTTCCTGTCTGGCATAATTTCTATGCAAGGGAGAAATTTTGGGTGTTGAGGAAAAAAAACTCCACACCCTCATTCTGATGCTCATCCTTGACCTTAGGTGCCAATTTGGTGTGATGCAGGATTTTTGGGGGTGGAGGAAATTTCCTCCACACCCCCATTTTGGCACCCAACTTTCTACATGTGCGTGAATTTGGCAAGGTGAAGGAAAAAGTGGTGTTCCTCCACACCCTCAATTTGGTGCCCACCTCCTTGAAAGCCATTCTATCTTGGCAAGGATTTATCATTGATTTCTCATCAGACTTAAGTCAATTTTTTGCTCATTCTCGGATCAAGATGTTATATTTGGAATTGAAGTGATTTCTTGCCTTAGGAGGATTTTCAACACCTTTCCACTTTTGGAATGATTTCCACATAGCCATTTTTCAATCAACTGCATGCTTTTTGATTTTCTGGATTTAGACAATCTTCAAGAATGTTCAGTCTTCAGCGATAGGACCCCTGCTTGTGAAGAACCTGCCAAAAATAGACTTACTATAAATAGTAAGTACTTCAAAATGTCAAGATTAGGGCAAAACATGACGAAATGACACTAAAAATAGAAACTGCTAAAAATAGAAAGTTTGATTTTTGGCAAAATAAGACAATCCGGGAGGCAGTGAAATCCCTAAAAAATAGGAACTTTCAGAATGCCCTTAAATTTCAGTGGTAGGTTCCTTGAAGGGTCTTGATTCCAATGCAACGTTCAATTTTTCCAAAACCCTAAGGGAAAGACTTCAAGTCTAAGTTTGAAGGGCAAAACCCTAAAATAGGCAAAACAAGTTCCAGACTTAGCCAAATTCACTCAAATGACTTGTAGACTTGATCAAATTTCATCAAAATACTCGCAAACCGAGGAGACTGTTGCGAAAAGACCCAAAGAACAAAAACCAAAAGACCCAAAGGACCTAAAAAGTAGGGGGTCCCCATTTGCAATGGGCAATGTGTGAAAACGTCACAATACCGCTCATTGTAATCAAGTTTCTTATAGGGTGAGAGATCTCAATAACTAGTGGTGTTCTAGGAGTGGAGATCCCAATGGGGTTAGGGGCAATGCCCTCATTGGGGTTGAGGGGCAACACTCCTTGTGGGACTTAGGGGCAATGCCCTTGGTGCATTCCTTGTCATGATACAAGGTAGGGTCGAGGGCTAGAGCCCCAGCCACCAAGCCCAAATCAAGGCCTTTGAAACCACACAAACTTTCATTGTGCATGCCATTTTCACAATTTTATCACTAAAGGATGAAATTAGGTATTTGACATTTTTGTTTATAAAAATGTTCAAAAAAACGATTATTTTGTTGGGGCAGCCCTTGGATTCCCCTAGGTTCACTCAGGAGTCGCTTGGGTTAGCCCAAGATCTTGCTTGGGCACCCTACATTCCCTGCGGGTCCTTGAACTTGAGGTGCCCAGGTGGGACCTTGGATGAACTCAGGTTACTCCCATCATGGCACCAATACCCAGACCAGTTTTGTAGCGGATCAGGACCTCGCTTAAAGAGTTATGGATGAGCAAGTCAAGCTATACAACGGGAAATGGTTATATGTATGTGTTGAGTCTTTGTGGTAATGCTAGCTATAGTCTTCTGTGGTTTTGCATTATTGTATTGTAAGCCTATGGTTTGATGGATGTTCTTGGTGTTAGCCATAATGAAATATTAGGCACCAAAATATCATAAATATGTGTACAAGGACTAGTTTGAATGAATGCTAGGAGATCTATTTATTTTATGTTGTCTCTTTGTGTCTTGTTTGAATATTTATTTACCATAGAATCTAAGCCAAGAGTTTGATTACCCAACCTTGTGTGTAGAATATGATTTTGTGAACATGGTAAAGCTCCAGTGCTTATATATCTTTGGAGAAGCCCAAAAAGATTGCCTGTAACTTGCATTTGGATAAATTGTAGAAACTTCTAGTAATTGTACTCATTGGACTTTTGTAATTCTCATTTTAACAGTTAAATGCTTTCTAAATTCAATAATTATTCTATATATTAAGCATTTGGCCATGCAGCTGACCTGATACGTAAGAAGAAACATATTTTAAATTCAATTGTAATTTACTTTTAAGTGGGCTTCAAATGGATAAAAAATGATATCTGATTGTTCTTATGTATCCTCCGATGTGTTTGCATAATTCATGTTCTCAGATTCTTTTTGTGCAATAGCTCCACGATGTGGTTATTTCAAAACCCATGTGTACATCTTTGCTTATGAGCTGACAACTCTCATTTTTACTGGTTTGTCAAAAGTTCTAATTAACCTCATTGAGAAAGGCTTTTTTGCTCATTACTACCTTCCAAGTCACTACATATATGACCAACTAATCACATCTTTATCCATTATTGAAAATAGATTCCACACATATTGCTCCTCTATTGAAATCTCATGCTGTGAGCGATAGCCTTCTTAATGCTTTCAGTCTTATATTTGATATTCATTTTTCTTGCAGGTTGGCAAGTCAGGCGTGACTTCATCTTTAGAAACTTCTGTCAGTGATGCACTGGAAGCCAATGAGCTTATAAAGGCAAGTTCTTCTAATTTTCTTTTGCAGGGAATAATTTTTCAGCAGAATTAGTTTCTGTGTGCTCTTAAATTTTAATTTAGTCTAGGCAAGCAAAGAAGCCTCTAACAGGGCAAGTGTTGTAAGCATGCTGCCTCCCATGGTATCTGTGTGGCAGGGTATGAGCATGTGCTACAATGTAAAAACAAACTGTACTTTTATCTATGAGGCAAATTAATTGAACACTCATAAAATTAGATTATGCCTTGTGGCAAATGTCTGTGCCTCTCACGTTTCATGCAATTTTTAAGTAAAATAGACATAAATGAACATTGTACTAGTATAGTTATTTTTCCTTGTCATACAAATTTCTCTCTCTTGACTTTGAAGTTAATCTTCTTTGTTGATGTAAGAAGTTACGAGAGAATGGGAAAGTTGAATAACGATCTATTTAGAGGGTTAACAACAGTAGATTTAAAATTATGTTTAAAGAGAAAGTGCACAAGTTCTCAAAAACTTTGTTTCTTTTGGTTGTCATTGTATGGGAAGAGTTCCAGACAACATAAAAAAATGGCTGGCATAAGGCATGTAAGGTACTGGTGCCATAGATATACTTTTGGACACAAAAATGTAGTGTACCCTTGGGATGTGTCCCCTCTGCTTTTCAGGCATTTCTTGAAATAGGGATGCTCTGGGGACGTGGGGACAAGGACAGGGACAAAACATATGTCCTGCTGTTTTGAAAAAACCAGACAAAAAGGGATCATCCCAGGGATGCTCTCTCTTCAAGAAGACGGTCCCCTGGGCACAGCTCCTATTTGGGTATGCCAAAGGAGCACCAAGCTTGTCATGTCCGGTCAATTTGTGTAACTGCAAGTATATTAAAAAGGGTCGCAGCCATAAAACCCAGATAAGCAGGGCCGGCCTAGTAGGATAAGAAAAGAAAAATAAATAAGTAAATAAATAATAAAATCGCATATAGGGCCGACCTGGATTAAGGAGCTGACCTAAGGTTTTGAGCAGTGATTAAGGAAAATAAAATAATAAAAAAGATATAATAAGTTTGTTGCCTTGGCCGACCTGTTTAGAAAGGTTGCAACCTTTGGTGAAGAGGTGTGATTTGAAAGGTATAAATAAGAGGTGTATATGGATCATTCAACCATAAAAATCAATTGAAAAACAATTCCTATTTAAGAGCAGATTTGCAGTAGGAAGATTATCAAGAATTCTCATAAGGCATTTCATTTAATATACATAGCAGATCTGAAGCAAGTCTAAGGTGATTGTTTGAGTAAATTAAAGGAGATTAATGCAGAAACTGGAGCAAAAAGAGAATCGGATCAAAGGAGATAATCAAAGAGGAGCAGATCAGATCCAGAATCTCAACCAGGATATGTGATTTAGGGCAAAAACTAGGGCACTTAATAAAAGGCGACATTACAAAGCTGTCCTAGAGATGCTGCCTGCAGCTAATCATAGATGCAAGGTGTTCCTTCACAAGTGTTGCATTGGGTTTGTCTATGTGTCAATGTTCTTCTTAGGCTCCTCCAGTGCCCACTGCTCTATACTTCTTTGTCGAACTCTGCTGTCACATATATAGGACAATATTCACTAAAGTTGTACAAATTTCCAAATGTGAGAGGTGCTCAATCAGATACATTCCCTTCGGTCCATTGCTTGTCTATGTAGGGGACCTCCTCTATAATGGGGGGCTAAAGAGAGTCATTCAAGTGGAACTCTTCATGCTGCTGGTTCTGGGTCTCCAATTCACATACCTGGGTTTCCCTTTTCTCCCCACAATTGTTGAGTTAATTCAATCCGAAATTGATTCTATCTTTGAACTATAGTTGAACTTACATTGCTGTAATGTTCCTTTGCTAATGTACAGCAAGACTGTGAATGTATGGGGTGTGACCGTATGGTGAGGGTGAGGGTGTATGGTGGAGGTGAAGTGGCAGGTGAGGGTTCTACGTACGGTGAGGGTGTGGAACCGTATGGTGTAGATGAGGGTGTACGGTGGGATGTATGGTGATGATGTACGGTGGGGTGAGTTGTACGGTGAGGTGAGAGGTGTACGGTGGGAAGGTACGGTGGAGATGTATGGTGGATGTGTGTCGTACGGTGGGGGTGAGGCGTACGGTGGTATAACCGTACGGTGGGTTTCAGCGGGTGTGTGGTGAAGGGTTTGATCTTCCATAAGTAATAAACTCTGAATATTAGGAATCCCTTATGCATGTATATCAGATTAATGTTGGCATTCTACACTCTTATGAGAATAGTTGATGTTGTCATTGATGGCAACCATCTGGCAACCAACTGGAAAGTCACCGGCAATTGGTTTCTACATGCCCGACATCACAAACTTCATACACCGGCAGACACTGGCACCGGCAGGCACTTCACTGACATTCAGATTACATCGGCAACAAGCATACCAACACTCCAGCCGACATGGGATAAAGTTTTGTTTATATGAATTGTTTTGTAATGTAATTATCTTTTGTAAAGCCGACATGGTATATTGTAAAAGACTCATATACGTATGAGATCTTATAGGTCATTTTTTTGGATGTAGATGGAAGAAAGTTATAATGTGTGATAAGGCAATTTTGTATAAGGTGATATAGTTGACCGCGAAGGTTTTGGTTATCGACTGAGCTTAAACCGGTACCGAACTTGGCATGAGAGATGCTGTTTTGAGCAGTACATTGTATTGGATTTGATAATCCATTTTGTAGTCAGTGTCTCTTTATTGGGCAGTGAGCTCTAGGATGTTTGCCTCCCTGCATGTGCAGGCCCCTCATTGTAAGTAGTATTTATTCATTGGCCAATGAGTAAATATTGTGGGTCACAAATCCCACCGAGGTTTTTCCCACACTGGGTTTCCTCGTTAAATATCTTGTGTTATGGTGTGTTTCTATGTTGTCTCTGTTATTTCTATTTACTGCAATAATTCTTATCTACATTATAGAAATATACTCTGTTGCCTGAAATTATGAGTATGCTTGATTGATGTATAGAGGTACAGTTGGAAGAGGACCTGAAGAAATAAGAGCGTGTGAATCATACACAGTTGCAATATCCTAGTAAGCCACATTATAGAAGAGTCAATGACACCTTCATTATGCATATCACAAGAACCTACAAGGTGGAATTCATGAAAGATTATCTCCGGAAACTCAGGAACTGGTCAAGCAATTTGGTTCTTGGTTCATTTAGTTCCCAAAGTTCACATATATAAGAATTCAAGGGTGCTCCTTGTTAATTTTTATGATCAGATTTAGAGCAATACAGATATAAGACAACTTACACAAATTTGCACAACATATACCTTGGGAAAACCTTCCAACTTGAAGGTGAAAAACCCAGCAACAAAATGTCTCTTATTATATTTATCAGAAAACAAGTTGTCTTTACAATAGATTCGCTTCACTCCTTGAAGCTAGAAGCAAACACTTGATAACACACAATCTGATCTGAATGTGCTGTTTGATGATCACCAAATAATCCACGAACTGCTGAAGAGGATATACAAATTGCTTATGAAGATATACGATCTGCCTTAGAAGTCCGATCTGCTGTGTATCTTATTCGGTCTGCTTGGTGTGTGATTCGAATGCCAAGGAGAAATCAATCGATCTCCCTTTATACCCGTGCAAGGTGACTCTCCATGAAGAGTCGGCTCTCTTAGATTGAATCCATACAGAGCAAAGTATCCTTCCATTAAGGGTGGCGGACTTTCCCAAAAGTCGGCCCCCTTTAATAAATATATTTATTATATTTATTTTGCACACAATTAAGAAATCACACATCTTAGATAATTATCGGGCAACATGAAATATGCAAGGCCGAAGGCCAATTGCATATTTGGCGGAATCGGTCCCCAAGGAGACTCGCGTAGATATATACATCAACACTCTTGCCCACCCTACATATTGCCACGCTATCCTACGGATAAGATAGTGTTACTAGAAGTGGTAAGGCAGTTGGTGGCTTATGATAAGGTGCAAAGGAATAAACACAAGACTAGTATTTCTTTTCCTATTACACTTGGAAAGTCCACAAAAGTCTGCCTCTCTCTACAAGCAGTTGAAAATGCCGAAGAAGAATTGTCATCCTACTCACTCACATAGTATGTTCCTAGAGATAATTTTGATCCTTATGGAAACATAAAAAAAGCCGATGGGAAAAAGCATAAACACAAATGTCAATTGGAGGATTACTAGATGAATGCTCAAGATGATTTCGAAGTGAGAAGAAGGATGCACTCTAGGTTGCCCATTGACATCATTCGGAGATGTAAAATCTTCAATATTACCAATCAAGCACAAGACAACGATAAATGTCTCCAACCTACCTACGAAGAAGAGAAGGACAAGGAAGTAAAGGTCAATTGGATCGATGTAGAAATCACAGATTTGAAAGATTTGATGAAGCCAGTCTTGACTTACACACGTAAATGGGTAGATATCCAACATCAAAAGTTGAAAGAACAAAATGTGCAATTAACTTTTGACTTAGTGGGAAGAGTAGACTTGTCAAATGACAATGAAGAAGAGACAAGTGCAAGTGGAAGTGACACCCAATCAACCCATTCCAAAGGTTCCAAGAGAAAGGAGAATCATGAAGAAACATGATCATCACGTAAGAGGCATAAATCAAATTCCGGTCATCCTTCAACTAGTCTCTCTTCTAGGCGTTAAGTAGAGATGGAGGCTATGAGAACCAAAGACTTGAAGAAGACTTGAGTCGTGGAGTGAATGAATTAATGGAATCGACAATTCAAAGTGACAGAAGGGAGAAACAAAACAAGGGGAAGCAGCCACAAGATCAAGATAATCCCTTTCCCCACATCCAAGTAAACAATGAGGATGAAGGAGAAGATAGTGATGAGACGACCTCTCCTCCTAGAGATGAACAATTGCTCGAAGAAACACAAGTGGAAGAAGGAAGATCCTCTATCCAAGCATGGCTCAAAGAGAGGCTCGCGAAAGAAGTAATAGCAGTGGAGGAAAAACCGTTGGGTGATTTGGATAGTCTTCTAAATCAAACTCAAGAAATCACTGAAAGGAAGAAAGCAACAAAGATGTCCAAAGTGATAAGAGATAATACATGTTCTCGAGCCATACAAATGGCCACCCCAAGGGTAGATAAATTTGAAGGTGAGATCACGGCATAAGAGTATGATGTGGAAACTATTGATTTGGGTCTGCCTACCACAAAGCAAGCATTGGGTGATATGAATGATTCGGTGAAAATAGTTCATGATATGCTTAGGATGGAAGTAGAAAAGAATAGAAAACTGGAGAGAGAAGTGCATGGCGAAATTACTTCTAACAATTCAAGGAGCCATTAAGGCAACATGATCCATCGGTCACACCATCGCCGTTGCTTCCTCCAAAATCAATGGATCATGTGGAGAAAGTAAGAAATTCAGCACATCAAATGGATGCTTGGGTAAATAAATCCCTCAAGAAGGCTAACAAATTCGTAAGAGATATAATGAAGATACTTGATAGAGTTGTGAGAATCCTCAGAAAAACTCAAGCTCTCATGGCAACATTTGACGCTTTTGTCTACACTAGGGACTTCACTATCCCTATTTTGCAAGAAATAAGGAAAACGCCTAAGCAAATTTTGGCGAAAGAAGGAATATTGAAAGATGGGCAGTCATCGGACTTTCTGCATTGGAGCAACTTGCTTCTCATGAGGAAGGTTATCTTTGGAGACATCAACAATGGGTGCAATCAAGTTGATGAGGCAATCCACTCGATTCACAACAAGTTTGTGAAGTAGCACAAATCATTCTTGAGAAGAAGTTAGATGCCGAGACACGCATAGATATCAATGAGTTGGATTGAAAGTCATCTTCTATGGAACTGATGGGTTGATAACAGAAAAGCAAATAGATGACATTCATGCACTCATGGCACTTGTTAGCAAAACAAGAGATTTCACCCTGTTGAGGAAGTTAGTTATTTGGAAGATCAACTGAAAAACCTACTAGTAGCTCCAGTAACAGAAATGGAATGCATAACGACTAGGTTCATTGAATTTGCCAAAAGGGAAAAAGAAAATGGGAAAAAGAAAAAGGGAACAAGATTCTAGATGACAATTTGCTATAATCCTAGGTGGCAATGAATTTTCTTATTGGAGGATTCCTCCTCATAACTTGTGCCAAATGGATGTCACATTCCCATTGGCTGATGTTTTTGATGATGTTTATCTAGATAGGTTTTGATTGTAGTAAACCCTATTTAGGGCTTGGGTGGCAAAATCTTGGCCCTTGATCTTCATTCAATCTTGGCCATTCGTCATAATTGGGAGCACTATATAAGCCCCACTCATTTTCATTTATAGGAGATTAGAGACTTGACAATTGTTGCTATTTTGCTACTAGATGAATAAAGACATTGAAGTGTGGTGTTTTCTATTCAATCTTTGAAGTATTTGCATGGTTATTCATCTTCTCAATTCAAGCTTTAAATTTGTTTAAGTATCTAAGTTGAATGATAGAATGTTGAATATAATTCATGGTGAAACTCCTAATCCATACCACTAGCAGTTTGTTGATTGCAAATTCGCCTTGTGTGGTCAACTGGAATTCTTGAATGTGCTTAAGTTCAATTGTTTTTCAATCATTGATATGCATTTAATTAATGGTGTCTATGTTTGGTAATAATTCAAAAATCATTTAATTTCCTCAAAAGATTGCATTAACCTTTGTGGAATTGTTCTTGTATGTCAAAGCAAAGACTAATAGAGTTTCATCAAATGTCATCCTTCATCTTTGCATTCTTAGGAGTAGTCTAGCATCCTTCAATCCTCAAACGTTTGCATTTTCTTTATCAAACATTTTGTAGTGATAGTAAGAGAGCTACATTGCATATCATTCGAAAAGTACTCCTTGAAATTTAGACGTCTATTCCTTAAGAAGTACGTAAGGCCCATTGGATTAACAGCAATCACATCAACCAATTGAGTTTATCCCCAAGTCGAGACATAACAATAGAAACCTTAGTCTTCCAATTGATCACACAATTTAGCATTTGGGAAGATTTTGATCAAAAGAGGATAAAATACTTTTGGTATTTTATTCTGTGTTTGAGTGTGCCTAAAAAACACATCAACAACGTGGTAGATACTTCTGACTTGGCACAATAAAGTAGACAGGCAAGCAGGTGAAGTGGACAAGCAACCAGCTCAAGTAGACACTTAGGCAGCTCAAGCACCTGACCAAGTAGCTCAAGTAGACACTTAGGCAGCTCAAGCACCCGACCAAGTAGCTCAAGTACACAACCAAGTAGCTCAACTAGGTAACCAAGTAGCTCAAGCAAATGAGCAACCGGCTCAAGCAAGTAACTAAATAGCTGATGAAAATCTAATGAATAATCAGCAGCTTGACTAGTATTTCATTCCAATTCTCTTTTCAACAAACCTTTGACATCAATGATAAAATATCCAACACTTGGTCCTTGATGTCTTTGACCTTGATCTGAATCTCCTTCTTGTTGTAGTATATTCTGTGTGGTTTTCCTCCTTCACATTGTTGAGTTTCTTCCTTTGATCTTGGATTTTCAAAGGAAATCGAAGGTGGTTTTAATCAGCTTGTTTGAAATGTTCATCATGGATTCCATTATCTTGAAAAATCCACTCTCTTGCATTCTCCATCATCTTTCCATTCCTTGCATGACTTGGACTTTGACCTTGATTTTTTTGTTGTCTCCTCCATGTGGTTGAGTCTTTCATTTCACTTTTTCATCCTTAGCTCACCATCACTCCATGCATCTTTCCTTGTATCCAACCTGAAAAATAACAGATTTTAAATCAAGAAGAATGAAATAAAACTCAAACTTACACATACTTAATTCATGATGAAGGACCTTAAGCTTTTTTCATCATAATTCTTTCTTAAAAACATTATGAAACGAAAGGAAAGGACATTGATGCTTCAAGAATCATGTTCTTCAGACCCTTCCCAATCTGGAAATGTTGACGTTCCAGGGCTGGTTTTCCTGCTCGAACTTGCCCTCTCTGCTGATCTGCTCTTAGAACTTGCCTTTTGGAGTCTACCTTGATTTTGATTTGGATTGTTTTGCAAATGATTTTGTGAATGAAGGAATGATTGATCTCTCCTTGAGCAGATTTGCACCTTTGCTGGAACAATTTGCTGATTTGAAACCTGATTGTTGTTTACTAAATCTGTATTTCTTCTTTTCTTATCCTTCGATCTACACCTTTTTGCTCCAATTTCGCTCTTGTTCTTCTTTTTCATATTCAAATGGATGATAAAATGGTTTGAGGAGAGCTCTTTTATATATGAAAGCCTTGAATGCTCAACTCAGGTCAGCTAAGTCTAATCATTTTGTTTTGCATCTTTGAAGTGCTTTCAAAAACTTCAAAATTTTCTCATCCTTTTGATCAAGTCAGCCAGGTTCCCAAGATAGGTTTTGCATTTAATATTTAAATTCAGGTTGGCTCTCTTGAAGAGGGATTTTCATTAACTTGGATGCTAAAGTATAAGGTGAGCGCTCACCTAGCACTACCACACTTCAACCTTGTATTCCAAATTAGAAATTCGACCTAGGTCTGCTTTGCTATGCAAATTCTGCCCTAGTTCACACGTTTTGCCTTGTTTCCTCAATCTAGGTCTGCCCTATGTTGATTGATCCCTTTGCTTTTGACAAGGCCGATTTGTGCCTTTATTTGTTTAAAACCTTGTTTATGCACCTTTGAAACCAACTAAATGAAGCTTTGAGAGGACAAATTCGAAGGTGAGAAGGAATTTGATGGGTGCAAAAACGATGGAGAGAAGGATTTTCCATGGGTGCGATTTCATGTGGAACAAGGAATAAGGGAGAGCGTTTTCACCTTGGAGAGGAAATTTGGAGTGCATTTCCACATGAAGAAGGAAATTTGAGAGCGCATTTCCACATGAGGAATTTGATGGGCGCAAATCCACGTTAGAGAGGAATTTGGCAATATTTCCAAGTGTTGAAAGGTAATTCCTTGAGCACCAATTCAATTAGGAAGTGGATTTTGTTGCATTTCCATGCAATGGAAAGGGAATTTCTTATATTCCATGACTTAAAAGAGGATTTGCTAACTTTTCTCATGTTGGAGAAGGATTTGTCAAGGATTTTCCAGCATTTTCCTGCCTTGGGGAAATTTTTTAAGTCGCATCTATGATTCAGACAAGGAATTTGTTGTAATTTCATGACCTAGAGGTGGATAATCTTGCAATCTGTATGTTGGAAGAGGAATTTCTTGTATTCCAAGACTTGGACAAGGAAATTACACGCACTTCACAACTTAAAGATGGAATTTTCAACTTTTCGTCGCCTTGGAGAAAGATTGCATAGTGCAAATTTAACATGGTGAAAGATTTTGCAATTTAAATAAGGAATCTCACATTCTAATTCAAGATTTTCAAATATTCAACATGGAATTAGACATTTCAAACATGGAATTTTGAGGGGAGAAATTAATCTAGAGGCAGATTTCCTAAGGGAAACCCACCTCAAACATGATTTTTCATTGTAACTCTATCCTTAGAGAAATTCCTTGATCTGGGAATCCCATGTGGAAGGGCTCTCACTCAATGGATCAAAGGTATACCATATTCCATCTCTCACTTTCAACCTTTCCTTGACAGCATCTTTAAATTATTTCATTCTTTCCACATGCAAATGTTGGGATTCCAAACTTGGCATTCACCCATTCCTGACTTGAACATCCCCCTAGCAAGGATGAAATTCACACACAGGACGAAATGTTGTGGTAGATAATTTCTCATTATTAGACAATTACTTATATTAAAGTAAACCAGGCAAAAAGATGTGATGATTATCACTGTCAGGGAGTTTAAAAATCAGAGCAAGAGATGTATTTTAAGAGGAGATAACTTTCTATTTATGATACCAGTATATTGGTAATGTTAAAGCTGTCACCTCTGTCATTCCCTTGGAAATTGAGGACAACTGTTTCTTAATTAGGGGCTACTTTGAAGCCCACAGGTTGTGCTTCTCAAAGGACCTGGGAAAGTTTGATCTTGTCCGCTCCATGCATTTTCTTTTCCTTTTTGTAGACCTCCTCAGGTACCCAATTTGTGATATGAGGTATGAACCTTCAATACTCAAGCAAATTCTTGAGGTGAGTTAGCCAAATACTTGTTTTCCTAATTGTATGTGGTATATGGTGAGTACTGCATTATACTTGTATTTAGAGATACAGTCAGTAGTGTCTGAGTCTGCATTTGCTACGCTATCACTCCAGGGAGAAAATCTGCCTTTGTATATAGCAATAATTCTATGTTTCAGACAACAAACTCTCATACAGAATGTTCCAACCAACTGAAATGAACAGGACCATGGATTTAAATCTTCTAGAGAATCTGAGCAATTCATTTCCCATTTGTCTAAAGGTTGTCATATGTTTAGTTGTTATATCAACAAGTCATTGTATTCAAAAGGATCTCTAAATTCTCAGGTTTTTGCCATATTTTTAGTTGTTGTATTAACAAATCATTGTACTCAAAAATATCTTTAAATTGTCTAGTTTTAAGTGCTGAAATTTAAGGCAAGATTGTCATGCTTTTGTTCAATCAAAATCAATGATATGGATAAAGCATGATTATCATGCATTTCTTGAAGTTAAAATAAACTCAGTGACAGCAACTTTGACAATGTAGGCTCGGCAATAAGATTTCTATTCTATGTGAACATAATGCTCTTTGGTAGTGCTTTGTTTCTTGAGATTGTTGGCATCCAGGATGCCATCCATTGCCATTCATCTGTATTCCATAAGCTGTTCTAAGCATGCAACTCACCTGGTCTCTAATAATTTTTAATATTTATGATTGTAATGTGTGCTAGAAAGGAAGATCAAACATCATAATCAGTATTGCCCCTGAGGGCTAAGCACACCTGTGATTTCAATTAAGGGGTAAGTCTGCACACGTGCTTCTCCAGAGAAATGGAAAAGGTCAATCTTGTTTGTTCCATGCCTGTTTGAGCAATTGTTTGTTCCATGCCTGTTTGACCATCATTGCTCTGGCTCCTGCTCTTGCCTGTGTTTTTATTTATTCCTCCTCGGGAATGCAATTGGTTGTAGTGGGTGTAGAGCCCTGATGTTTGATAAATCACTAGGTGATTTAGCCAATTTCTATTTTTAGTCCTAGATATGGATTTATGTCTTAACCAATTTGCCATAATTTTTTCTTGTACTTATATTTGCTTCGTATGGGCATAATCTGTTAGTGTCACAGTATGCAATTGCTTAATAATCACTCAAGGGAGAACCCTTGCAGTGAAATAGAGTTTATTCCATTTTCCTAATGAGTCTTGACATAGAGAAAATGCAAAGTATGTGGAATACATTGGAACATGGACCTGAATCCTCTATTAAAATCTGAAGCCAACTTAAGTGCAGAAAAGGATAGAACTGGCCCTTGAGGACTACGAGGGATGTTATTTAATCCAGTCTTTTTGTTCAAAAGGCTATCATTTTCACCATTGAAAGGGTCTCTGTGATGTTTGAATTCAAGATCAAAACTGTACATCAAGGTTGCAAGGCTGTTGTTTGATTTGTATATAAATTAAAGTTTGATTATCATTTACTATACCAAAGATAAGTAAAGCGAGGGCACTTGTACACGCAAGAAATGGGTTGTGCTCACACTTTCAATCCTTAAGTTAGAGGAAATACGCTTCCATTAAAAAGATGTGATAATACACAGATTTGTACAGATGATAGAAATATATTGATGCATCAGATGGGAGATATTTTTTATAAGAAGAGGGGTTGGACCCTAACCCTAACCTATTCCAGTTTGTGGCACAGAATATAAGTGGTCCCACTTACATAACAAATGGAATCCTAAGAATCTAAGACCACAATGTCAAATAAGAAACTATAAGTTCATACCAAAATAGCTTGCATAGATCCAACTAGACTCTATGGAAGCATATCATCTTCAAAAAGCAAAGGAAGACCAAATTACCCTTTGATACATACTATTTATTCAATATCCTGTGGAACTGCCTTGAAAAATTCTATCATAGATGGCCAAAAAAGATTAAAATGCTCTAAAATTAAAGAAAGCATTTTGCTGAATTCATAATTTTTTTTTTCTTTTACTTCAATGGCAGACACAACTGTTAGCGCAATCACTGAAACCAGTTCATTCATATCCAAGGTTGCTAGTGTTGATTCAAGTAGCATCAATCAGATAAAACCATATACCTATCTGTTTATATCAAATGAAGAAAGACGGTAATGCAGATATATATTTCATATGAATGATTTATATGTCGAACCTCTTCACTATCGAATTACTATTAATACATGTCCAAAACACTATTGATATATAATCGGGTTATATTAGAATTGACCCGAATTAGTTATCGGGCTTGTTTGCTTTGATACCGATTCATTATTGGGTGTGTTTACAATGGCACAGATTAGTTATCGTAGACACCGAATGGATTGGTTGCCATATGGAAGAGTCACGACCAAGTGACATCTTGGTCGGACATGTCTAAAAGGTGCCAATTGATCGTGACTACCTTACTATATATGCATCATTCAAAAGAAAGGGGATGACATTGAAATCGATACATGTTCATCCTCTACACCTGCAGCAAAAGAAAGACAACAATATTATTATCATAGTCATAATACCTAAATCTGAAATACACCATCTTGCATATAACTTGTTCATTAAATTGGAAATTGCAATAACATTTGCATGGTATTAGAGCCAAGTTATAGAACCTGAGGCTATTCAATTTTGTGGAAAATTTAAGAACTAGTTTATATCAAGCATTCTATTTCTCTAATGGCCAATGCTATGAGATTCGAAGATAGACTTGGTGTGGGTGATGATTTCTCCGCATGGAAGTTTAGAATCAAGATGATTCTAAGGGAGAGCAAAGTCGAAACTTTTATCAAGACTGAATCTATGGAACCAGAGACCGAACCCGACAAAACATCATGGTTAGAAGGAAATGAAAAAGCAATCAAGATTATTGTTGATGGGGTGAGAAATAACATAATGCCCATTATAAAGAAACATGAAACGACTTTTGAAATGTTCAAAGCACTTGTAAACACATTTGAGATATCAAATGCAAGTCGACCTCTGGCCTTGAAGCGAGAAATCAATCATATAACCATGAACAAAGGAGAGATAGTAAATGCCTACTTCATGAGGATCTCAACTCTAAGAGATGAACTAGCTACTCTAGGATATGAGATCCAGAGCAAAGAATTAACACTCATTGCTCTAGATGGGTTACCTAGTACATGGGAAACATTTGTCTAGGGCATCAGTGCAAGGGACAAATATCCCGAGTTTGAAAGACTAAGAGATGACTGTCTCCAAGAGGAATCTAGACTAAATAAGAAAGGAATAAAACATAAGAATATAGATGAAGACCTACAAGTCCTAAACACTAACTCCACCAAGCAAAACAAGAAAAGGCAGTTTAGGAAGAGAAAAGGTCGTCAAGGCAAGAACACTTCAAAGAAGGACTTATCTCACATCCAATGTTACAGATGTGATCAGCTCGAACACTATGTTGCAAAGTGCCCAGAAAGAACCAAGCAACATGCTACATTTGCCAAAGCAGGAAAGACTAAAGCGGAAGATGACTCCGAAAAGTATGTATTCTACTCAGCACTCACAAGCCAAGCTTCTAACAAGATCAACTCATGGGTGATTGACAATGGTTCATCCAGGCACATTACAGGGTTTAGAGAAGTACTTGACTCCATGACAGAGGAGAGTAATGAGGAAGTAACCATCGGAGATGACTCCACACATCCAGTCAGAGGAATGGGAACCTGCACCATCAAATTGAAGACAGGCATATCCTTACAACTCGAAGGAGTACTATATGTCCCCGACATCAAAAGGAATCTAGTCTCTATATCGGCACTGGAAGATAACGGATACAGAGTGACATTCATGGACAACAGAGTATTGGCTTGGCCAAAGAACTCTTCCATCAAGAAGGCAAAGACCATTGGACAGAGACAGGGCTATTTGTATGAGCTGTGCACAGAACCCAACCTAGCCCTAATCCATGAAGCCAATAATGCAAATGAAGTTTGGCATAGAAGATTAGGCCATCTGAATTTTAGGGCTTTATCTTCAATGGAAAACCTTGTCATAGGTCTACCTAAGTTAAAACAAGATCATTCAGGGGCATGCAAAGGATGTGCCCTAGGTAAAAATACCAAGGGTACATTCCAAAATAGTACTAGGAAAACTAGTAAAGTTCTAGAGTTAGTTCATTCTGATGTATGCGAACCTATGTCCGTACCCTCTCTAGGGGGATTCTTGTATTATGTAATATTTGTTGATGACTACTCTAGAAGATTTGGATCTACTTTCTGAAATGTAAAGAATCAGAAGAGATCCTCTTTAGGTTTAAAGAATTTAAATCACTAACTGAAAACTACTCTGGAAACAAAGTTAAAACCCTAAGAACTGACAATGGGGGAGAATACACATCAGATTCGTTTAGAGAATTTTGTAGAGATAATGGGATTAAGAGGGAGCTTACTATACCTTATAACCCCCAACAAAATGGGGTAGCTGAAAGAAAAAATAGGACTATAGTCGAAGCTGCCAAGGCCATGATTCTAGATCAAAACCTTAACACAAATCTCTGGGCAGAAGCATCCAGCACCGCTGTATATATACAGAACAGATGCCCACACTCCCATCTTGAAGATAAAACTCTTGAGGAAGTATTCACTAAAATTAAGCCAGATATCAACCACCTTAGGATATTTGGGTGTCCTGTCTATATCCATGTACCTAAAGAAAAAAGACTAAAACTAGACCCCTCTGGAAAAAGAGGAATGCTTGTAGGATATAGTGAAACCTCCAAAGCCTACTGAATCTATGTACCTTGTCAAAGAAATATTGAACTAAGTAGGGATGTAATCTTTGAGGAAGACTTAGCCTTCAAAAGAGCTCAGAGCTCCATAGAACTTGAAATCTATGTCCCTATTTCTAACTTAGATGAAGATCCTGCTCCTGAGTTTCAGAGGGAGAATCTAGATGAAACTGAAAATGAAAATGAACACTCACTTAGAAATCTCAAGAAAAGACCACTATGGGCCACCAAAACAGTAGAAGAAGCTCAGAGGTTTGCTGCTCCTTTAGGAACCTTCAGAGAAAGCAAAAAGCCTAATAAATTTACTAGCTATGTTGCTCTTATGAATGATCTATCTAAAAATGAACCTGACAATGTGACTGATGCCCTTAAACATCAAGTATGGAAGGATGCTATGCTTGAAGAGTATCAATCCATAATGAAAAATGATGTATGGGAGATTGTTCCTAGGCCAACTAAGAAATTTGTTGTTTCTTCTAAATGGCTTTTTAAGATCAAACATGCAGCAGATGGCAATATTGAAAAACATAAGGCAAGATTTGTAGCCAGAGGGTTCTCTCAAAAGGAACGAATAGACTATGAAGAGACATTTGCTCCCGTAGCGAGATATACCTCAGTAAGGACTGTGCTAGCCATTGCAGCAGCAAAGGGATGGAAGTTACACCAAATGGATGTAAAGACAACTTTTCTTAATGGAGAGATCTCTGAAGAAGTATACCTAGAGCAACCTGAAGGGTTTGAGATTTATCATGCAGAGTCTCATGTGTGTAGACTCAAGAAAGCTCTATATGGGCTTAAACAGGCTCCCAGGGCTTGGTATGAAAGAATTGACACATACCTATCAAAACTAAGTTTCTCTAAAAATGATGCAGATCCTAATCTCTACTACAAACAGAACAAAGGTGATATGCTAATATTGATTTTATATGTTGATGACTTATTAATCACAGGAGAAGATCACCTTATAGATCAATGCAAGAAAGATCTATCCAAAGAATTTGATATGAAGGATTTGGGATTCCTTCATTATTTCCTAGGGTTGGAAGTATGGCAGAATTCTGATAACATTATTCTAAACCAAGGCAAGTATACCTTGGGCATCCTGAAGAGATTTGGAATGCTAAACTGCAGACCCATGACCGCTCCAATGGAAACCAATCTTCATAAACTTAAAGAAGCAGCAGCAGAATCACCTTCTACTGACCCCACTCTATACAGGCAGATGATTGGGTCTCTTATGTACCTGGTAAATACAAGACCAGATATCTGCTATGCAGTGAATGCTTTGAGTCAATTTATGTGTGAGCCAAAGGAGGTACACCTGGTTGCAGTAAAACACATTATGAGATATTTACAAGGCACCTTGAATCTTGGTCTCAAGTATGAGAAAGTTGATCTTAATCTACACGGATTCACAGATTCAAATTGGGCTGGAAGTGTGACTGACAGGAAAAGAACCTCTGGGTGCTGCTTCAGTTTGGGATCAACCATGATATCCTGGATCAGCAAAAAGCAGTCTTCTGCAGCGCAAAGTTCCACCGAGGCTGAATATATTGCGGCCTCCATGGCTGCTCGAGAAGCAGTGTGGCTTAGAAAATTACTTGTGGGATTGTTTGGTGATCCTATGAAGCCTACTATTATCCATTGTGACAATCAAAGATGCATAAAACTTTTAGTGAGTCCAGTGTTCCATGATAGATCCAAGCATATTGAGATTCCATACCATTATGTGCGAGATATGGTAGACAAAAATGTGATCCAATTGGAGTATGTGAATACAGGAGACCAGACTGCAGATATTCTGACCAAACCCCTTTCCAGAGTGAAGGTTGATCACTTCAGAAAAGGTTTGGGTATGATAGAAAGGTAATCTGTTTTGTAACCTATACTTGCATATCAATAAGATGTTTAATGTGTTAGGACTTCTATGGGTGTAACCCCCTGTGTTCATATTCAAGAAGTGACGACTTCTCAAATATTGTACACTTGTATGGGAACATCATAAGGTGACGATCTTATGATGTTCAAACCAGTTATCGTGATAGGATCTCTGGTATGTCATGGATGTGCCATGATTGTGTTGTGATATTACATTTGAAATAGAATGCTAGTGCACTTATCACAACTTGGATATGTTGAAAATTTAATTATTTTCATATGATTATCCTTAGTATTGCGTGTGTAGGCAATACTGATATCACGTGCTTAGGTGATATCATGTCATTACAAATTGACTAACCCCTTGTATCACATGTTTAGGTGATACTTCATAATTGAATGGTATAATCCTATGTAGAGTAAGATTATGAAACCTCATAAGGAACCCTGACCATCATAAGAAATGAGATGATAGATATGGTAACTTTATCTTCCCTAGCTAAGAGGGAGTGTTGATTCAAGTAGCATCGATCAGATAAAACTATATACCTATCTGTTTATATCAAATGAAGAAAGACGGTAATGCAGATATATATTTCATATGAATGATTTATATATCGAACCTCTTCACTATCGAATTGCAATTAATACATGTCCAAAACATTATTGATATATAATCGGGTTATATTAGAATTGACCAGAATTAGTTATCGGGCTTGTTTGCTTTGATACCGATTCATTATCGGGTGTGTTTACAATGGCACAGATTAGTTATCGTAGCCACCGAATGGATTGGTTGCCATATGGAAGAGTCACGACCAAGTGACATCTTGGTCGGACATGTCTAAAAGACATGTCCGATCAAGGTGCCACTTGATCGTGACTACCTTACTATATATGCATCATTCAAAAGAAAGGGGATGACATTGAAATCGATACATGTTCATCCTCTATACCTGCAGCAAAAGAAAGACAACAATATTATTATCATAGTCATAATACCTAAATCTGAAATACACCATCTTGCATATAACTTGTTCATTAAATTGGAAATTGCAATAACATTTACAGCTAGGAGATTGGTAATGGTACTGAATTGGTACAGCTATTTTTCAAAATAGGAGACGGGGGTACTTGGAGACCCTTTGTTAAATATAATTTAATAATTTATAGAAAATATCATGACATCGAACTTTCAAAACAAGAATAGTGGTAAAGGTTAACATTAACTTTAAAGTTTAAGTACACAAATGAGTGTTAAAGAGTCAAAGAGTTCATAATTCACACTACATATTTGATATTAGATAAGATTACATTTGAAATTCAGAAATCTTGATAGCTTGATAGGCTGATACACAAACAAAAACAAAAATTAGAAATCTACCGTCTACACTTCTACTGACCCTCCCTTGTCACCACCCAAAACCTTCCTCTTTCCTCTTGTGCCAACTTGACTACTACCAATAGTGGATGACATAGGCAAAGATGATTGTGCACTTGCAAAAGGTGCCAGCATTGCCACACCTTGTTTCCCCATTTCTGCCTCCATGTGCAATCTATGGCACTCTATCTTCTCTTTTTTTAGTGCTAGACAAACTTTAAGTCCATGGCATGTAACACCCAAACAATGAGACCTTGCCCTTGTGTAGCTATATCTAAAATCTGTCAAGAAAACATGACAATTCCACACTCTACTTCCCCTTGAATTTTTTTTTTTGATCCTTAGTTGTAACACATTGGAGAAGAGGTTTTTTCTTGTTGAAAGGGCCCTTTGCATATTTTTCCATGAATTTTGAAGGGCACTTAAATAGATTTGGTGGCTGTTCACTACCACCCTCAACGCTTGCCCTTGTATCTCCACCACCCACTTCTACTTCATTCTCACTACTACTATCACCCTCATTGTTGCTCTTTTTGTTTTGGTATTGAATGCAACTTTAAACTGAAAAAATGCAATTTTTTTTTAATGAAAATCAGACATTTCATGCTTCAAGCTTTGAAAAAAATTGGAAAACAAAAAAAATGAAAGGATGAAACTTACCTCTTTCAAGCTTCAAGCAAGATATTTGCCTTGTTGCTCCTCTTTCAATGGCTTGCTTCAAGTCCTTTTGTTGCTCCACTTTGCTCCTCTCACACAAATGATGAAATGAGTCAAAATGTTTTACCTATTCACCTTTAGGGCGAGCTGGGAAGTCGGGGCCCACAAGGGAATAAAGAAAATGTCTTTTTTATAACTTGAGTTTTTCTTTTTTTAAATTGCGTCTGGACACTATGGTCATCCGGTCGTCCTTGAGATGGTCAGGGGACGTCCTAGACGTCCCCTTTTGTCCTTGGGTTTTTGGGATGTCTCTTGTGAAAATTGCCTAATTGAGGAGTTTCTCGGGCCATCCCCGCATCTTTGGGACAGGGTTGTAAGGCCCAGGGATGCGTCCTCAGGTAATTTAGCTTCAACTACTTAATTCAACATGGTTGCAACTTCTCCATCACATGAAATTTCGTCCCATTTTGTCAAAGGACCCTCATTATACCCAGGATCTGCACGAGAGAGAAGACAAAGTGAGCTATAAATGTACACTAGGTTCCCTACTTTCTTTGACCCTAATCAGTTCCTCTTTAGTGAACGAATAAAGTCCTAAGTACTCCAATTTTTCTCACAAGATGAAGAGTTAGCTAGTTGTGAGAGCAATCTTATTGCAAATGATTGCAATTCAGGGGTTTCACCTCTAGTGTTCCACCACCACTCTATAGTGTCTTTCTTTGGTTGCATATCATATAAAGCTTCCACAAAAGAAAAATCACCTTGTCCATGTGGAAACTTATTCCACTGACTCATAATTGAAGCATCCTCACCTCGGCTATAAATCTTTTTTATTGCAGCCCAAAATCCCTTCATTACCTCTCTATGCTCACATGGAGCCCTCTTATTGGTCACTTTTGTATCATACTATTTAGGATTTAAGGCATAGGCAGCACATTGAAGGGGTGTGTTAAGTTTGTTCCATCTTCCATGTAATTTTTCTTCGATTAAAGGATATAGAGAAAGATCTTTTGCATTTGTTATCTTCTTGACTCTTTCACACATGGAATCTCTTTCTTCATAAATTTCTCCCAAACATGCCTTGTCTGAATCTGCAAATTTGATCACCACACATTTGGGTTTAATAAAGTCCACAACAAAGTTAACATTAACTCAAAAATGGTCATCAAGAACCATACCTCTCAACTCAATTGTAGTATTTGATGTAGATTGTCTCCAAGTTGCCCATGCATTACTGACAATTGTGGAACACAAATCTCCTTTGACTTCACAAAGACAATCAAAAAGAATAAAATAAGAAGCAAACCTTGTATTAGTAGGTTTGAGAAGTTCCACCTTGGCAAATTTTCGATAAATGGCTTGTGTGGTGATGGTTACATACGAACATCTATATTTTTCTGCCATTTTTTATGAGATCTGAAATCCATTGGAACTTGCCAATATCTTTGAGTGCGTTATTAATCGAATGCACACAACATGGTGTGCAAAATATATGCTTGTACTGTTTTTGCACCAACATGCCTGTTGCTTTACAAAGAGAGGCAACATTAGTAACAACTTGGACTATGTGATGCCCCCACCTCCTCAATGCCGTCACATAGCTGGTTATGGAAAAGCTCTACATTTTTTTCTTGCCTTGAACAATCTATTGCCTTCAAAAAATAAGGCCCTTTGCTGCATGTGTTACCATGGTATAAAGTAGTGGACGATTTCTAGCATCTATCCAGCCATCCATCACAATATTGCATTCTTTGTAGCCCACACTCTTTTCATTGGTGTAGTCTGTTGCTCTAGTCTAATTTTTTCTTTATCAATCAGAGTAGTGCAAAGTTTTTCATACCCAGTTGGTTTATACCTTGTTGGTCCATTGTTGATATCTTGGACCATCTCTCCATAGAAAGGGGAGCAAGCAACATTAAATGGTATTCCATTTGCATAAAAGAATCATGCAATTGCTGTACCAACCGCTTCTCAACCTTGCACATCAAATAATATTCCAATTGGGTTTGAGCTGCCAACGTGTGGTCTTTTGCGAGAATATTGTGGTGCTACATCTCTAGAAGACACATCCACCTCTGGCTCTTTATTCTGATTTTGAGTTGCAGCAGTTTTAAAATTTTCTACACCCTATTGGGATGAGTAATGCATTGCAGCACTCATAATTATTATCTCAGGAGGAATAGATCAAATCAAAACCTTGGAAATCAACCAGAGATTAACCAAACTTGGGAGATAGGTGAAGTGAACATGGGTGACAAGAATCAGAGAGATCACGTAGATACCAACATGAGGGATATTCTTAATGATCTTGATAGAGGACAACGAGATGTTCAACAGAGTATATCTATTTTGGCAGATTTAATGGCACAACAATAACCAAAACAACAACAATGACAACAACAGAGGAAACAATGGAAATAATGGCACTAATGGGCAAAACTCAGTGAACCATAGGGCTGACCGGCATCCTGATCCCTCACAACATCATATCATTGTACCTCATTGGACAAGGATCAACACCTTTTTCAGGAATTGGAAGGAAATAACCCTCACCCTCGTATAAGTACCTTGCCATGGCATTTGACATAGCTTACATGTGATCGTGGTTGTTCCACCCGAACCCTTTGGCCTTTTAACACGATCACAATACTTCCACAATGGGTACAAGCCTTGTTTTCCTCCACTCAACATTCCACACAAAAAATAATTTTTTTTAGGTTTGACAACAAGATGCAAGCAACAACATTCAATGTCCAATATAGTTCAAATTCAATAAATTTCCTGAAAATTTGAAATAAATGGGTGGCTCGGTTGGTGTTCTTTTGCTAAACCTAGCAAAGTCGTTCCAATCGGGCTTTTGATAGATCAAAGTTATGGTGAAAGCCACAAGAGACGTTTCTTGTTGTAATCTAGTGAAAAGGAAATATTGGTATATTAAATCAATATCATGATCAGAAGATTCAGACTGGGCACAAACTTGGCTGGCCTTTTGGACTCAGACTTGGCAAAAATAACCTAGCAAACACCCACATCCTGTGAAATATGAAATATAAAAAATATATTCAATGGCTTTCAAATTTGGAATTATTTTTCTGTTTCTTTGGTGAACTCATGATTCTGATTGTCAGGACTCACGAGGCTTTAACTCTTAGACTCAACCTAATCTTCAAGTCAAGGGTGCAGGCTTGCCAAGACACATAACCATGGTTAATATAACACTGTGCTCCTCCATTGTTGATGCATTAGCTTGTTTATTATTGCTATATGCAGGAATGGTAGCACTATGAGCTATGTTTAACTATGCCATCTTGAGATTTTCTCAAACATCTTATAAACCAGACCTATTAAATGATCGTTTGCAGTTAAAAATGTTGGATATGGCGTAAACATATAGTCAAATGCAAAACCTTAAATAAATGAAGCTTTTCATACATGTTGAAGTGGGGTCGTGGCATCTGTTTGGCTCCTTTTCTCTTGGTCACAACATCTTTGCTCCTGCTTGCGGTGGTGCGTTTTCTCCTTTGGCAGCATGTTTGTTAGAAAAGAAATTCATGCAATGTGGGTTTTAGTTAGGGTTCTTTTTTTCTTTTTGTGTGAGAGATGTAGGAGATGCAGGGAGACTCTGATGTGGTGTCTCCTGCAACCAGGGATGTCCCTGACCACGTCCCCTGTACTGGAGACGTGTCCCAGGGGTCTGGAGATGCATCTCATAATAACCTATGTCATAACTAGCTACATGACAACATAATGTAGTGGCTGAATTTTAAAGAATTGGGATTAGATGAAAAAGCACGTGTAAAATTATATATTTGGAGTGTATTATACATTTGGAGAAAAGCATTTGACATTAAAAATATTGTTGATTGTTGGTGTGAAAGGGGCATTTACCTATCATGTTCATCACCTAGGTCCTAATCATATATGTTACTTAAGTTTACTTAGGGTATGCACATAGGTCCTAGGAATCTTTCTAGAAGTCTTAGTTGTCATGTGATCTTATCACATTTACTTCTTGTTTCCTAGGTTATCATGTTAGTCATTGCAAGTCATAAAGATGAATGCGCATGTCATAATCTGTTCACCTTGGCCTATATGACCAAGGGGTCCCCTTTGTAATCTCATTACGTTTTATCAATCTATGATTTTCATCCTTTGATAGAATAGCATTATTCTTTCATAGCTGATCTCTCATGTGCTTTCATGAAGTGTTTAGATCTTGGATGGCTATAATGTTCAGCCAATCTTGCATGGAATAGAGCATTCTATGCCAACTCTTACACTGATGATGGTCAACCCATAGGATTTGGTACTGATTTCCACTATCTGCCTCTTTGTTCATTCTCCAACTGTGACCTTTTAGGTTTTTAATGCCATTCATCAGCTATTTTAAAATTTTTTTCCAATTCAATTCCATAGTTTGTAAATAACTAGAGTTGCAAAACAAAAACCGAAAGGCATTAGGAGTCCGATTTATTAAAATCTGTAAAATGATTTTGATGATCCATAGCTTACATGATGTCATAATTTGTGGAATGGCTATGATCATAAAGTTCTTATTTTTTTAAGCTTATAGATATTGTAATAATGACATGCATTTTGCAAGTTCCCATATTATTTGAGTAAAGGTAGGCATGCATTTTTAGATTTTCTATGTAATCCATTCTTCAGTCATCACATTCTTGTATGATATCTTTAGTTACCAGACCAGTATGTTTTTAAAGTTTGGCAGTATATGTGCCATAAATCTTGTGTATATCCATCCATTGTTTGGTATTTTCTGAAGCTTCTATTCATTTGCATGCATAAGTTCTGATGATTGATGATACCTGGAAGTAAAAGTGACATGAATAGTGATAATTGTTGCTATTATGTGCGAAAAAGTTGATTCCTGCATTTTTTGTTTAAACACAACAAATTTCTATCATCATTATAAAGGCATCTTCTTTGGCCTGACTGACTGGCAAAATGACTCTGTACATCCACTAGCATTTGCCCTTTGCATCCATTGGTATCAGTCTACAGAAGTAGCACCAATTTGGACTTCTTTCCTCATGAAGGAACACCCATAGTACATGTCTTGGAATGTGAAAGATTTAACAAAATTCTGTAGCTTCTGCTTATCCATTCCAACATTGAGCAAAACTACAAAATTCCTCATGAATTCTAATAAATTTTGACAGCGTTGATTCTTTATAAGAGCCTTTGTGATATGTTTATGCATAGTTACCTGAGGATGGGATACTTTGTGGGTATAGAAGATGTGGATGGGGAAGGGTATGCCATTAGTTTAAAAGCATGGTGCATGGATACTTAGAGATGGCAATATACATACATACCTTGTGTGTGTGCGCGTGCGTGATATTGTAAAAGAACTTGTAAAATTTAATGCTCAAAGTAGAAATTACAAGTCTGCTAGTGTACTTCTTGGGTTCTTTTAGCTCTTGTCAATCAGATATTAGCACTGGAGGAAAAAAACAATGTAATCTATATGAGATATCTAAGAAACTGGAATGGGAACTTTAACAATTTTGAAGATATGATTCTAGTAGACATATACAGATGCTCAGGAACTTCATTTTACTCCTTACATCTAGAGACATCCCCAGATGTGTCTTTGAGATGGATCCATTTCCAGTAGGGAGACAACTACCACAGGTCAGGGTATGAATCTCTACGTGTTTATGAAACAAGTAGATCAATACATCTGTTCCTGTTAGTCATTCCAGTTATGGGTTGAGATTGTTTGAGATTGTTGGGATTTCCCTTTGTAGAGTTTCTCGGAATGATAGAAAGGGTCCATTCCAAATTCTCTGTGTGACTAGCAAGTAATAAAAAGCATGGTTCAGTTGCTTATTACAATTCGTTAATAAAATGCTATTTTTGAAAGGAATGCTGGCTTTAATTATTCAAATATTGGAATCATGTCATCACATGATTCTGTATAGAGTTGTAATCTCAAGTGATTATCATTTAATAAGTATGGTTTGTGTTGCAGTTGAAGGTGCATGGCACTTGTCCAGGTGAGCCAGATGCTGTAGCTTCACAGTTGCAAGAAGCAACAAGATCAGTAGTGGTTGGGCAAATTGGTCGTACCTTTATACTATATAGGCCAAGTCCTCGCAAAGCTGCACCAACAGAGACAAAGAAGCCATCACCAAGACCACAAAAACAGCAAAGACACCGCATTGCAAAACCTGCTGAATTGGTTAGTGGTATTCATAACATGCGTGATCCGATCATCTAATTTTATATTTATTCAATCAGGCTTAACACCTTATGAGGATGTTGTTATGATTATGGATGCAGAAGAAAAGGAAAGCTTAAAATTGCCTAGTAGATGTTCTTGCAGTAAGGAGCCCGTAGCAGGTAGCTGTATTTCTTAATGTGATGATCAAATTCCAGCAGAGAATGTTTTGGTGGTCATTTGACAGGGTCATTGCTTCCAATAGTCAGCTTCAAAATTATGCAACTCAATATTCTCTGTACGATGAACAGCCTCCATGTCACATTATGACGACAACAGGAGAGTCTATGTTTGCTCTGACTTTCAAATATCCATGCGGGTTAGGGCAGTTAGATTGTAAGAGGCAGATAATGTTTGAGATTCAGAGTTCTTTGAATTATATACTGTAGCTCCTTTCAATGCCATATTATTTAGTGCATTTTCTTATGTACCATTGAGTTTTTGAGATGAACACAGCAGGGGCTGTGACACCTTTATTAAAGGGATGACAATTAAAAAGATGAGGAAAATTTTCAAAATATAGGAAATTTCAACTATTCATATATAAGGCATCCATCAAATACATTATAGAATTACATTACATAACTTTAGAGCTAAATTGAGAATTTACATGAGTTGACACAAATTAACAAAATTTTATTGTTTTCATTGTCAATGTGTTTATATATCATGTCAAAATTACAACAAAATGCCCAAGGGCTACAAGTTATAAATAATTATGAAAACATAAACAATCTGCCACTGCACATAAGCTTCATATGTTATCATTGCATCAAAATTGGAGTTTCAAACACTCGCAGTATGAGGATCTACGTCATCTAGTAGTACCCCAACCAACCCCTTTTGTGTCGCCAACAATCTCCGTGATATATTTATAATCAACATTCCAACATGCAGCTAGAATTTGATATTATTTAGAAGTTTATTAATCTTGAAGTTGCAAGGCACTATTGTCATGCTCCTGCCATGTTAGGCAAAATCACAGCATTATTAAATCTAGATCGCTGCCTTATCCTTGACAAAAGAGATATCAATAGTGGCGATTCTTTAAAGGAGTTGATGGGGAATAGTTAAGGAATGTTGTTAGGCAGTGATTCCACAAAACATGCAAAGAAAACTCATCAAAAGTCATTACAGTGATTAATAATGAAGGGATGTATCCCTTTTAAAGGTTATTATCTTAATGAAGAGAAGTGACTTTCCCCCACAATTGAAGATATAAAAGAGGAGAACAATTCATTTGAGAAGGCATCAAATTACAATAAACTCACAATCCATTCAACATATCAATTCAGATCGTCGATCTAGAACAAGTCAGATATACAATCAGCAATAAATATAATAATTTCAAGCAGCAATTCTTTGTAAAGCTTTTAAATATTATTTAAAGACTGAATTGCCAATCCATCAAAAAATATTAATCAGCAATAGTCTAGCAAATATACCAAGTTGTCAATTTTGAAATCTAGGTAGTATTTGCAAATTGGATGGGCCTAGGCTCAAGGGGTGGGCTAAGGGTTGGAAGGATGAGGTCTTTTCTTGCCCATGACAGATATCAAACTCAATGAATATTGATTACCATTAATAACTTCTCCAAATGTCACAACCAATTTCAAATCCAAATCATTAGAACAGTTACCAATCTTACTTTAACATTAGTGCAGCTAAGTAGTAAACACAATCACAGATCAACACATAAGAACACTAGCTGTACGTCAAACCTTGAAGGGAAAAATGAATGAGAATAGCTGCTTGGATATTATATCCAAATCCAACCTCACAAAAGGCTAGATCACTTGCAATATGAAGTAGGCATCAATCTACCAGAGACACCAATCCCCAAGTTCTTTTGTAGGCGCCAATCTTTCGGACACACCTATCCCTTACACCAAGATACAAGCACCAATTCAACATGTGAGACACCAATCCTGCTAAGAATACAAATGGTGAATTGTGGGCCTTCAAGATTGAATACACAACTTGCTTTTGATTTGAACAACCTTCAAAACACTCTCCCACTTTATATATCTTCTTATGAAACCACACAATCATTGGGATGCAACTCACATGGCATCGCTCACATACTACACATTAATCATTCAACTATTAGATATTACACTAATGGACACACTAGCAATGAACCTAGATCAACTATATATTTATGTGTTACAATGATTATTACATTCACATGTCAGCCTAAAAAAAGATTAATGCATCTACAAGTCGGCCGCAAGCATAATCCTTCACCAAACATGCAATAGGCCAGGTCTAAAATCCCACATGTTATAACATAAGAAAGAACACGCTATGCATTATCCAATGCACTATTATTTGGTCTTAGCAGTCATCCACTCACTATCTCTTGTGAGCATACGTTACAATCCTTTGGCACATCATTATGGAACCACAATCGAGTCGACCAATTCATGTAGTGACCACTCTATCACTTCTAACTTTCTATTTGTTGAAGCTCAACTCATGAAACTCTGGAATCAGATACATCATGAGCAACTTTACTTTGGTTCCAAACTGCAAACCATGTAATGGAATAACTTGCACAAATGAGGAATAAAATATGAAATATGCTAAGAATGAAATATGAAATATATGTTGAGAGCGTGCACATAGTTTCATTACTTTTAAAATGCACACAACCTTATCACGTTTAGAATATAAACCTTATTAATGGTGTCGTTGAATGATGAGTGACAAGCAAGGGTAGGTACTTAGTTGAAAACAATTTGCAAATGACTTAGCAACTCACCATGAGTAGCTATGGAAGGGATTTTTTCTCATTCAATTGACAAATTTGAAACGAATAAGATTTGTAGCGAAATATAATTTTGAGTATGTGAAATTCACAATTAAAATGTACGATGACACATTATCAAATGCTTCAATTCTTCATCAATGGGCTAAATGATCAAATTAAGCATGATGTTCATTTGTTGGAACCTTGTACAATTAGGGAAGCTATGCAATATGTGCTGCATATTAAGCAAGAAAAGTTTTCCATTGGAAGATCCATGCAAGTTTAAACCACATGATGGAGGTGTAGAAATGTGACTAATCATGTTGACAAAAAAGTGGTGACTTCTTTAATCCAAGACAAATTATGAAGACCTCTTTTCAATAGGAGCTAAAGAAAAGAGAAAATTGCCTATATTGACATCAAGTTATAGAAAACAATTAAAAAGTCATAAGTGCGTCAATAGTGAGAAAATACTAGTGATTATTAAGAATTGGTGGCAGAAAGTAGAATAATGCAGACATAGTCGAGCAATTCTTACCACATTTTACCTCAAGGAGCTCACAGAGCCTAAGATTTGAAAAACACCATCTAGGACAGGGATAGGATAGATGGGTCACACCCCATCATCTAGATATATGTAATAGGAAATGATATATGTAACAAAGAGATAAGATATGTGTATGAATATAGTAAGGGTAGAAAACACACACATGCGCGCGTGCACGTACGCACACATGCACGCGCGCGCGCACATACGCACACATGCACGCACGCGCGCATACATACTCATGCATGTGCGTGCGTGCACACACACACACGAAAGCATACCGATATTTGAAAAACACCATCTAGGATGTATATGAAATGATATATGTACAAAGAGGGAAGATATGTGTATGAATATAGTAAGGGTAGAGAACACGCGCTATATATAAGGATGAACAAATGTACTTGATTGATCTTGATGCACACACACACATGCACACACACACACATACACATGCATATATATAAGGATGAACAAATGTACTTGATTGATCTTATATATATGTTGTGTTATAATATATTATTTTATGTTTAGTTAACTAGTTTGTTGTTTGCCTGGATCAACTCCTTGCTCCCTTTGTAAAATTGTGGTCTAAGTACAACACTCAAAAAGTACTTGGGATCATAACTTTGGTCTATGTTCCCCGTTATTCTTGCTAACATTGTTTATGTTGTCAGGACATTGGTTAGCTTGTATATAGGATAGTAGGGACTCACTCAAAATTTCATATGTTAAAGCTAGGTACAAAAGAAGAAAGAAGGATGAGAGGGTTATGAAAATTTGTGACACTATCCTCTTGGTGTCTGCCTTGTGAGAGGGGGTTAGGAAACAAGGGATGGAGAAGAAAGGATACAAAGACAAAATGTTGAGAGGGGAGACACTGCAAAAGAATGGAAATTGTGGAAAAGATAAGGATTGTGCACCAATAAGGGTGTTGCTGAATGCACCAAGGTGGGTGTTGTTGAAAAGAAAAGAAAAGAAAACATGAAGAATGGAAGATGCTAGAGAAATCAAGATCAAGATGGAAAAAGTAGGACAACTGTTAACCAGTTTGGAGGACAAAAACAATTATAGAAAATGTAAAAAAAATGTCAAGATCGTAGTAGCATAGAGGCTCCACTCCTATCACAACTCTCTAAAAGTCCTAAAATCAAATTGGATCTATCTAACCTAACAATCAAGTTGGATGATAGATTTCTCAAAAAATTAAAAAATCTGAAAAGGGTTTTGTCCATTCAAGAGGAATATTTGGAGGAATTAGTTTATAGAAGCATGACAAAATCAAGGATAGAGGAAATAGAAAAAGAAGAGAAGATTAGATGAAATTTGGAATGAAGAACTAGGCTCACTAACTAATGAAATGTCACTAACAAATAAAAAGATGAAGAGATGTTATGAAGAGTCACAACCCTTAGACCAAGACCCATCCCCCAAGCCATATTAGAGTGGAAGAATTTTGGTTGAAGAGATACTACAAACAAAATAAACGAAAGAGAAATAAGATAAAGTAGTAGATTGGGAAGAAATCCTTGGAAAAGAGTACTTTGAAATTAAGTTAGAAGGAGATAAGGGTAAAGAGCATAAGCCCATGCAATAAGAAGTGTAAAGAAAGAAAAGATAAATAGTTTGTCAATCCACAAACCAAAAGCATAAAAGACAAGCAAAAGTAGAATCAGGAGGTCAAGAATTTTGCAAATAACCAATAAAATGATGAATAAACTGAATGAGGTGCATGCCTCATACTCTTTTGTATTCCAGGTGTGCACCCAATTGGGTGATATTCTTTCATTCTTCCAGCCACAGAGAACCACCTGGTTCCCAAAGGCCACCACATTGAAATAAATTCTTTTGGCAATGAAAAATGAACCTTCTGCAACCAAAGTTGTGGGGATGACGTGGAATAATTATAATACATTGATAGAGAACCCCCCCACGAGGAAGATGAAGACAAATTGCTGAGGGCAAATATCACATCTTTAAGGGGTCTGTAAAAGTGGGATACCTCCAATATTTTAATAGAGGATAATCGGATCAAGGATTTGGACAAATGGAGGGTCTAATTTGAAGAATCAATAAATTCAGTTTTGAATTCATTAGTAAAAGGAGATAACAATCAAAAAGATATTTATCATTTGATTATTGATAGAATTTTGGAGATTGATTCTTTGTACCATACATTCATTGTAGAGGCTACAACTATACCTGCGAACAAAACAAAAGAAGCTATGAGCAAGTTTCAAGGTCTAAAAGCTTTTGATTGGCCTACTATAGAGCAGATAGACAACTAGCATAAGCAATACTACTCGCTTGAGGAGCAACCAAAAGAAGAGGAATAGTCGACATCTTTGTCATTTTTGTGTCTGCCTCATTCTTTTTGCAGGTTTCTATTTTTGTAGGTGTCTTAACGAGTACACAATCAATGCATACCTGACCCAGTCCCATGCCACCTCCAACACCAACTTTCAAATTTTGACAATGATAGGAGAAGAAGAATGAAGACATATTAGCCCACTCCTATCAGGCTTGCTGCACCATTTCCAAGAATTAGTTATTGTAGCTGCCTTCCGCCCCTCTTTCCAAGGGGATTTTTTGAATGTACCTATGAAAGATACCTTTTGGCATATTCTATTGTAATTAGCAATCATTTTTTGACAAGTGTCTTAATCGGCCCGAAGCTTGTTTTGCTCCCTTGTCCTATAAAAGGGAAATCAAGGCCAGTAAGAAAGGATTCTAATTTTTTTGAAGTAGAATGTACTAGGAGTTGAAATCAACAGAGAAAGACATCTCTTTGAAAAATCTTATCTTTTGAAAATCAATAGAAGAAATCAGTTCCAAATTGCCCCTATTATTTGTGTATGTGTTGTATGAAAATACTATGTTAATCACAATGTAATTTGTCTTCTCTAATGGAACCTGGGAATTACTTTGTTAATGACACTGTAATTTGGGAACCAATAGATAGTATGATAGGTTGATTATGGATAGTATTGATAGTTTTTATTTCACATTCTAGGTTACCAATCTCATAATCTAGTGTTGTGTTTCTCCCTAGGATTGAAGGTAGCAATAAAAAACGATAACAATCTCCATGATTATGATGTAATTACTAATGCAACACTACACTTTTTTAATTCTTGAATGTTGAATAAACAAATAATTACTAATGCAACCTTATTCTTAAACACTGAAAAATAGTGGTACATTAAACTATTAACTTGTAAATAGAAATTAAAAAAATGCAATTGCATATCAATATTAAATGACATTGATAGAAACATAAAATATCATCAACCACATTTAGGATTTTGTGATATGAATGATGAAATACATTATGCAGTAAAAGTTTAATAAATACCTAGTAACTGCTAGTGCTAAATCTCTTAAACTTGCCAAATCATCTCTTCATCCTGCTCATCAAATGGAGAGCTTCCTTGATTACTGTCAATGTTTTGTTCACTCTGCATACCTCCACTTAATTGCATCTCAAAACTACTAGTACATGTGTCACCGGCATTCATTTTGTCATTGTCAATTGTCCCACTTTGGTTTGTAGTGTTGCCCAACTTTCTTCTTTTATTTTTGAACTTCCAAATTCCCAGTGCCCTTTCATAAGGAAAACTTTGGACATCATACCTTGATGTATACAGCTGCAAGCAGTTTTCCAAATTCTTGTCTAGTTTGTTCCTTATCTTTGATTTTAAGAACCCCAAAGCACTGAAAACTCTCTCATTCTCCACTGAACCCAATATCATGTTTTGACATAAATCAACAAGTTTGAGAAATTCTGATAATGAATCCGCCAATTGTGGGCTCTAACCTATCTTTGTCCAAACCTTTGTTATTGATCTCTCTTCCAAGGGGTTCTCCATTTGTTTTTCAAATTTTCAAAATGATGTTTCATAGTTAATGCAAAACTGGTTGATTTCTCTCTAAGAATTGTTTCATTAAAGATTCCTTCTATAGTTTGTCCATTGATTTCTACAGATTTGAAAAAATGGTTTATCAAATTCATTATCCTCTGACGATAATCAACAGGATTGTTGTGTTCCCAATATTGACGAAACACAATAGACATGGCTTCAAGTAACTCATCACAAGGGAATCATTTTCTAAGTTTTAAAGAAATAGAAGAGACATTTTTCATCAAATTAGTAGTCACAAAATCAACAATCTTTCTAAAATCTTCCCTTGTGACACTTACTTCTTGTTTCTTAGAGTGCTTTCCTGGTTCCGTGATCATGGCAAGGTGGTGCATTGGTATCTCAAATCCACGTACACTGAAACACAACTCTCTATTTGCATTAAACTGAAAAAAATTGTTAGGATTGTTCAAATCTGTCAATGTCTACCAGCTAGCAAATTTTACATCTACAATTGTTTGTTCTTATTGATAGAGATTATCGAGGGTCATGCATGCCATTTTATGTAGCTTAGCATATTCTGTAATATACATAGCTCTTTCTTGGGCTTTTTTCACAAGAATGTTCATTTCTTCTAGCATAGGGAGAAGACCTGCTAAAGGTTAAGATTGTCTCTATATCACTTAACCTACGAAGCAAATTTGGAGCTTTGTCTACTGTGTGGTAATGTTTGTACATTACTCCAATCAAGGATTGATATTCTGCATAAACTCGATGTGCCAGACCATGCAAGGAGATATTCTTGATTATTCATGTTATTCCAAGGTATGTAAGACTCAATCATAATCCTGACCAGATTATTGGAGGCCATTATCATGTTATTCCAAGGTATGTAAGCCTCAACCATAATCCTGACCAGATTATTGGAGATAAAGATGTTGGTGTGTTAACCAGAAGAAGAATTAGAGAGAATTCTTGTATGATCTCCACTATTGAGCCTAGAACTGCTAAGGAAGCCTTTGGAGATGATCACTGGGTCAAAGCTATGGAAGAGGAGCTTGACTGGATTGAGAAGAACAATACATGGACCCTAGTACCCAAACCAGTGAATAAAAATGTGATAGGTACTAAATGGGTATTCAGGAATAAACTGAATGAAGATGGAGTAGTTGTCAGAAACAAAGCAAGATTGGTATGCAAAGGTTATGCACAGGAAGAAGGCGAAGACTATGGCGAGACATTTACACCAGTTGCTAGATTGGAAGGTGTTAGGACTCTACTTGCATTTGCAACATATAGGGGATTCAAAGTATATCAGATGGATGTGAAGTCAACATTTCTAAATGGAATACTGGAACACTAATACATTTGGGGTCAAATTCCGACGGAGGTTTCCAACGGACAAGAAGCATTGTGTGAAAATTTGATTTTTTTAAAAAAAAATGCTCGTGTTCGTCGGAATTCTGACGACCTTGAGCATTTTATTAAAAAAAAAAAACACAACGCATTTTCATTTTGAAAGCAAACCGAAGCAAGCGGCGACTGTGTTGCCTCCCTCTCCCCCCCGCCGGAGCGATCTCTGCACAAGCAAGGTAAGGTTTTTTTTGCAATCAAAGGAACTCTTTGTTTTTCAATGAAGGGCAACTAATTTTTTTTCGCAATCAAGGGCAACTGGTTTTTTTTTGTGAATTAATCCATTTTGTGCATATCCTGCGATCTTAAAATTCCATGAAATGACATCTCTTTGAGGTATTCCGTCATACAGTTCACATGCCATGTGTATGCTACCCCATTTTGCGATTTTTGTTATTGGAGCATTTGCAACTAATTTCTGACAAAAAACCCCCTTCGATTATGCTTTGATGGATGTCCATACCTTGTTCCAAAGCTCCTATTTTAAACACACGCAGGGAGGATGCTGGCAAACGTTGCATTGAGATAAACATGACTGTATTTCATGAGGATTTGAACTCAAAGCATTGGCACTATCACTTATGGCTATATTAGCTTTTTAAGACACTTTCATAGTGCACTTCACCTATCCTAATAATGGACTATCATGAGATTCTTAAGAATGGAAATACTCCAAACATTCATGCCCTCTATGTTGTCATTGTGGTTTTCAATCATTGCGACTACATGCTTTTCAAGGACCAAGTAGTGTTCTTTTTTCATTGTTCTACTGTGCTTCTCAAGCTGCACCAACATAGTTTTATTTAATGGCTTTGTTTTGATAGTGATTTCTCCATGACTTCCAGTGTCTTTTTCTTGGCACATTCAATGCACTGTCATCTATCACTACTATTTATTGTCCTTTTTACCTTTATTGAGGTTGTTCTCATACATGTCATTCACTTTGTCTATGAGTATATCTCAACCAATTCACTGTTGTAAGTAGAAATAAAAGATTAGTCTCATCTCTTTTACTATTTTAGACCTTCATAGTAATCTTTGCAATATATCATTTCCTTCCAATTATATGGAATAATGATTTTCTTGTTATGGAATGTGATGAAGGCTTGAGTGTGTCTTCTTGAACTTACTTATTATCAGCTCCTCTATGATTACCTTAGATCTTTGTGGCTAAGAATTGTTCTTGATGAACTTATGCTCTTTATTGATTTCTTTTACTACCATTATATTATCCCGAAAAAGGCTTGTTCAATGCTCCCTTAGCATGCATGTGCTCTCTTTGTATTGATCTAGGGCTACTCATTAATGTATCTATGGATTTCCCTTATTCACTATGTTGTGACAGTCATTTGTAGATTTGGGACTATCATCTTTCATAATTTGATGTCTTTAAGATGTGGGTACATTGCTTGACAAGAAAAGCTCAAGCATTTGTGAAGTTCAAAGAGTTTAAACCCCTTGTTGAATGGTCATCCAGTTGTTCTCTAAATGCAAAATGCTCAAGTAAATGAGAAAATCACTCAAAATGGTTTATCCACAACTAAAAGAAAACAACTAACCACTACATATATGCATCAACAAAACAGTGTTGTATAGAGACCTAATCATGCCTTCATGGATATGTAGATCAAGTTCCTACATTTTGGACAAAAGCAATTCACACAATAATATATTTGTTGAACACACCCACCACAAAGATTTGGTTATGCAATAATATATTTGTTGTTAACTTTATCATGGAGGATTTGGTTATGCTTGTTACAATCAAGGTTTGACCAAACTAATTCTTAAATATACAAATGAAGAGTGTGGTTGGTTGGTGACTAATTACTCTTTTTAACACCATTTACAAGATCATATCTAAATCAAGTGTCTCAAGAATTAAGCTACTACTAAGAAGATAGTTTGCCTAAAGCAAATGGGTTTCTTGGGTGGCTATTTATTGTAGATAACTTAGTTCCTTCATGAGAATCAATCAATTTGGAACATGTATAACTCACATTTGTGACATGTCACTAATGCAATTCCTTAGTACTTGTTTGAGTACTATCTCCTCTATTATTTTCTATCCACTTTTGTGTCCTTCTTAGAACAAATAATAGATTAATGAGGTGGAAAAGGTGGAAAAGGTGGATTCACCTAAGAGGGAGTGGATTTTCCCAATAATATGTTAGATTCTCCCAAGGATGGATGGACTATACACTTGAAAGGTAGATGATTAAGGATGATGACAAGGTGAATTTTCCTTAGAATGATAGGGTTGATTTTCCTAAGAACAAGTAGATTCATGTAAACTAGAGGATACAAATTTGGACAAAATAATGGAAGGAGACTAAAACTAGATAGATTCACCTAAATGGGAGTGTAGTCAACTAAGGATAGGAAAAATTCACCATTTGCGTAAGAAAGATGGATAAGATAAATGATTTATGTGAAATAGATTCACCTAAGAGAAAGTAGATTCACATAAGGATAGGTGGATTTTCCTAAAGATGAAGGGATAAGACTTAACAAAAAGAGGACTTAGGATGATGACAAGGAGGATTCATTTAAGGATATGGCATATTCACCTAAGGGATAGCGTATTCTCCCAAGAATATGGAAAAATTATTGATTGGTGGAATGACATACTAGATCAAGGAATGATACAAGGGTAGATTCACCTAAATATAGGGTAATTCAGCTAAAAGGGTACCCACGAGATTGTGGTACTGAGTACCTATCTATGAATGGTGTATTTGGATGCAAGTATGATGAAACAAAGTCCAGATCTCTATTATAGGTCCAACATAATCTCTATTATTTGAGACACCATTTTATTAGCATATCCAATTAGGGTAATTTATGGGTTTAATTATGGATCATGTTGTCTATTTCCATGCACTATTGAACTTATTTGGATGTATTGTGATTATTTTAATTTTGAAGTTATAAATAAATTATGTTTGTACCTTAGAAAGGGTAACTCCAATTGATGTTTGGTCAGTTTATTTGAAAACTTATGGTGATTATTGCCCTATGTTATGTAATGGAGCTATTTTTACACTAAGTAATTAACTAGAAAAATGAATTTGTATTGTTGTACAAGTATGATGAAACCATGCTTGTGTGTTTACATGTTTGTGCATCCTATTGAGAACCAACCTTGTTGTTGAGGAACTCAATAAATGTGGTGTTAAGTAGAAGAATGGAAAACTCAAGAAGCTATGGTGACATATTGTGGCATTAGTAGGGATTATCTCTATTGACCACACCTTTCAAAGATAGTATCCCCTAGTTCTCCTCATAGAATGGACCATTGGATGGCTCATAGTGGTATCCTATCCTACATTTATCTTGATGGCATTGCCGGTAGTTGGTATGTGGTTCTTGGTACGGGTTTCCTCTTACCCTATTATCTTATTTATATCTTTGTTCCAACATGTGGAGATTGATTTTTGTCATGCTATGATGATTTTCATGTTTGCATGTGTTTTGACATTATGCAAATAGATATGATGTCACACCATACTTATGTTTTGATATAGTGTAGGTGATGGTTACATGTTGTTGATGGTAGCGATTTGGGTTCAAAGACACAATTCCACACACACACAAATATTTGAAGATGCATTTTATATTATTCCTTCTTAGTGGCGATTAGTGTTGGAATATTTGCATACATGTAGAGAGGAACTCATGTTAGATACAATAGGTTGTGTTTGATAACATATGAATGTGCCTCATGATGTATACATATAGCTTTGGTGTGTGAATTCATGCACATTTTTCCATAAGACACATTTCTATGTGGCATGTGCCCTATGCATGTCTTCTTTGTGAGGCACGTTGCTATGTGCAATGTGGCCCTAGGCATATCTTTTCTATGAGGTGTATTGCCATGTTATGTTAGGATTTGTAGTGTGCAGGCCACAAATGCATGCATGAGGGACTATTATTATAGTCATGTTTTTTGGGCATGTAGCCTAGGCATGTCTTCTCCATTAGGTACATGGCCATGCCATGTGGGAGTTTTTGTGTTCATGCCACAAATGCACACATAAGGGACTATTATTGGAGTCATGATGAATCTTCACTCTATTTAGCCACAATTTCTAGTCGTATAGTTATGTAATGTGCACTTTTAAGGATTGTGAAGTTTCCTTCAATTATTGATGATCTCTCATCTTTGTTGCATGGGCCAACAATTTTATTTTATCTTGTTTGAATTAGTTTAATCACTATTGTGAGTTTTCTCTATTGTGTAGTTATTGTGGCTATGTTTGATTTGCTATTGGAATTGAACACATTTATTTGACTTATTATTGGTACTATTTTTTCTTTCTTTCAATATTTATGATCTTTGGTAGTTTAGTGAAACTCTTGCTATTTTTAAATGTTGCCTTCTTTGTTGTGATGTGATTCCTCACCAAGATCAACTTAGATAACCTTGGATGAGTGTATATAAGGAATCAAACATTGGGAAAATTTGAGGATAGGGGTAAGTGTTTGTTGTATGGGTAGCTATGATCCACTTGCACATTCTTAGTGATTATTGACAGCTATGTCTTGGAGGCTAATCCCATTAAACAAACAAGGGGGAAGTCATACATAATCATATGGATCCTCCCTAGTTGTGTGTGGATTCAAGACCATCATTTCATAAGGTTCTTGGTTACTTTGTGAGACCATGGCATCCTCTTAGACTAATATGTGAGCCTTGTATTGTTATCCCTGCAATGTGGATGAATAAGTGTATGTTAAAATAAATGCTTTGCATGCCATATAGTTGCATATGAGTTGTTCACATCATCAGATCATGATTTAGAATATGTGAATTCTTTTATCCATGTGAAGTCGAATGATTGATTATGAAAATGTGTTATACATTGAAGCATAATCTGTAAGATGTTCTCTTCAAGAAAAAATATTTATGCTTTCATAGTGAAATGTTGACAAAATGGGGTCCTAGTCTAGGAAAGTAGACTACAAACTTATACATTCACCATTTCAAAACATTTTATTGGGGAATAGTCAATTTGGTTCAATTTAATTCCTCTAGGAGAGACCAGCAATATGATTAATTGTTCCATTTTGATGTGATTGGATATGATTAGATATAATTTCATTGAAGATGCAAGAACTAAGTAAAATTATGCACAATTGACAAGATTAAGCATAAATAGGCAAATAATAAAGCAAAAAGCTAACATAGAGGTACATATTTGGAAATAAGACTCTAAAATGAACCTAATCAGTTACCTATAGGGAAAATGAGGTTAGAGATAATCTACCTATACGGAAAGTGGTTAAACTCTACCTCTAAGTGGCTCATCTTGAGCATTGTTGGTATATGGGCATTGATGGCATATTATATCTGGTTCTATCATTTTTGTGGGTGCAAAATTAACAAGGCAAAATAGTATTAGTGGGATCATGATCTCATCAAAATGGTTTTGGCTTTGCATTTATGATAGCACATTGATCACACCTTACAAAAGGTTCCAATCTCATACATAACATCCCAAATTAAGGTCAATAATGATGTAACTTAATGCTTAAACTGGAGTTCTGGGTAGTCATATACCGATCATTTCAAGGATTGATGCTTAAACTAGAGTTTTGGGTAGTCATATCCCCATGGCATAGGGTAGGGGTGACCTGCAAACAATGCTAGTTCTAGATGCCTGTTTGCTTGGTGTATAACTTGTCAAAATTAGATCGATTGGCTACAGGTTTGCCATAAAGTTTCCAACTTATCACCAGTGAAAATACAAGAACCAAGGCTTAGAATACTGAAAAATGTCTCTCAGAAAGTCTACAACAGGCAAACCTTTAGTAAGAATTTGCAGACACAATGCTTAGAAATTCACACAATCAGCTACATTAAATACGTTCTCTATTAAGTTCAATGTTTTAAGATGAAAAAAAAGAGTTAAATGGTTTTGGTTCGATTTGCAATTTTTGTGAAGCTTTTGCACTGAAGTTTCCATAGCCTGATTTTTTTGCCTGTGAAGAAAGACCATGTCAGATAATATCAGCGAAGAACAAAATAAGGAGACAATTGCTAGATTATGGTCTAACTTGAAAAGAAAAGGTGATGGGAAATGTTATTGTCCCTGCAAAATTTGTAAGGGCTTAAACACTAGAAGACTTCTAATCAAAACAACTAAGAAACATTGTAGGCAACATGGTCACATTGAAGGGGGACATGATTATCATCCACTGGTAAGTTGTTCATTATATCGTTTTAACAATTTATATACATAAGAAATCACTTGATAATGAGATCATGATCATGGTTTATTTATGTTGATCATTTTAATATAGGTCGAGCACCACAGGGCACATGATATGGACCAACACAACCTGAAGAATATGGTTTTCAAAGTGGAGGAACATGGAGGTGTGAATATCGAAGCTAAAGATAATGATCCCATGGAAGATGACGATCATGCACCAGAAAACATAATTGAAGATGATGGTACAAATACATTGATCCATGACACATTTAGTACTGGCACAATTGATCATGATGATCAGGATGACCTTGATGTTCATGATTTACCTCTTCTTGAGAAGGCATATGAGCCCCTTTACAAGGCTCCCAAACAACTCTTCTCTCTGCTGTATTGTTGTTGGTGAACTTGAAGGTTATGAATGGTTTATCCAACATAACAATCTCACGTATGTTAAGGTGTGTCATACATGTCATTACAGTTAATAAATGGTGAATCATGTACCATTAATATTCTTTATATTAACACCTCAAACTTTTTTTTTTTGCTATAGATTGATAGGTGAGTTTTTCTTACCACCATCAAATATTCTACCTCGCTCATATCAAGAATTATCTGCGATTATGAAAGATATTGGAATGGAGTATCAAACAATAGATGCTTGTCCCAATGATCATATTATATATCATAAACAACATGAATTTGGAACAGAATGCTGTGAATGTCATATCAGTAGATATCGAACAGATCAAATAACAAAAAAGGTGCCTCGCAAGGTTCTTCATTATATTCCCATTATTCCACGTATGCAACAATTATTCAGGTGCACTAGCTTGGCACAATTTATGGATTACCATGCACGCAATAGAAATTGAGATGACATTATTCGAATGCTTGCGGATGGTTCAATATTTATGGACATAGAGGAAAAGTGGCCACACTTTAAAGAAGAACCTCGTAATCTCAGGCTTTCATTGGTAGTGGACGGTGTCAATCCATTTGGAGAGTTGAGATCTGTTTACTCGGTGTGGCCTATTTTTGTTATCAACAATAATATTCCTCCATGGATGTCAATAAAGAGGGAGCACATAATGTTGGCAATGATTGTTCCAGGTATTTTATCATTTAATAGTCATCTACATTTAATTATAAATATTGCAGTAAAATGGTCATAATAATTATGTAATGTTTTTGTTCATTCCACTAGGCAAGTACCAAGTTAAAGATATGAATGTATATATAATTGAGCCTCTTATTGACGATTTGCTGGAGTTATGGAATGGTGTGACCATGTATGACATCTCTAGACCAATCGGACAAAGACAATTTCAAGTCCATGCAATGCTTGCATGGACAATACATGATGCCCCAGGGCTAACACATTTTTGTGGTATGTTATAGTGTTCAAGTTGCACATGATAATTATAATTATAAAAATTAATAGATTTAATAGAATTATACATTATCTTGTAGGTCTTCAAACAAAGGGAAAATTTGCATGTCCAGTTTGTGGTCCAAAGATGAAATCCCGTCATTCAAAAAGTTTAGGAAAGCAAGTGTTTGATGAGTATAGGCACTTCCTTCACAAAAATCATAAGTACCGGAATACTGAAAAAACATCTTTTCAATGGGAAAGAAGAGACTACATCAAAGCCACGAAGAATGACTCCTCACTTATGGAAGTTGGAATATAATAGAATTAATCGTCAAGGTAATGTAATTCCATCTAATGGTTTATGTTTGGAATTTGAATTTTTCTATCGTGTTTTGTTTACTGATGATGTAATTGATGATACTGAAGGTCGTCAAGGCATGGATGACCACCTTCGAAAGGGACTAAAAAGTTATCCCAGACAATTCAGTAGGTTGCCTTACTACGAGCAGCTACAAATTGTGCATTTGTTTGATACAATGCATATTGGAAAGAATATAACAGAGACATTATGGAAAATATTGGATGGAAGGCGTGACAAAGAAAAAACTATCAAAATTTGTAGTGACATTGTGGAATCCAATCATGCAATGAAAAATGTCATTCAATCAAATAGCAATGGAGATCAGATTAATGTACGTGCCCTTCCTTGGTTATTAATGGAGCAGCAAAGCAATTCTATAAAAGAAGTCATACGAAAAATTCGATTTCCCATAGGATTTGCTGCGAACATAAACAATCTCATACCAAAGAAGAGTGAATTTGGGCCAGGGATGAAAATGCATGATTGGCATACCTTCATTAAGGTAATTCGCGTTCTTGTGTATTTACTATATATTTGTATACCGCGCATGTACTTTTCATTGTATTATGTTAGAAAACAATGAAAAGATCATTTTATAATTGTTGCAGTATGTTCTACCTCTATCTCTCCCAGACCACTTCGACAATAATATCAAGCAAGTCATATATGATCTTGGAAAATACATGAGGTAAGTAGTGATGTTTGTTCAATTTGTTGTATAGATATTATATTTGCCATTTGTTTTACTTGTCATGCAATATATTGTATATTATTTTGTAAAGTCTCGTTTATATATTTTTGCGTCTTTAATCTCTTTTAGGTGGTTGTCATCTAAAGAAATCCACAAGGAAGATATAAAATATTGGAAGAGAAAAATCCCTCATCTAATGTGTGAAATGAAAAAGTGTCTACCTTCAACTTTTTTCAATGCACAAGAACACTACCTCATACACCAAGTTGAGGAGATCGAATTGTGTGGACCTGTACACACTAGGTCAATGTGGATGGTTGAGAGGCACTTGAAATTTTTGAAGGCTTTGGTTCGACAAAGAGCACATCCTGAGGGTTCTATGGTGGAGGGATATATGGTATACCAAACTATGGTGTACATTACTGAATATCTTCCTAAGTTTGCAGCAAAAATCCACGTAGATCGCATTTGGTATCCCAACCCCATTAATAAATTCGAAGGGGAGCACTTGATGGGGAAAGGTAGATTGAAGAAAGTGAGAGGTAATTATAAGATTTTATTGTAGTAAATTAATTCTTCATTTTCTAAATAAATCAGTTGTAAGTGGTCTATTAATTATTTGTATAGTTGGTCGGGAGTGGGATGCGCTACATTTGTATATTGCAAACAATTTTGATTGGATGACGGTGTGGATTGAACGATGTCAACATTCTGGTCGCACATTAACATGGGATGGTGTCGCTTCATTAGTTAAAGAAGCTCATCGTAATGGAGATTCCAATGTTACACAAAGGAAAATTGATTTAACATATGGTTTAAGAGATCAACAGGTACGTATAATTTTATTAATCACCCGTATGTTTATCAACTCATGATGCAATAATTTTAATATGTTAGACATATTGCAGGTCAAACACCACAAGGCTATGTGCTGCAATGGTCATAAATTTCGCATCAAACAGTTGGATGACACGAAGAAAACTTGTGATTCTGGGATAACTGTAGTCTTTGAGGTGACCAATATTTCATCTAGAAACGACATACATCCTCAATAATCTCAAAATCGATACTATGACATTTTGGATGATATACTTGAGTGTGACTTTAATTCCTTCAAATTAGTTCTGTTCGTCGTCAAATGGTATAGGCTACGACTGAATAAAAATGATCCCGATAGAACTGTTATCGAACATGATAATGGATTTACAATGGTTAATACAAGGTCATTTGAACAAGTTGGGGATGAGCCCTATGTTCTTCCAAGTCAATGTGAGCAGGTATTTTACTCGGAGGTTCCACATAAACCAGGTTGGTCATTTGTTGTTACACATGATCCAAGAGGAAGGCCGATAATGTATAATGTGATGGAAGAATAAGATACCAAAGAAGTAGAAGATGATATAGATGATGATCACGATCGATAGTTAGTCGATGATGTTCCTGATGGAAATGTACACAAAGAAGAAGCTGATGATGATGATGCTGCTGTTGCTGATGGTGATGGTGATGGTGATGGTGATGGTGACGGTGATGGTGATGACGATGACGATGATGAACACAATGACGATGACTGTTAGTGAATAGATTTGCTCTCTTTTCCAAATGATTAATCTTGAACTCTGTTACCTTATTTTAAGAACAAGTGTTTCACTAAACAGTTGGGTAAGTGTTGTTCAAATCACTTCCCTCTGAATTTTGCATAGGTACAGCTCCCTATCTTAGTTCTTCAAGGAATGTGCTAAACTATTTATTTCTGAATAGAAGCTTTTAAGCCGAAAGCGTGTAAGGCCGCCTATTTCATTCTTGGATGAAAGGCTGAAATTTTTCACATGTTTCAAAAAGACGAAAAGCCATTTTCCTCACTTTCAATATATGAAGCCACAACAACTGAAACAAAGTTCAATATACTTCTTTCACAAATCTAATAAAGAATGAACAAATTTAAGGAAAACTAAATCTGCTCCCGATCATGAATCTTTTCTAAAGTAAACAAACATTCAAAGGAAAGAACATCAGAAGAATAATAAGTTTCTGTAATGGAAAGATCATTACTATTACTTGATCAGATAAAGATATGCAAAGACATGCATCTATTTGGATTCAAAACACACAGATTTTCCTTCTCCCAAAAACAATATGATCATACTTTATATATATATATACTTATGCAAAAAAGACACAAAAATACATCTACAAATCTTCTTCCATTCCAGGTTTAATAGTCTGATTCTTCCTTTGATAAAATAGAAAATACCAAAAACGGAGCAAAAAACTCCCAGAATTAGTCACTAAATCTAACCCCTATACCCTCTACTTTTCCTTGATTTATAGTTTAAAACAGGGAAGGTCTCCCTGAAAACTCGACCACCCCCCGTAAACAGTTATGAAACCAACAAGAAGTATTTTGGGACAAATGTCTCGAAGTCTTTGCATAACCATGAGAAATTACAAAAATAAAGGAAACTAGCCCTAAATTAACGCATTATGCCGTATTTCCATCATCATCATCCTCTCCACTTTCGCGGGCGTCATGAGCAGTTGTAAGTTCTTGAACCATGGATTGGCTCGGAACTTTCATTGCGTTGAGCTTCGCCTTCGCCACCTCTTTATTCCACCTGTGTTGCACCATCTTCTCAAAATGTTTCGGCAACTAATCATTCCCAATGAAAGTCATAGACTCAATCCTAGCCACCCTGGTTATATCTTCTGGCGTGAAACTACCCTTGGCCCTGATCTTCTCCATATTCATCTGGAAATATCTGATTGCATCTTGTGTGCTCAAATCGCAAATTCCCAGCTGCCAATCATGATCAGGATTAACCACCTTATTATCATTGACTATGCTACTTTGAAGATCTTGGAGTTCATAAAAAGAAGTTTTTGCATTGGTAATCACAGACTTGAAGGTAAGCACTCGCCACATTATAGTTTTCTTCAACACAAAAAGATGACATTCATCCGCCACCAACTTAATTGAGTGTTCTATCAAAAACCTGGTAGCTCCATATTCTTCTATTTTGGCAAACAGAGGCAAGATATTCTGCCATTTGTGTTCCTCCTTCTCCCACGACACAAGCTGGTTTTGAACCTCAGAAAAAGACCTTGTATTTCATCACATAATCTCTGGGAGTCAGTAATGTACTTCTCGCCGTCCTTGATTATCCGCTCAATCCATTTCTCCACAGCTTCAGCAATACTCTTGGCCCGTTGAACTTGGTTCATTAGCCTTTTGTTTTCCGGTGAAGTTGGGTCAAAGTTCTCAGTAGCATGAGATATTGGAGGTGCCCCAAGGCAACCAATACTATCGATGAACTGAGCCAGAACGTTTATGTGTCGCTTTAGTTCTCTCTTCTCTCACCCATCCTTCTTTGACCTAGTAAGCATTTTCTTTGCCGACACTTGGAAAAAGTGGCTGTCTGTATCTCTGCTCATTTTTCCCAACTCCACCTTTGTGATCTCGAAATCATCAGGGCCAGCCTCCTTGTTTTCATCCTTAGGTTTATATAAGGCGATCTCAACAACCCATTTTCCAGTTTCCTCATCATTGTTCAGGTGAGTGGCAGTCTTGAACCTTTTTGGCTTTGGATTCTTCTCTGTGTATTTAACAACCATTTCCTAAATCGGGATAGTCACAGGAAGAAAAATCCTTTTCTTGTTCACTGAGGTGGTCAACCACTTAGGAGTTGCACTGGAATGAGTAGTTCCTTCGATCATCTTTGAAGGTGGCGTCATAGCCACAATCACTGTTTGAGAATCCAGGGCACTAGAAACTTCGCCGTCCAAATCTTCAATTTCAAATATTTGAGCATTGAGCATGACATCCTTTACCCCCATATCCTTTGTTTGATCCATCTTTCTTTGGGCGGCACTTCGTGACCGAGTATGCTGAGGAGTATGAAAATCCAAAGTTGAATTGGACCTGTGTCTAAGCTGAGGTGACTTGTTATCCTTACCTACACGAATAAGAGCATTGTTAGAAAGACGCTTTGGTGAAGATAGAGGATCCTTATTACTTCTTGCAGAATGAGACTTAACGTTTGACTTCATTGCTTTCTTATTAACCACCCATGCCGCGGTTCTTTCTAGAACTCCTTTGGTCCTCAATTGTATATCATCATTCTCCTCCTCATCCCAGTTAATTGGAGGCATTTCAGTTTCTACATGGGCCAAATACCCTGGTTCAAATAATTCAAGATGATCCTCTTCGAGCCCTTTAGTATCTAATTTTATTTGCAGAGAGACAACTTGTTCTAGCACCAATCTCATGTTTTCCCTTTTAAAAACTTCAAGTTCATCTGTACAATCTTCCTAGAAGTCTTCTAACTGTGGCATGGGGAGATAAGGCATTAGACCAAGGCTTCAGGAAAATCCTTTGTTATCAAAACCTTTTCTTTCAGAATATAGAGAAAAATTAAAATTCCTAAGGTTTGCTCCTATACTCAGAGCGTCAGACATTGAATTGCAAGACAACACGCCCAATTGTATGGGAAAATGACCTTCCCATTTGTCCTTAAGCTCTGCCTTTTTGATTACAGAGGTTAGTTGCCTGCATACTTCTGCTAGAACAAAACAATCTGAACAGAAGTGAGGAAGCTTGAAGGGCTCCTCTTCAAAACCTCCTACCCGTATATAACAAAAGCGTGGAAATTGGATATAAAAACTACCGAACCTCTTTATCAAAGTTTGTGCATCATCAGAAATCCTTTTAGCTTTTGCATTCTTCAATTCATGACACAAATCACCCAGGAAAATATTGTGCACCCTTCTGAAATCTTGTAAAGCTTTATCTCTTTGCAGCATAGGATAAAACTCATATACGGGAACATCTTCCTCAGTGAGCTGTTTCGGTATACCAGTTAACTCTTTAACACAAGCCAAACAATACAAGAGATATGAGGACATAAAGAAGTTTTGTTTGAACTGCTTAGCCAAACTCAACTGTTCTCTCATTGAATCGGCGATCAATTAAGCCCGATCCCAATACCGCTTCCCTTCTAAAACCAACTGCACATAACAATAAATCCAGTCATCAAAGCTATAAGCCTCAGCAGATCCTCTGGCTCGATGCAACAAAAGCATCACGTCATGAATATGTGGCAACATGTGGTTCTTATTAGGATTCTTGGGTAACCTTGAACCACCTCTTTGAGGAACCTTCAACCAAAATTTCGCTACATTGTTTCGGTGCCCGACTTTGTTTGCATTGAACTCGGTGATTGACTGAGCAGGAGAAAAGTTGGAGAACTGGTAATCAGGTATCTTAAAGATTGAGGAAATTACCTCACGATTAATGGCAAGAAGGGTTTCGCCACTGTCTCTTCTAATGGTTTCAAACACTAGGTCATATCTAGCAATACATTCTCGAATCAACTTTGGACAAGGAATTGCTGGGGGAAAGGTTGCGGCTTCTACAAGACCACTACTCAAAATCTCCACACCAAAAGACTTGTCAATCCCCTTGAACACCCTTTCTTTCAACACCTCAAGGTTTTCCCCTTTTAGATCAGTATCGCTAACTATGGGTTCTGTGGATGCCAGGCTAAAAACCTTTCCAAACAAATGCAGCGTGGACTTCATAATTTTAAACAATAAACCTAAATTGATTACAGAGAAACCTTCTGTACGAGAGAAAATGCAAGGAAAACCACTGGAGAGAACGAGGAAAGACTCACCTTCACAGTTGACCGGACGATGGCTAGCAGCAAGAAAGACTCCTATCCAAGAAAAACACTCAAAGATACAGCAGCAAGGAACAAATGCAGAGTACTAACAATCCTTCATACCTTATTGTGAAGGCAATGATATGAATACATTGAATGCAATAATTTCAAAATTTCAGTCTGAGTGTGGCAAGTTTGTGGATTAGACCTCGCACGCATGCATTGAATGCATCGCGGCATTTTTGAAGTAACCACTAGTTCTCGAAATGATTACTTACTTCGAAAAACCAAGGAGGGACATCACTTAAGATATGGTTCCGCCTCTTCATATTTGGCAATGAATCCACTATCAAATCATTAAAACCCACGAGACCCACCAACATTGAACACATATGAACATCCTGAACAGGCTTCACGAGTGTTCAAGTGGTTCAAGATGTACACCACGCCAAGCTACTGACCACTTGTGCTATATTGAACAAGTTGAATATATTTGAACCCCTTGAACCTAGTTCAATAAGTTCAACACTCGACAAAAAATAAAGTGCTCTATCACCGAACAAGGAACTTTTTAAGAGAGCTGCTGCAAGACACTTAGAGAAAACATTACTACAAAAAACCTTTCCCGAACACCTTGGAACTATGGAACCTAAATGAACCTGTTGAACCCAGTTCAAAATAGTTCGACGTGTTCACAGAGTTCAACCAATTATCTAAACTTGACTTTTATGACTAGAAAAAGGATTTATAGACGCACTAAGAACTTGAACCAAGGTATCACAGCACGAATTAGGACTCCAACAGAAAAACTTAAAGGATGACTCACTCTTATCATGAGGAATAAATGACACAGTAACAACGACGACGACGACGACGACGACGATGATTATGATGATGATGATGATGATGATGATAATGATGATGATGGTCATAATGATGAGTTGGATGAAGAAGAAGATCAATGACATGAATGAAATGTATGAGATGTGATTATTATATTATCTATTTAATATTGATATCTTGATAGAAATTGATTTGACTTATATGGCTACATAAATAATTCATATGTTTTGAATTCTAATGCCATTACTTAATTAATTCATGATGCCCCTCTAGCTATGTGATAGATGGTGATTTAAAATACATATGTGATGGATTACATGCTTATGATGATACATGTGAAATTTTTTGAACTTTGTGTTTATTTATGGAATGTGGACTACTTATTAGCTATGTGATGGATGATGATTTATGATACGTATGTGATGGATTACATGTTTATGATGATACATATGTGATTCGTATGATGCTCAATTACATATATGATGATACATATGTGATGCTTATGATGCTTATGATACTGCAGTATTTATTGTTTATCAAATTACAAATGTAATGCTTATGATTCTCAATTGTTGGTGCAGGAACCTGAACCCCTTTGACAAGGATCCTGCATAGTCTCATGGATCGACAGGTATAAGTCAATACACCTTATAGAAATAATATATATTTCAAAAAATTACAAGAAAAACAAATTTCCTCAGTTTTTCAAACCTCAACATTAGCAGCAAATCTAATACAGTTATCAACACTTGAGGCCCTAGTTGGACTTACTCAAATTTTAATTTCAACATCAACTTTATGGCCGACTTCTTCATCAATATTACCCTCATTTGCAAAATATCTCTCTCATTACCAACTAACTCTCTCATTTGATGGTGCACAGGTATCACCAAATAGGCATTTGTCAGATGTGTCTTCCTAGAGTGAGGGAAATGCAGGAATAGAAGAGGAAAGTGAGACATGTAGTAGATCTCAAATAGGGAGATCAACTAGAGGTCAAAAGATTAGAAGAAAATTCAATAAACGCATGGAATTTTTTCTTGCTCAAGGGGGGTCATGTTCTTATGATGATGAGACCAAAGGCGACATTGAGGTGCCCTTGAGGTACAAACATCTACTGAAACAATGTGTACCCAAGGAACTTCCTCCCATAAACACTAATTTTTGTGTTAATGAGAGGATATATCGCATAGCATCTTCGTCGTTACATGGTTTGGGCCTATTTTCCATGGACAACATAAAGGTCTGTTACAACAAAGTTGTTGAATTGATGGAGTTTGTTGGACCTTGTTACAATTATAATGATTGGATGCAGATTGTTTGATATAAAAAAAATATGCGTAGGTATGCACTGTCAGCCAATTATATACAACAAAAAGATAATGATCAAAGTAAACGAGTGGTTGTATACATTGATGGAAGGCCAAAAGCAACAGGGAATATTGCAGGTTTTATAAATAGTACACGACCTGGGTCAACTAATAAGCAACCCAATTGCATATTTGAGGCACGTGAGGGAAATTGTGTGTTTGTATGTGCGATAAAATCAATAAGTGCAGGGGAAGAGCTGCTAATCGATTACAATTTGAATTGTATAGATACAAACAAAGTTACTATCATGGGGGTGGTACATACTATATATAGACCATTTAAGCCAACTTCCAATTAATGAATCCAATAAACCATTGTATTATTAAGTTTTTTTGCTAAGTCTATTGGTTTCATTTCGCTAACGTTTTTATATTTTTTCTTTGTCATAGGTCCACATGGATCCACCACATAGCACAGATAGGGGTGTAGGTCCCGACACTTCTATGGAGCAGGTAAACCTCATTGTAATTGTACAAATTAGATAGAAGCAAACTGTTACATTATGATCTTTTCTTGAGTGTTTTGAAGTAATTTTGATAGTGTTAATTATATTCTTGTCACAGACAGATGTTCGGGATAAGGGAAAGGAACTTGCAGTACCTCAGCAGCTCCATAGGGATGTGGGGCGCTTGACAGTGTTATGCGTTGATGACATCGCACTTACAATTGGTACAAACGAATATTAGAAAAATTAGCCAAGAGATTGTTGATTTGGCAACCATAAGCCCTCAAACTGATGAGATAACAGAGAGGGTGCAACTATTGTTGCAGACAGTGGAAAACTTGCAAGTAAGCAGTAATGAAAGCTTTAATCATAACAAAAGTTCAATAATGGTTTATATTTTTTTCTCTTTTATGTCATTAACTAAAATATGTATGTGTTGTTTTTACAGAAATTTATAAGGGCTCATCATCCTAGTGGCGATGATCAGGGTATTGCGGGTAGTTCAGGGGATGACCATGTTCTATATATTAAAACCACTCCTTTGGACTTGTGAACTTTCTTTTTTAATGTTTTATATATTTAATGTATTACTCTTCAGGTGTTGACATGGGTTCGAGGTCGACCCCAACTGTATTGCCGACTGCAATGTCGGCAACACGTAGCATGCAGACATCGTCTGTTGCACCGACTCGTGTTGACCCGCCCACTGGTGGTAGATCCCTCTTTTTCTCTCTCTTTCGTTATGTGTTTATTACCCTTGAAGTGTTCTTTCTTGGAGGCATTTCATAGTGGATTCATTTACTATGGCAGGAGATGCACATGAGGATGCGCTAGAGGCGACTACTGGTGATAACATACCATCATTTCCTGGATCTTCTCGTATTGCTAGTACGGGAACGTTGCAGGCCACATTGGTGGTGAGTGACGAAGAATTGATTGCCTTGAAGATACAGAAGGTTCCAGGTACTTTAAAATTATTATTATATATAGTCTAATTGTAATTTATTTACTGATCACTCATTTTGGACTAATGATCCCATGTTTTTTTTGCAGGAAATGATATTTTTTATAAAAATCTTAATGACATTACATTGCAGATATTTGGGCCCACCATAAGTAAAAGGTGGAACATCATACGTGAACTAACCCTTATCCACTATTTTGATTTCATATCATTGCTAGAATAGTTTTCCTTTTATCCATTTCTTGAACTATATCAAAGGTAGCTTTAGTTTCTTTCTAAATCTAACAGGTTTGTTTTTTCTTTAAAGGTGGAATGACCAAGAAAAAAAGTTAAAAGATGAACTCACAAACCGTATGGTAGGGTTGTTTGGAAATGACACATTCGACAAGACTAAGCTCCTGGAAAAAGCTGGCACATATCTAAAGTATGTGAGGGACCAATACAGGACACATTTAGAGAACGTAAGGTATGAGCGTCCCCCCATGATTCCAGAGAGGGAGTGGAAGGACCTGATTTTGGATGCAAAGGAGAGAATTGAAAGGAAAAAAGGAAATACACCACCAGACACCAGAAGAAGGTATGTGATACTATTAAGAATGTGAATATGTACTAATTATTCATTATATTTATATAATCTAACATATTTCAAACTTTTCATAGATTGAGTGACACGTCAAAGGCAACCAAGGCAAGACAAGAAAAGCATGGGCAACACAAACTCGGCTCTGGTGGTTATATGAAACTTGCCGCACGAATTGTAAGAATCAGTAAATTAAGTATCACATCAAAATATTTATAAATTGTAAACAATTTTTTTTGATCAAACAATACAAGCAAAATTCACAATACTAAGCAAAAATGCAGGGCTCCGAATTCAATAGAGCGCCCATAGAAGATGACTAGAGAATTGGCTACCAGCAAGGCTATATAGCCGTGGCTGAACGGCTACGAGAATTGAGTGGGCAAACACGAGATTCTGATGCATCTGTCACAATGGTAAATAAGCTAAATGAAAATTATTTCAAATTGAATACTTAACCAATAATCTATTTGATGTTAAGTTTCAACATAAAGTGACTATATTTTTTATAAATAAGCAAGCAATGATAACACTGCGCATGACATTGGAATGCAGCATGATAATCATGGAACAAAACCTGTACATGAAGGTCCGGATGTGCATCCTAGTAGTGGAGGTATTCATTTGCTATTCAAATTTTTTTATGTAATTATTAATACAATTAAACATCTTAAATTGAAAATTGGTGTAGTAATTAATGTAACCTTTATTGTTAATATTTTAGAGCATGTAGTCGGTGGTGACCAAGTGGAGCATGATCCGGATAGACAACATCAGGAACGTGATGTTCCCCAATCAGGTAAAGAGGACCACTGTTATTCCTTTAAACAAATTTAATTACAATTGGTGTATTGATTAATGTAACGTTTCGTATTTCAACTCTAGAGGATCTAGAGGGTGTTCAGCATGTCGAGGTTGAGGCTAGACAAAATGATGTTGAAGATGATGTGGCCCCATCAGGTAAGAGTGTAACGGTTGTGTTCTTTAAATTAATGAAATACTTGTAACAATAATAAAAAAATGTTTTGAATTTAACCCAATTCTTTGTTATTGCAGAGGACCTCCCTTTGGTTCAACATCCTCATCCTTTGTATAGGACTAGGCATACATCAAGAGCACGAGAAGAGGGCAGAACATCTGAAGATGGGAGAAATGATGAAGAAGATGATGCTCCACTTAGACTTTACATAGCTTCAAAAAAAACACAAAGAAATAAATGATTGTAATCTACCTTATTTGATAATGACTGGTTTTTATGTGTTAATGAATGTAATTATGTGCTAATGAATGTTCATGAATGATATGTGTTGATGATTATTGATGAATGTTGCGTGTTAATGAAAGTTAATGAATTTTATGTGTTAATGAACGTTATGTGATAATGAATGAATGTTATATTTTAATAATGGATGAAAGAATGAATGAATGTTAGATGTTAACGGGGAATTTAGAGTGATGTTAGGGGGGGGGGGGGGAAGGGGCCAAATGAGCTTCCACCTTCATGTCGTTGGCCCTGTTAAGTAGAGAATATTAAACTATTCTCGAAACAAAGCGAAGCTCAATAAGATAACACACTTTTCAATATTTCATTATGTTGCACAGTTAATCTTATTGAATAATGTATGTATATTGAATCTTAATTGCAGGGTCCAACAGAGCCAACACGAACAACACCATGGTGCGACTGCAAAAGTTGTGAATATGCCTCATGATGAATAAAGCCGAATTAGCGCATTCTCTGTAAAATCTCAAATGCTCTATACTTTGGAAGTTTTGAAATTTTTATGATCATATCAGTCCCCTGCCTAAAAGCTTTTTTCCTTGATTTGTTTGTGATACACATTGAGAGATTTTTGTTTTCCTTTTATTTATGCATGTCTTAACCATTCTCCACATGCTTCCCATTCTTATTTAGATTGTTGTATTTTTACATATGTTGGAATCTATAGTTCCATGTACATGTTTTCTATGTTCTTTGTAACTGTATGAAAAGGTGTAAAATGTGGGTATAGTCCAAAATCTTGATTACCAACAAGCTATTGTTGTTTAATAGTTCTAGTGTTTGTATTAATTGAAACAGTTTAACCCTTTTAACATGTTTCATAGCAAACCTGCACTTTGTATGCAATCTTATTGTTACAGTTCGATTACTGAGGTGATGTGATTTTCAAAAGTATTCCGATGAAAACAAAATTGGTTTTCATTTATGTATTTTATTAAAATTTTAGAGTTTCCTCGTGAACATTTTAACTTAGAAGGATTTAAAAATTCAATACAAGAGTGCTGGACATAATTTCTGGAGATAGAACTGAAACTCTCTCCCATGACTTCAGATTGTTTCCATGCTCTCTAGGCTAGTAGCTTTCAGACACAAAACATAGGTCTTCTAAATTCTGTCCCAACATTAATTAGTTCCTTTCTCTTCTTTTTCATCCTTTTGGAAAGAGAATTGGAAATTGTTAGGAACGAACATCTTCCTAGGTGATTTGTTAAAATACAATGGGGAACTCAATCAAATTTTAATTCACTTCGTTTTAAGTTATTATCACAATTCATTGAATTATACTTACAAAAGGCTTATATTTCCAATGTAAAATATCAGTATCTTTCTTGGGTGATATTAGATAGCAGGGTCTCTTGGCTTAGACAAAATCACCCTCTCATTGTATTCAAAGTAGATGCGTAGCAAAGCTAGATGCATCAATCGCTAAATCATTAACAAACACAAGCTCAAAAATTGTGTTACCAAGTACGCTTGGAACCTAGCATGTAACTAGCTAGTTCATACTAGATATTGTTTGGGTATGGTATTCAATTCTATTAGAATCTACAAATAAATATTAACCTAGAAATTAATGCAAGTGATAACATTTTTTAAAATTGTTAAATATAAATGATAATAAAATCAAAATAGCATAACATAGTTGATTTCATAAAAGAGAAAATGAAAAAGTTCACAATATCTTCACTCGATATCCAAGATTTTTAATCCATGAGGATGAAGATGAGGATGAGATAGAAAACCAAAAGACAAGGAATTGTTTATCCAAGTTTCCAAATTTTTACGGATAAGGAAAAAAACATAATCCTATGAAATAAGGAGAATGTGCAAGTCATTATCTCAAGTTAAAAGAAATTACTTAAGTAAACTAAACAAACAAATGCAATATCATACTTACGATAAAACATATCCACTTGGTGAATAAAATGGTACATTGGCACACCCCCTTAAGTGCAATTGAGGTAAGAAGAAATGGGTCACAAGGTTAGGTATCCATGTAAAATATGAAATAACCCCAAATTATAAAGAGAGTGTACCCTCTCGAAGTAGAGACTAGAAAATCCATAGGACAAAACTCCATCCCAAGTGACATATGTGAAGGATAATATAGACCCACCCCATCCCCTAAAGTTGGTGCCTCCACAAAGAAGAGAGAAAAGCAATGCAAAATGTTGAATGGTGAATGTTGTAGTAGGTTCATTTGCAACAAATGATGCACCTTCCTTTCACAATATGGAAATCTTGAGTTGTCAAATTGTTGAATTCCCATTCAAGTGGAATGTAGAAAGGAATTCAGATGTATGGTTTTTGAAGCGACTCGTGTGTCTTGATGTTGATGTTAAGCTGTGATTGTTCCATAGAAGATTCAGGGACTACAATCATTGAAGTGTGAGACCTTAATTAATGTGAAATAGAATGTGTCATGTTGGAGGATATGGTGGGGATAGAACAAGTAAAATTAAAATGGGAGACGATGTAACTCGATGGGCATTGTCATCAATGAGAAGACAAATATTCTCAATTGTTTCATCAATATTTGAAAGGTGAGAGTCCACAAACAGATATGAAATGTTTAAGTAGGCCTCCCAATGAAGTGGATCTCATAGACACGAAGAATCCTATATAGAGAATCATTGAGAGCCCTTGAAGAAGCAAATTTGAACTTCGATGAAGCAATACATGATGGAGGAATATCTTGCAAGAGGAAATCAAAGTCATTATGGTGTCATCTAGATCTAAAATGTGGTCTACTTTTCAAAAAAGTAAAGATGCTTGATAGGAATGTGTCCTAGTGGGGTGAATCTAGAAGACATATAATCCTATTGCAAAGAATCATGGAAAGTTATAGAAGAAGCAACTTTTAATTCTGAAGTAGCAACGTGTATAAGAGATGTTCTCATTTGTAGATGGAGTATCAAGAGGAGGATCACTAGTCCATGGACCATGTCATTGTTGTTAAATACCTACGCTTTTGTTCATAGTCACTTGGTGTAGGAATGAATTCAATGAGATAGGGTAGGAGATCCTACATAATGTAATTTTTCACTATCCATTGTTTCGAGTACAAATGGTTCTCTGAATTTATCTTGACAATAGAATGTTGGAATTTAATACCATAATCCATGATGAAAACTGCCAAAAAATGGAAATTTATCTTAGTTCGCAATTACAAAATGCTTTTGTATAGGCCTCTCGAAGATTAAGTACTTAAAATTGAGACTTTATAAATTGAGTGCATGTATTAGCAATCTCCCAAATTGTTCAATGGTCTCCAAACCTTGTCAATTTTTTATTTTTATTTTAACTCAAATATGTATGGTATAGGCATATCATTGGTTGTGTGATTTTTTTTTCCTTAAATGCTTCTACGACCAAAAGAGACAAGTTTTAGATGAAAATGGGGTCTTATGGGCCTTTTTGACACAATGGTAGGTTCTTTAGACCTGAAAATGCCCCCAAAACTAGTCGATTGCCTTAAGTTACAAACAAATCCTTGTTTGTGAGCATGCTTCTTGATCTCCAATTTTGGTGGAATGAAAGATAATATTGAATTTCTCAAGCCTTTTGGATGCTTCAAAACCACAAAAAAAAAGCTACTTTGATCATTGAAATGTTGTAGTGACTTGGATAAAAAAAGAAAACTAAGTCTAAACTTTAGAAGTTAGTTTTTTCATGTCAAATTGTTTTCAATTTTCAAATCATCCAAGGATGCAAGAGGAGTATATTTTGTTATGACAAGATAAAAAAAAAACTTAGAATCTTTTGAAACCATTGAAACATGGGGACCCCTTCCCCCCCTCCAAAATCCCTATTTTTTCAGGATGCAATACTTAGGGGAAACATCCCCTTGCCGCACCACTTAGGGACATCCTAGGGACTCCAAGGAGTCTCTTGACCATCTTGAGGATGCCTATGAGTCTCCCATGGCCCCCAATTAGAAACTCCAATTCTAAACAAAAATGGTGAAATTATTGTGAAAATGTCATCCGTATTAAAGGTTTGGCAATGCCCCCTAACCTTGATGGGGGCTCTGCCCCAAACCCCCCACAAGGGGCACTACCCATTGACCCCAAACCTCTACCCACCATTCTTATTGTTAATGCAATCGTTTCCATTTTTTTTTATGTTGACTAGTTTAAACACTTAGTATGCCAAAGTTTCATCTGCAATTCTTATACTTATTCTTAGTTTGTTCCCAAAGTTCCAAAACTCTACCACCATTGTTAATGTTCAAATTTCAATGCAATCATTGACATATTTTTAATGTTTATTGTAAAATTTACATAGTGTGGCAAACTTTTATTTACAGTTGTTATACTTATTCTATACACATCCTTTTATAATTAATTTTTTAAGTTGTATATATATTTGCATCCCACCCCGCCCCCTTCATCATCCCCTTGTCATCCCCAAACTTAAGCCCTTGGTATGTTAAGATATGAAATCTCACAATAGTTTCATTTGATATGTTAATCGAGGAAAAACCTACAATATATAGCTTCCAAGATTCCAAATCCATGAGGATCATGAAGAGGTAGAAAACCCAAAAAAGAAATTGCTTATCCAAGTTTCCAAATTTGTGACAAGGAAAAAGTAGAATCTTAATCAAAGAAGGAGAATGTGCAACTCATTATCTTATTCTAAATAAAAATATTACCTAATTAAGCTTTTTAATAGTTGAATATCACACTTAGGATAAAACATATCCAAGGTAAATAAAATGTTACATTGATAGGCTTCTTTGGTTGCTATAAAAGTGGTGCCTTATGAATTATGTTCTTGGATAATAAAGTTTCCAAATTCTAGGCACTCTTGATAGCTTCTCATAGAGATTGTGATTCAAAGGCTTTAACTAAACCTTTCAATGGTTTCTGTTGATGTGTTTTTTATGCACTATGCAACACAAAATAAAATACTAAGTATTCTATCGTCTCTTGAACAAAATCCTCCCAAGTACTAAACTACGTGATCAAATGGGATGAATCCAAGATTCCAATAGTCAGGTCTTGACTTTATATTGAAGATAGACTCAATGATTGTGATGTGATATCTGCTGGAATCACAAGGGGTACTTACGTTGCTTGGGTCAAGACCTATCCATTCTCATGTTTCATGATTGATTTACACTCCATGATTTAGGTCATCCTTGAGCAACATCTCGACTTAGCCAAATTTTGTTTTTTGTACCCTAATTCTTTAATTTTGACCCCTTACTAGCATTTCCTTAGGTTTTATTGGAATTCTTGCTCCTCTAGCATGGGCACATTTCTAGGGTTCATTCACACAAATTGCTCTTGATGAGCAAGCTAGTATCATGACCATGACTTAAACAAAATTTTAACTTAGTCAAATTATCTCCTTCAAACTTCTATGAGTTCATCGCCTTCATTCTTCATCATTTGGATGTCTTTTTTCATTGGAAGGTAATTCTTGACCACCATACCTCAATCTTGACCTATGCTACCCTAAAACCCTAGAACCTAGTCATGTTTACAATTGAGATCTTGGTGACTTGATCACTTAATACAGCTTAATCATGCAGGTCTCATCTAACTCCGACTCCAACACTTAAGCAAATCAACCCTAGCAACCAAGTACTTTGGGAAATATCTTGCAACTTGACAACATGGGTAATGATGTAGGAATGGAAGGTGAGATCTATAGAGGTGAGAGAGAGAGAGAGGGTGAGAGGAAGAGATAATGACCTGGAGAGGGTAGAGAAAGAGAAGTAGAGAGGGAGAGAAGAAGAGAGGGATGGACAAAGAGACCTAGAGAGGGGAGAAAGAAGAGAGATAGTAGAGAGGGATAGAGAAGAGAAATAGAAGAGAGATACCAATGTCAATCTTTTTCTATAAATTTTTTTTTTCTGAAAAATCGGCCTATCGTCGGAATTCCGACTCCAAAGGGTAAAATTCCGACAGAGGAGTGCCGTCGGATGCATAGCATCCTCGTCAGAACTCTCCTGGAGGTCGTCATCCAGAAGAGTTCCAACGAGGATGCTGTGCATTCGACGACACTCCTCTGTCAGAATTTTACCCTTTGGAGTCGGAATTTCGACAATAGGCCGAGATCGTAACGGTATTCTTTCAAGGTATGAGCATCCATGGCGGCCATCGGAAAGGTTGGAGGTGATGTCGTAATTGCGATGACCACAAGGATAGTCGGAACTTCCGACACAAAGTTTTCGACGGCTTTTTTTGTCGATAGTGCGACGAAATTGTGTCGGAATCCCGACAATTTGCCATCGAAATTTTGACCCGAATGTACTAGTGGAAGAGGAAGTATACATTGAACAACCAGATGCTTATGCTTTGACTGATGCAAAGGATATGGTGTGTAAACTACACAAGGCATTATATGGTTTGAAGCAAGCACCAAGAGCATGGTATGAAAGACTACATTCACACCTAATGAAGATAGGTTTTCAAAGAACTAGTGAAGACAACAATATATATCGCAAGATTGAAGGAGATAAGATACTGGTTAGTGAAGTGTTTGTAGATGATATCATTTTTGGAGGCAATGATGACATGAGTGATGATTTTGCAAATGAGATAAAAAGTTAATTTGAAATGTCTCTGGTAGGAGAGATACAATTCTTCATAGGTTTGCAAATTCAGCAGATGAAGAGTGGTATTTATATCACACAATCCAAATATGTGAAAGAAGTATTGAAGACATTTGGAATGAGAGACTATAAACTAGTTGGGACACCAATGGTTACAACTTGTAAACTATCTAAGGAGGATGATACCGCATCCGTTGATGAAAAGGAGTATAGGTCTATGATAGGGAAACTGCATTATGTTGTTCACAACAGACCGAATATTGCTCATGCAGTTGGATTAGTTTCCAGATTTTAGAATAACGCAAATGAGACACACATGATTGCAACTAAAAGGATATTCAGGTATTTGAAAGGTACTATTGATTATGGATTATGGCATCCATATGCAAGTAACTTTGATTTGAAAGTTTATACAAATGCAGACTGGGCAAGAAATGTTGATGACAGGAAGAACACAGCCAGTGATGCATTCTTTCTTGGTGGAAGACTTGTATCTTAGAGGATCAAGAAGCAGAGCTATATATCACAATCCACTGCTGAAGCTAAATATGTTGCAGCGTATATGAATTGTACCCAGGCAATCTGGATGAAACACATTCTGGAAGGATTCAAGTTGAAGATCACAGAACTAGTAAAGATTTTATGTGATAACACCAATACAATAAATATTTCAAAGAACCCAGTGTTGCATGCTAGAACCAAGCATATTGAGCTGAAATATCATTTCTTGAGGGAGAAAGTGCAGAGGAAAGATGTGTTATTGGAGCATGTATCTACTAAGGAGCAGCTAGCGGATGTCTTTACTAAACCTCTGCCTAAGACTACTTTTGAGTATCTTAGAGGTCAGCTAGGGGTTGTGCCCCTACATGAGGTCAATTGAGCAGATGTGGAAGACATAAGTCCCAGAGAAAATTGAAGATCTTGAAGCAGGATTGGTGTAGAGTGCAACTACTCCACAGGGGGAGCAACAAGTTGCAGAACAGTGAAGTATGACACTGCATGTTTTACTTTCACTTTGGCATTGTTGTCAAAGGGGGAGAAGAACTGTATGATTAAGGGGGAGAAGAATTGTATGATTGATAGAGAGAAGAACTATAGCCAGTTACCAGCTGAAGACATGGAAGACTCAGTTGAAGGAGAGTACATGGTAAAATATAAACTAGGATTCCTATACCTGTGTATGTGCATTACTCTCAATCATCACAATCAAAGGGTATTGATATTTGTATTGCCATCAATGCCAAAGGGGGAGATTGTTGGCATTTGATTGAAGATTGCATTGATCACCTATTGTGTTGTCATTGATGTCAATTGCAAGCGGTAGTGGTGTTGTTTTACAACCAGTAGTTGAGCAAGTGAAGGAAACCGGTATTAATTTAGAAGTAGTGAGATCAACCAGTAACCCTACCTATTGATATGCCAAACCCTAACCGATGGAGCTTGGTGAATCGGTTGTATTGATCTATGATCAAATGGCGATCGGAGGTGATTATGCAATGTATGCATGTTGCATGTGATGAGTTTCAAAGTTGTTTTGGCACATAGAGATAATTGTTTTATCTTGGGAATGAGCGAATACATTGCATGAAGTAGAAACCGCGTGATGAGTTACATGAATCGATGAGAGGTCGAGGTTGTCTTGTACAATGTGCAATGATTGCTATGTAATCCAACGGTCATGTTTGAACCATTTTGTTTGTAATCTCTATGAGATCTTAGGTTTGTGATGTGTTACCGACCTATTGTTTTGCTTATAAGGTAGATGAGTTGTTTTGTTGTAGTGTTGGCAATTTTGGTTAAGTGTCAGTGTGATTGATTGGCGAACCAGAATGAGTATCTACAGTATGTGTGAAGGCAAATAGGAGCATGAAAAGGATCTGATCAAGAAAAGTAGTGCTATTTGCCAGATCAACAAACCCCTGTTGTTCTCTAACAATTACAACAATTAAATCCCTTAACCAAGTAAGCTTTAACAAGCTTAGTGCTATCTAAATCCTCTAACCAGGTGATCCATTAGCTTGGATTTCAAATCCTCTATCAAGGTTACTCCTAACAGGGTATTGCTTCTAATAGGGCATTATAGTCAATCCCTTAACCAGGTGGTCCCTAATAGGACATTTTGTAAAGCTTTAACATGCTTGGCTCATAACATGACGAACTTCAGAAGGGTTCAAAATACTTGTGGGTATTCATCCCCACCGTGGTTTTTCCCATTTGGGTTTCCACGTCAAAAATCATTGTGTCAAGTGGTGAATAGTTTTTGTGGTTATGTTTGATATGGTTAATTTGCTTAACTGTTAAATCCACTTAGTTATACTAAGATGAGCGATAGTAGTCTGAAATGTTCTTTTACTATTGTTAGTAAAGTATTTTGATGTATTGTTTTAAATGGTTTGAGAGTTTCAGATCTGTTATACTGTTATTTTGATATGCCAGTAAATTGGTAAGCTGTCAGAGCTATTGCAGTTTGTAGTTCAGTGTTTGAACCAGTTAGTCCAGAGATTGTTTTTGAGTCTGGTGAAAGTTAAGTCAGTTTTCTATCTACTGATTCACCCCCCCTCTCAGTAGTTGTCCAGATCCTTATTGATTCATCATATCATCATGCATTCTATTGGACCTTTCTTTGGATTCTCCACTAGTTTAATGAATGGATACTTTGACACCCAATCAATTTGAAAATGCCTCCCCATATCCCACTCCCAACCCGATTTTGATTTTAATTTTCTTTTACCCTTTTGTGCATCATCATCATCTACGACATTGTCAACCAAGTTGATTATTTCATTTTTGCTACCCTGGGTATCTACCAGATCTTCTACTTCATTGTCATTTGAGATATCATATTCACTGCCTTCTTCATTATTCGGTGTAAGTTGTGAATGTGGTAGAAGTGATGATGTACCTTCGTCTTTTTGACCACAAACATTGCTAAAGTACAAATTTAAGGTTTTTAGTTTTGTTGGCTTCTCTTGGCCTTCACCACATTCAAGAGTCTTACCCTTCTTCATGTTTGACATCTCCAATGAAATAAAGGCTGCAAAAAACTATCTACTTGTTTAAGAATCAATAATAGACTATAAGATTCATTTCCCCTAGGGCCTAGAATCGAGATGTCTGAGGTATCCCTACTTAATAAGAATGAATTCAAAATTGCACACACATTGAGATGAATAATATTATAACACTTCAAAGAAATGATCACTTACCTTTAGATTCTCCGTGAGTAGCACTAGTACTCAACAATGTATTAATGGTTGTTCCTGTTTGTATCTTGGCTATTGATCCGAATGGAGAGCTCAGAACCGACCAAATTGTGTAAAAATAAATTTCATCTTTCATACAATCTTATACCAATCCATATTTGATGAATTCAGTGGGAATTTTAAAAGGTATACAAATATTTAGCAAATCCTATTTCATTCTAACATGTCTTATGAAAATGTAGGGCGAATCAAACCTCGACAAAACATATACATTGTAATTTACTAGGCAATTATGTACTATCGATTGGGATGGACTTAAAATACAATTGGAGAAATCAATCCTACCACATCCTTGAACAATTAATGGTATTGGCGAATATTGCGCATAATTAAGACACACTTCCTTAAATATTGAGCAAATTGGGTCCTCATGCAAATTGAACTATTGATGGCTAGTGGCAAATATGATGATGAATTAAGGCATGCCTCTAAAATTACAGGTGAAAATATTAAATAGACCGTTGTAAAAATATAGACTCTATTGGCAAAAAATTTAAATGGTTGCAAAAAATTAAGAAAAATGAAGGCGAATTGAAATGCATTTGATCGAAAATTGATAAAGTCGGTGCGATCTGGCCACATTGTTCGATCCAACTTATTCGCCAATTTTGAAATGGTCGATACAAAATAGTCGCCAATTGGTGAATATTCGTCACTAAAGTTTTCGCTTGTCCCAATTCTGCAAATGGGTCTATGACAGTTGGCTGAGACAACCCGAAAATTGTCTGCTTCAATGGAAATCAGTAATCGCACCTGTAAGCTAGAAAATGGTGTGTTTGTGGCTATATAGGGTTTTCCCTTATTCAAACCCCCTGTTTTGGTGATTTCCACCTCCACAAATAGTTGATATTGTACTAAAAATATGTGTGTGCCCTAGAATCCCATGTGTTTGTAAGATTCCTATGAGCTAAAATGCAAACTAGAGTTTCACCCTATCTTTTGAGTAAAAACCCTAAAATGAATGTTATGTAAATGCTTCAAATCATAAATGCAATATAGATCTAAAGCAATAATGAAAATCTAAAAATTAATATTGTGTAGATCTGAAACTCAAGATATGAAAATAACATGAAATCATACCACCCTAATGAGAGGCACAAGCCAATCGACAGTGGGTGATCTCCTTATTATTCTTCAATATCTCCTAAAGCTTCCATGAATGATAAAAGTATTGATGAATACTTGATTGATGTTGATTTTGTTGATTGTATAATTCACATAAACTTGTACTTTCACTTCACAAGGATATCCTTCAATTGCTAGGTTTAGATCCTCAAATGAGGGAAAGAAAAGGCTATATATATGTAATGTCCTCAATTTTAAGTGATAGATTAATTAAATTGATTATTTATTAAGTCGTCCAAATTAAAATTAAATATCTTAAGATGAATTAATATTGATTAATTTAATTAATTAATTATAAAGTAATAAAATCTCCTCAGGTTGACTTCTAGAAGTGTTGGAGAAATATTATTTAATTTATGGGGAATTTAATTATAACCTAGCAATTCATTTTCTTGGCAAATTATTATATCATGAGGCCACTTAATTGATGATGATGGGATGACTTATTTTTACTAGGTGTTATATGTCATGTTGAATTATATACCAAGTTCCTAAGCCTAAATTAATTATTTATATGGATTAAGTGCTTTAGAGGAAGGAATTATAAACGTTCTTTCCTTGGCGGTAACTTAGTGAATTTGACTCCCCCTCTTTTTATTATCTATTATAAAGTTGATTTTTCTAAAGTGGAGCAACTATCCTAATGGGAAATATTATTTTACTTGGAGTAATGAGTGGGAAGGAGTAAGGGAAATTATAAAGGTGAAATCATGAAGTTTGGAAGGCATTCAATTGTTCTTTGATATTTCTTATTGCCGCAACTCTCTTGTGCATGGATCTTTAAGTTCAAACCCTAGGATGATACCCTTCGTATTTTGGTCTAGATGCAGCCCCAGGGCAATAGGATTAGAGCTTTCATAACCCTATTTGGTGATATGTGCACCCTAAATATAGCTTTAGTTGTTAAATAAATAGCTCACATGTTGCAAAATGTCCAGGTGTTGATTTGGCATCTCGTCCCTTGCTTCCATGTGTGACAATTTTTTGTAGAGAACAATTTGTTGAACATCACACACTAGTACATTCGGGGCTGATTTCTGACGGCCTATCGTCGGAATTCCGACCACTTTTCGTCGGATTGCTGACAAATGAAGCCATTGAAAACTCGTCGTCGGACATTCCGACAATGCCATCTAACATCGAAATTTCGACGACATCATGAACTCTTCCGACAGCGGCCATGATCGCTCCTCTGGCCAAAAATGTCGTCGAAATTTGACACTCACTACGAATATGCATCGACAATCGTCCGACAAGAAAGTGCCATTGGACATAACTTTCATTAACATTCATTAACACATAAAATTCATCAACATTCATTAACACATATCATTCATTAACACATTAACAACTAACATTCATCTACATTCATTAACACATCATTCATTGACATTCATTAACACATAATTAAATTCATTAACACATAGATTCCAGTTGTTAACATATAATAAGATTACAATCATTTATTTTTTTTCTATCTTTTTGAAGCTTGGAGGTAAAGACTAATTGGACCATCATTGTCTTCATCATTTGGCTCCTCTTCAGTTCTTCTGCCCTCTGCTCATGATCTAGTTAATGTATGCCTAGTCTTGTACTCACGACGAGGACGTGTATGCAAAGGGGGGTCCGCTACAATAACAAAGAAATGAGTTAAATTAATGAGTTTTATTATTATTGTTACAAGTATTTCATTAATTAAAAGAATATTATAGGGGTGCTTTTTACCTGACGGGGCCACATCATCTTCCTGATCATTTTTTCTAGCCTCATCCTCAACATCCCAAACACCTTCTAAATCCTCTGGATTTGAAACACGAAAGGTTACATTAATCAATACACCAATTGCAATTAAATTTGTTTAAAGGAATAACAATGGTCCTTTTTACTTGGTGGGGCCCCATCACGTTCCTGATGTTGTATACCTGGATCATGCTCAACTTAGTCACCACGGTCTACATGCTCTAAAATAAAAACAAAAAAGGTTACATTAATTACTACACCAATTTCAATTAAAGATGTTTAATTGTATTAATCATTACATAAAAAAAATTGTTTAGCACATGAATACCTCCAGTACCGGGATGCACACTGCTACCTTCATCATGTGTAGGTTGTGTTCCATCCTGCATTCCAACGTCATATGTGATGAAGGTTGTGTTCCATCCTGCATTCCAACGTCATATGTGATGAAGGTTGTGTTCCATCCTGCATTCCAACATCATATGCATTGTTATGATTGCTAGATTATTTAAAACAAATATAGTCACATTATGTTGGAAATTAACATCGAATAGATTATTGCTCAAGTTTTCAATTTTAAATAATTTTCATTTAGCTTATTTACCTGTGTGATGGATGCATCTGAATCTTGTGTTTTCCCACTCAATTCTCTTAGGCGTTCAACCACGACTCCATAGCCTTGCGGGAAGGCAATTTTCATGTCATCTTCTGTGGGCACTCTATTGAATTTAGAGCCCTGCATTTTTTCTTAATATCATGAATTTTGCTTGTATTATTTAATGATTAAAAAAAAATGTTTGCAATTTATTATTTCGATGCGATATTTCATTTATTGATACTTACAATTCGTGCAACATATTTCATATAGCCACCAGAGTCGAGTTTGTGTTGCCCTTGCTTTTCTAGTCTTGCCTTAGTTGCCTTTGATGTGTCGAGCACTCTATAAAAAGTTTGAAATATGATAGATTATATAAATATAAAGAGTAATTAGTACATAATTACATTCTTAATAGTATCACATATCTTCTTTTTCCTGGTGGTGTATTTCCTTTTTTCCTTTCAACTCTCTCATTTGCATCCAAAATCAGGTCCTTCCACACCCTCTCTGCAATCATTGGGGGACACTCACACTTTTTGTTCTTCTCTAAGTGTGTCCTATACTGGTCCCTTACATACTTTAGATGTTTGCCAGCTTGGTCAAGGACCTTACTTTTCTCAAATGTGTCATTTCCGAACAACCCAATCAAATGGTTTATGAGTTCATCTTTTAACTTTTTTTCTTTCTCATTCTACCATTTACGTATGGTGGGCCCGAAGATATCTAATGTAATTTCATTAATATTTATATAAAAAATATCATTTCCTACAAACAAATCATGGGATGATTAGTCCAAAATGAGTGATCAATAAGGAAATTACAATTAGACTATATAACAATAAGTTTAAAGTACCTAGAACCTTCTCTATCTTTATGGGAAGCAAATCTCCGGTCACCACAAATGTGACTAGCAACGTTCCCATACTAGAAATACAAGAAGATCCAAGAAATGCTGCTATGGTATCACCACTAGTGGCCTCTGCATCATCATGTATGTCCTGCTGCAGAAAATGAATTCACTATGAAATGCCACCAAGAAAAAACACTTCAAGGGAAATAAACACATAACAAAAGAGAGAGAAAAAGAGGGATCTACCAACTCCGAGGTCAGTATGATGTACACTAGAGGATGTCTACATGTTGCGTGTTGCTGATATTGCAGTTGGCAATGCGGCGTTTACACAGGAATATGGACATCACCCGAAGAATAATACATTAAATATACAATACATTTAATATACAAAACATTAATCTTGTTAGATGTCTCAAACCCATCCACTTGGTGTATCTAGAAGAGTTTGTACTTGAATTATGCCTCTTATATATATTGAAATTGTTCATGAACATGTTGAAAGGGTAGATTGGATTAGTTTGGATCTTTGGAAGGTTGGTAGTTCCATGATATTGGTTTAGGAATGCCTTTGAAATGCAGCCTATATTAGAAGGTTGAATGGATCATATTAGGATCCAAGTGAGAAATCTTTGGTGTCTCTGCATCAGTGAGAGGAATCATGCAATCAAAATAGTAGAGATCAATATTCAAGACAAAGACCTTAGTTAAAAAAGAAGTATTGGGCTGTTATGAAGAATTAATAGTTCTATGGTCTATAAAAGAGGAAACATATGGTCTGAATAGATATCAAAACACAAGTGATAGTAGTCACATGTTTGATAACAACAAGGAGCCTGTGAACACATAAAGGATATATCAAAGAATCAAAGTACTTGTAATGTATTGAACATGGTCATCACCTGAACTACCTAGAGTACCCTGATTATGGCCACCAGCTCGATGAGGATGCAATATTTCTTGTAAAAACAACACGTACATATTTTAGTTCATGACATAAAATAGTATAAAATATAAACCATTTTTGAACTTATGTTATAATTAAAGATTTCATTACTGCTTACTTCCAAGTTTTGTGCTCTTTGCATCAATTGTTGCACCCTCTCTTTTATTGCATCAATTTGAGGGACTCGGTATGCCAAAGAAAAAATTTCTCTATTAATTTATTTTTGGATCTTTCTCATCATTTCGACAGGGTTTGTGGAATATGTGATGTCATCATTGTATAATAGTGAGTCCAACTCTGTATAGATGTCATCAAGTAATGCAGGTGCCTTTCCCTGAACATCCGTCTGTGACAAGAATATTAGTAACATTATCAAAATTAATCCAAAACCCTAAATAAAAGAACATAATAATATAACATTTTGCTTCTATCTAATTTGTACAATTACAATGAGGTTTACCTACTGGGTAGAAGGGCTAGGAGATACATCCCTGTCTATGCTATGTGTTGGATGAATGTCGCCCTATGACAAAGATTAAATATAAAAAAAATATTAGCGAAATGAAACCAATAGACTTAGCAAAAAAACTTAATAATAAAATCCAGTAATAACACCTAATACCCCTAGCATGTCTGTCATCAACAAGCTTTTGTATTTAACATGGCAAAAGGTTGAAGCTACAAAAGTTTTATTTTACTCAATACAAAACCTCATATACTATAACCACAATGTCCTAAAATCATCCCTAATAGACCTAAGAAGGATCAGCAAAATAACCCACATTAAGCATCATTTTATATCGGGATAGCTAACCCGATCTGATAAGTCAATGTTGGACATATTTATCGTCATATCTATACCGAGTGCAAACATTGATATGTATATCGAAATAATTACTAAGGGCGAAATAAAAATATTTCACAATGCCGACACAGTAAGGTTATCCTGTTACACATCTAGGGATCACTTATAACAATACAGGGCCCATCGGAATAACATGTAAGATCAGGGTAGGAGCGGAAGGCTATCCAGACAGTGTAAACTATCCTGATGGAAGAAAGTTTTCAAGCTCATCGGAATAACTTATTAGGTCAGAGTAACCTATCAAGAACATCCTGACTAATGAAACTATTCCAATAGTTAGGGAATAACGTAATATCAAGAAAACTATTCTGATAAAGGAGTCTGCAAACTAAAAACATAAACATTGAAGAATCTTAGTCAGATTAGTTACTCCGATAACATACCATGAACTGGGATACACATGTTGGGATGACTTATGACGAATTCAAGGATAAAGCCTCTATCGGTATAACTTATGAAGATGAGAGAACACCTTTTTGCTTCACCGATAATGAAAATAATGCCAATGAACATAATCTAGGAGATGTTCAGGATTGCTTGCAAAGTCGGAATAACACATTAGCAATGTCCCGATAGATGAAGTTATCTCGATCAATGGAGTGATGTCGGGAGAACTATCCCGATTTAGCAAGAGATCAAAGATAGGGAGAAAATAAATAAGACCCTTATCGAACTGACTTATAAAGTTGGGAAAGCAATCTTTGGATATGCTGATACTAAAAGTAATACCGATGGGCATCGTCCGAGACATTATCGACATAAATAGCTGAAGATCAAAAAATAAGTTAACGGTTACTTGTCGGTAGCTCAAGACGAAATGACGCAAAAGGTAGACAGTTACTAATGTAGCCATATTTATCTATAGTGACTAAATTGTCAGGAAGGCACCAAATTTAGAATAGTGACGAAAGGAGTTAAGCCAATGTCATACATCATCAGAAAAATTCAAATTTTGAAGAGATGGTACATTGATTTGCAGAATTAAGACACATTTATTATTACAGGAACGACATTCTCTGAGAATATATCCAGAAGGACGTTGCACCTATAATTATAGGAGCTTGGAAATGACATTAAGGTAGGCTGAAGATACAATAGAAGGCGACAAGTAAGTGCTCTGATCAATTCCCCTATGATTGTTTCAAATAATCTGTTGAATTGCTTGCAAAATGGAAAGCTATAGTGGTTCTGCAAAGAGACAAAGAGGGGAAACAAGCAAAGGTAAAGGAAAGAAACAAAAAATAGACGAAACAAGTATGAAAACCAAGGGGGAGAACAAAAAATTAAATTAGGACCTACTGGATCAATTGCTAGGTTCTACCTCTAAACCTAAGAGGTCCACCGAGTGGAAATTAGAAGATAATTATGCTGATGTAGAGATGTATACATGACTATTAGGGGATATGAGTTATTTTTGTTTCACTATCACAGATGTGAAAAACCAGAGCCCATTTGCAATCCATGGCAGTTGAGTCTGAGAAAACTTGTGGTTCCAAATGTGTATGTTAATGTTGATCTCCTGAAGTTGCTGGCATAATACTTTGATCCAAACAAAAGGGCAATATGCAATCGGGACAGGAACCCCTGCTTCTTCATGTCGCGATCAACACTAGACTTTACAATATTTGTAGCCTAAAACAACAATCTCCAACAATCACCATGGCCAGTATTCTACTTGCATTGCTTGTTTAGAATTTGGGAAAATTACCATAAGTGTTTGGCGTTAGGGATTGGGAGTAGATTATCAGATCACACCAACCTTGGACAAGGAGCACTCCTTCACCCAGCCGTTGCTTGCAAGTTTATACAAGAGTCTGAGAATTTTTGGAGCACTCAAAAGTGCAGCACATCAGGGATTTTCTTGGTGTTTTTAAAAGTTCAATCAAGAGTTTCTCTAATATAATTTACAACCTTATACTTCAACAAGTTTGTACTAGATTTTTGGTAACTTTTTAATAAATACTTAAGGTCATATGTAGACTATATGTCAACTTTGTTCTTAGATTTATATGGCAAATTTCATTCTCAAATTTTTCATTTTTTGTGCTTCACATTTATGAATGTTATTTTGTGTTTCATTTACCATTCATTTGGCATAAATATTATGCAATAGACCATTCACCAATCTAAAACAAATCTGAACATATCTAATTTGCAAGAAAACCTCATAACATAAGGAAGTATGCAAAGTGTTTGACAAAATGTGTATGAAGAGGAATACATGATTTTGGATGGACTTTTAGAGGGGTTCTTTAAGTGGAAATAAAGCATAAGCACTCTAACCATGAGTTAGAACTCAGAAAACAAAAATCAAACTTTGCACACAAACTGTTTGACAAAATTCCAATAGGTCAAAATAAAAAAATTAAGGCAGAATAAGTAGGTATTATTACAATATATGAAACCCTAACTTTAATTTTGATAATAGGCCAACTTAGAATTAAATAAAAATTGACACAAAGTGGGATTTGAACATTATAATACCCCCAAATTAAGCTCCCAAAATTTGGGAAAAAATGTACAGGACCAAAATGCCGACCGACTTTTTTCCAATTTTCTAGGGATGCGAGATATCATGATTACAAAGTCAAATCCAACACGGTAGGTCAATCCAAGGTGTTTAGATATGTGAAAATGTGCTTTGAAGATTGAAATTAGGACATTATTAGGATTAAATTAAAATAAAATAAAAAGGGGCGCGCCTAGGGTTAAGGGTCCAATTTTATGATGTGTGAATTGTTGATCTAGAAGACTTTAGATTTAATTAAATTAATAATTAACTACCTAAAGGAGCCTTATAAATGCAAGATGCAATGAGATACACTAAGGTGGGTGCTAACCTAAGCGTGGAATTGGACAACACTAATTAAGGGTGTACAACTTACGACACTACAATTTTATTGTGCATTTTAACTCTCCCACCAATAACTTACATCTATTGATCACTAAATTTGAAATCCATGGATAGCTATTCTTTAATATTGTTATAAATTGAGTTAAAAATGATCAATAATTGAGGGTAGTCCTCCCACTACCATTATAAATAAATATTTCTTTATATATAAATAAATTTGTTCAACAAAAACTTATTATAGACTCCAAACAATCTTTAATTATTATCAAAACAATATTAAAATTATATACATCAATGAATATAGCATATGATCTCAAAAATAGTAGAAACAACTCGGAAATATAAACAACATATTGAAACTCAACTTCCTTAGAGAAAACCTTGATTGGGAGCAAAATTCTAGCTCTACAGAAAATATACTCCAAACTACCACAAAAATTTTGGATACAAAATTTTACATTGCCTTCATAACTTCCATGAGCTTACAAAACAAATTTGAATCCCCTAAAAGACTTATAACACTAGTCTCCCTATAAATGACTATCAACAACACACTTGTTATAATCAAGAGATGGACTAAAATCACCATAGGAAGAGAGAAAACATTATAGAAGTCGTGCGAAAGAAACACGTAACCTCCCTTGAGTCTCTCATACTAAAAAAGTGGGAATCAATTGTAACACGCAACAACCTATGCAAATTTGAAATAACAACTTTTAAATCTTTTCAATAGAAAAGGATGAAAAAACCACTGATTTTTTTCATCATCAATATCTGAAATGAAACTAGATCTTATCTGAAAGCTTGAATTAAACAAAGATCTATGATGTAGGCATGAACAAAAGATACAAATGTAACTTTAATCATTTTTATTAAATTGAAAGGAGAGGTTTAGAAAATACATTTCTTCATTTGCCAATATTTTGAATCTTTCATAACTTTATCATCTAACCATTGAGGAGGGAAACTATCATCAGGGCGCTTTTCCACCCAACCACAAACTTACTAGTCCCCTATGCCATATCTTACTAGATTGGCCCGACCCTTCGCAGGGAGGTAACAAAGGTCTAACTCATGCTATCTGATCTGGAGGGTAATCCTACACAGATCCCTACTCAGTCATACACTATAAGATACCCCTAACTAGTATGACCTCTGACTAGATTGTGTATCTGTATTAACAACCGAGTTGACGCTTATAGAAGTAACATCATTTTGAATGAGGGTTTCTATGTCATTGCAAAGATGCTAATTCATGAAGTCAGTTGTTCATCATCCTGCTTGGTTGGTTTGAATTCCTAAAGGTAACCAAGCACTCATGCCTGTCTCTGTGCTACTGCATTGTGACTCTACGAGGATCATTGGCTGTCATTTATGTTTGGACCCAATATCACTTGTTGGTCAACAAAATTGAGGTGAATCATATCCTTAAGGTGTAACCTATCCTTGTCAAAACTCTAGGTTAAATTTAATACGGAGTCATACTTGTGCCCATGAGCTAGCAACCAGTTCTCTCACGAGTACAACAGTCCAATAGTTCATAATTATCACGGTCTCAATCTTGTTTACACAAGAGAAGCAACCCTTACTTGGCTTTAATTAACTGTTATCCGCCATTAAGTTGCGAATAAATAACTTACGATTATATCCCTTCATGGGTGCAACTTGAACTTTTAGGACATAGGTTAATTTTTATGAATTCCTAAATAAGGATGATCATTAAGACATAACATATATTGACCTTTTTCGCATATGAATATTACATGAATCAACAAAACAGTCATTTGTTCTCCATAGTTTGGCATAGTTGATTTTATCGGCTGGTTCTCTACCTCATGCTGAGGTTAAAGGTCTTATTTTTTTTCAGATGAAAAATTGTTCCCTTCTAGATTCACTATTTCATGGTCTAATTTTGAATTAAAAATTATCTTAGTGTGAAAAAGGGTAAGGTAGGCAACAGTGTATCTAACCCTCATGTTTATACCAAATTCCTATATCCAACATGAATTATGAATAAGAGCTTTCACTATTCTGTTCCGAAAATATTAATGTTATTAATTTGCATTTTAAGGAAAACCACTGAGTTCCCTTATATTTATCTAATCCTTTTCATACTAAGGATTGATTAAGCATTAACCATAAGTGAAAGCTTCCTACTAGTTAACTCTAGTTAACTCTAGTTCAGTGAGCTTCAAAATTGATGTAAATTTTCAATAATCATCTAATCAACATGATTAATTTTAGAGATGTTACCAATGATTAATTTTAGAGATGTTACCAATGTTATGTCTCTCTCTTAGCCCTTCTGTGATTTTGACTTACATATCTCAGTCATTATCCACAAACTTCCTCTATTTTCTGAGTTATATTCTCATATGAGGTTTTGTTTAATCCTCTTCATTAATCATTGCATAAGTTATCAAAGAATACAACTAATCCTCTAGCTTAGGAAAGGTAAAATGGCTTAAGAGCTGTCGGCTTTCCATGTAATTCTTACATTTTGAATGAACATTATGCATGACATGTCTCTGTTGCCATTACAATGTCTGAGTGTTTTTTTTTTGTAACTGATATGCTAACTGCATAAGGGATACCACTGTTATGGTCTTACACATTTCTCTTTCCGAAGCTAGGGTTTAGTTTCAATCACAGGCTAGTGATGTTAATCTTTAACGTGGGAGTAGCCTCACTGCTGATAATAAGTACCCATCTCCTGCATGTCAAATTGACTTAGCTAAAAATGCAATCTAATCAGCTCCTTCATTTTATTTTTGGATAAAAATATAAGTAGTAATGCATCTAAGTGATTATAAGTATTTAATTGAGATCCCAACCGGGGTTTCTTAATACAAGACTATAAGAACAATTAACCAATTTAGGAAAAATATTTTTCCATTTCATTTAAGAATTACTTTCTGCCTTACTGCATAAATGTACAGCCATACTGTAAATGCACAACCATATCATGTATGCAAAGTCATGCTTTATATGCACAGCCATACTGTACATACACAATATGTAATAACTTATCTACTAATGAAGAGTTACTCTCAGCTATTCTCTACAAGTACATAATTTATAAATATTTCTAGCTACCATTAAATTCCTCTCAGTCATACATTATTATACCCTACAAACATACATTATGCCATAAGGGTAAATAAGATTTCTTTCACTAGATTACTAGTAAATAAACCTCAACATCAATGCATAATCCACTCAGAGTTTATTTTCAAGTCTTGAAAGCAGCTTCACAGTTGTATGGGAATTTCCACTTTCTGATTAATTTAATGACTGAGTTAAAAAGAGAAGCCTTAACGTCAAATCTATTACCTCATAGCATACACTTAAGGTGGTTTTTGCACCCCGAATATTAAAGGGTTTGTTGCAGACTTGATTTCAGTTCTTGAGGCAAGCCTAGGATGACTGAGTGAGTATTGTATGCTTATACTTATCTCACTAAATTATAGGATTTTTTAATCTCATCCATTTCAAGGTTAGTCTCAATATGAGAGCAGCTTCACAATGGACCGGTAATTTCTACTTCTTATATTACTTAATGGCTGGAAATGATTCAGCCGTCTTTACAACTCTTCTTCTACCTTCGTGAGTATACCCAAGGTAGAAATGCACCCTAAATTCAAGAGGGTTTGTTGTAGTCTTAAACACAATTTTGAAATAAGCCCATGATAAATAAGTGAGCATTATGTGCATATACTTATCAATCTAAACTGAAGAATTAACCACAATTTTATTACAACTAATGACAGGTTTTAATAATTTTTTCTTAAGAAATCAACACAGTTCTACAATATATTTTCTCTTATCACATTATTAAAAACCACGACATTACTGCATATATCATGCATTTTCCTTTGTCAAACGTATGAACTCCCAACTCTACTTAATACAATCTATCTATGAAACTCATCTTTCCTACTTTCATTTTGAACAAATCTCAATCAATTGAAAGAATACTAGTTGCATTTCTACACTTTCTTTTTAACCCTAAGAAACATAATTTTTTTTTTCAAAGAAAGAATAAAAACTCAAAGCCATATAGGCTTGGAATGAGTATCATAACCTTATTATCAGAGGAAAAATGGATTTCTATGTCTTCCTTTCCAACCATGCCCCCCTTCCTCCAATATTTTGCAGAATCCACGAAATAGAATAAGCTATGGCGCTCTTCTCGGTTAACCCAGTTGGTTGCATATAGACTTCCTAAAACATATTTATCCAACCCTTTCCAGAAGGAATGAATATTTTCCCCCATCGTATTCTTCCGCCAAAAATCCTTTTTCTTTGCTGTGAAGGTAATGATCATGCCCTCAATGCCTTTTCCCGGGTCACACCTATTTCCTCCTTATTCCTCGATGGGCCAGGTTGAAATAATCACGCCAAAAGCATTGTAAAAGGTTATCGGCTCTATTCAATCCATTTTTGAATAAATCTCTATTTCCATTAAATATGCGTCTCAGATTCACTTACTATGCCCAATAAAGTTTGCAAATTGAGCATTTTAGTTTCATTGCATACCCCATTCGATATATATAGCTTTATTTACCAATATAAAACATAATCGCTGAATTAGCTTATATTGATGCCCTCAATATTAAGTGTTGATATATATTAAGTGAAGAAAAATAAGCTTCCAAGGGTGGCCTATGCTCTTATGAATTTATTAGCATAAATTCAATATATGACTTAATATCCAAGCTGGATAATATTATTCGATGCTTGATAAAATTACAACATAAGCTTGCGATAAAAACCGAAGTCTCTCGAAAGGTTTATTTTATTTTAACTATTACCAAATTTTACTACACCTAAATTTGGTGGCCTAATACGGTCTTATACATTACAGATGGAGAAATGTACACTAATTTTTTTTACAAAAATATTCATTTTGCACTTTATGATTTCAAAATAGAAGTTTATTTTATTATGCAAGTATTTTCAAAGAGACAACAACAAAACATTGCATAATAAAAAGATTTTATTTAAAAAAATGTATAAGATATCCCACACAAGCCGTGGGAATAGCCGAGACCATAGACATATTTTCATACATCATGAAAATAAACTATATAACAGAGGAAAGATGAGTGGGAGAACATGGTAACTTGTCATTGCCTGGAATGACAATTCTAAACTTGAGAGAGTTGCTAAAGTTGTAGTTGCTCATCCACTCCACCCTCTTCTGCTCTCAGTCCGTCAGTACCTGCAAGAGATTTGGAAAAATAATGTTAGAGCAATGAGGGTTATCATATTCTCATACTCAAAATCAATAGTGATATAGTTCATCTGCATAAGAATATCAAAACACATGCCTACAATAATCAACATGTCAGAATCAGAAAGAAAGATCAATGCACAAAAAGTGCCATGGAATAACAACAAGTACCATGTTTTATCTAACTTGTTTGTTTCATGTGCAGATACAGGTTTCATCATCAAGTATGTGGGAAAAAATGGGCTCCCACAAGGGTTGAGCTTAGCATACATGTCATCATTCATAGGGTGACACTAACCAATTAGCAAATATTGAGTATATCAAGCCATAATCCTATATATTGTCACTCAATAACAGTACAAACTGCCATCTAATGGTAGTATATATAACATGAACTTAATAGCACTCACTAGTCAACAAGTGCCTAGAGCCATCATATGAATGAGATCATAAAACATAAGCAACTATATATGATTATCACTACTACAATAGCAACATTATGAAGTATAATCTCTAATAAGAAATCTAATCATCATTCTCAGCTAAAGGATGAATTCACATCCTTTACAAATTGAACGTGATCCTATATGAATGTTCAATTGTTATTCCTCTTGTGCTGGTGACAAAAAATTGAAAGATGCCAATAACATTCAACTTGATAAGAATGTGAATCACATCTTTTAGGATGTTGATTCTAAGATCTAAAAGGTCATACAGGTAAAGAAAAGTTATAGAAAAGGGCTAACATAGAGGTATTTTACTAGAAGAATCACTAAAGGACAAGAATGCAAGTACAAAATATCACTACATGATCTTAAAAAGAACAAGATTAGTGCCATCAGAAGCATTAAAACCAAATCACAACATGAAACGCATAGGCACAATCCATATGTCAAAGAAAGTGAGAGGGTAGTCTCAGAGCAACAAAGAGTACAACTTTAACACATAAGCACAATATAGACCTCCAGGATCAGTAGGGGAAGTTCAACAGAGCCAAGATACACAACATTGAGTTCATATGCAACAACAGTAATCATAAGGAAAAAGGACATCCAAATGATGAAATTGACAGTCAAAGGGCCAAATTCTTCTCCAAAATATAGTATAAAAGCATCCTTTATGATTAGGAGAAATACAAACACAAAGAATGTAAAAACAATGGACAAGGTTTATCAAAGTGAAGAAGGATCCTCCATGCACTGTCAAAACAATTGATTGTTAAGCAAATAAATGACTACTGAAGCAAGGATACACAAAACATACAATGATAGAAAATATTCCATGATTAGGAACCAAAATAATAATAGATACGTACCTTACAACAAGACAAAGGACAATAACATTATGACAGTCATAGTATTATCAATGATCAATGACAAAGAGGAGTAAGGGTTTTTGATATCACATTAACAACCACATAAGGTCAACCTTTATCATGGAGCAAAAATTACAATGGACAGTCTTATAGAATTCATTGAACTATATAACAAAAGTTAGTTCCAATCCATTAGAGAAAGCTAGAAGAGTTCCAAAGCTCAAAGATACAATGAGCATATTATTCAAAGAAAGCTTTCTTCAAAGGGAAACATTGAAGAGTAAGTTAGAGAAGACAGTGAGCAAGAATTTTTTAGATCAGCTTGACAAGCCATTAATGTCAATATGTGTGTAGGGTCAAAGAGATGTTTGTGAGCATGATATAGGTCTGAAATATAAAGGGATAGTCCTAGACAGTGAACAAAAGAATTTTATCACTGTTACAATATCGTTGAAAAGATTCAAAAAGTATATACAATTAGAAGAGTTGATGTCAATAAAAACAATGAGCAAACAAAGAAACAATAGAGTTCTCAACTTGAATGCCAATGACAGAAGAGTCAAAAGACATTCATGTATAATGCCTTAGCTCATATTATTCTTCCATAGTACATTGAACCCTAAATAATGTCTCAGTGTATCAGTCTAGGGACAGTGATGCATGAATCATAGTCACTCAAATGATAAATGAGTCAAAAGATAAAGGCATCATGAATGTGAGACAATGCACAAGCCAACACATAGAAGAGTAGTACTAAAGCATATGGTTTTGACTTATATGACTCTTATTGTATCATTAAAATGAACATTTATAATTGTTATCAAAAGATATAAAAGGTTGTGATGATACTCATTTATGACGGTTGTAGAGACCCTGAAAGCATAATGGAATGATATCAATGCTATGTGAAGTAGCACAATATGAAGCAGTCATAATGAACTTACACTTTCAAATTCTGAAGAACAATATATATTGAGAAGTCACATTCAAGTGAACAAATACAGTCACAATAGAGATCATATCTCTGTCACCATCATCAATCAAAGAGTAGAATATATTGTTGCAGTCCAAATACATTCATATACAATATGAAACATTACAATGTCAAGGGATGCAAGATCTTTAAGAACAGAGAAATAAGTGTGTGCATAGTGACCAAAGTTTTCCTAACATTCATATAGTTTTAGGCCTACAGAAGTATTATCCATTATAACAATAAGACAACCATCCATCCAATGAGCATCATTAGGAACAATGGTAGTTCAGGGAATTGAGCCATCAAAGAAAAGAGCCAATTGAAGCTTCAATGAGGTAAAGAGGTACAATCATAGGTAGAAACCTCAATAAGATACATCCACAATGACAATAATAATGACAAAGGTGAAGACAAGCAAGTTATATCCATATAACCTTTGATCATAGGGGTAGTCATAAACATGATTGACTATGATATCAAGAGTGCCAAAGAAAGGAGATCCTACACATAAATCTCTTTCAAATAGCAGCCATGGACATTCATCATAGTCAAAGGGAAACATAGTCACAATAAGATCAATCTTTTGAGCTATCAAAAGAAGATCAAAATGTATCAAAACAATCATAATGATATTATATAACCTTGAAGGGATGACAATGATAGCCATCAAAACATTGACACCAGGCATGCATATAATCTTCAAACCGGTGAGTAAGTCATAGAGATTGTTCATAAGTTCACATAGTCAAAGGTATTGTAGACAATGATTCCATGGTTCATGGGCCACTGTCAATGTGATCAGTCATAGTAGAAAGGCAGGCTTACAATTTCAAAGAGCTCCTTGCATAGTAAAGTCTTCATGAAAGGACATTAAAAAACAAAGAGCACAAATAGATATAAGTTTCCATGAGTGATTTGCAGTCTTAATTCTAAACATACATGAAATAAGACAAAGGATGAGCAGTATCAGTCAAAGAATTCATTCAAATTTCAGTCCAATGAGTGGCTCATGGAAATGTTTTACATAGAAAAGAACTCATTACTATCATGAAAGCAATAAACAATAGCTATTTCATAGTGAGAGGACAAGAAGGATATCTTAGTCACCAAAGTCTTGACTTATGTTGCAACATTAACAGAAAAGAGAAGAGATAAGAACAATGCCAAGCATATAAAAAAGAAAGGATAAGACTTTGTTGTAGTCCTTATCAACCAACTTTATAAAAGGTATCAAGACAGTCTTAGAGAGACTCCAATGCGACATTCACAGTGAATAGGAAGACCAAATAAAGAATACTAGAGTAGATGAAGTCCATGTACTCGTGAAAAAGTATCAGAATAACAATTCTTCACATCCTTGATGTAGCCATGTGCTTAAAGCAGCATACACCATGATCAAGTCTCCTGTAGCAACTATGATAACAAACAAAGAAATCATCAAAGCTCATTCCACACACCAAAAGAAACCTCAAGTCATGGAGAATATAAAATACATAAAAGATCAGGCTAGAGAGCATATGATACAAAGCCAAAGAAAACTATCTTTAAAAAATAAAAGGGGAGTAAAACAGTCCTCACAAAGATCACAGAGATTTATCAAAGAACAAATAGTCATGACATAATGGATAGATATCATAGTCCACAAACAAAGTCATTCTACATGTATAGATCAATAGGTAAGATTGAGTCCATTCACCCAAAACAATGTATAATAAGATTTAAGCTAATTGAAAGTAGTATAAGATTGTTGGGACCTATTTTCAGCATTGGAGGCTATTTTTGGTGGGGTTACGCATGAGTATTTTAGGATATTTTGGGCAAATCTGCCCAAGGCTTTTTCTCATGCAGTTTTTTTATTTTAGGGTTTTTTGAAGGAGAATCTTCTATATATTCTTTTCTCCTCCTTTTTTCCCTCTGGTTTTTTCTTTTCTACTACACACATAGTAGAAGCATTGTATCTCAGCACTTAGCATTTTTTCAGTTATTGTAATATAGTTATATTTTATTCAGTTTTGCAATACAGAGTTATTTCCTTATCAATATTTGTTGATTTTTTCATTGTCAAGTGAGCGATTTGATAAAGTTATTGTGATTTTTACAATCATTTGCTCCATCTCGTTTATGCTTTGCAGAAGTAGGATAATTTCACAATGATTCAAGTTGTGGGTTGTGTTCACCCAGTTTCCAAATTCTTTGCATGTTGTGAAAAATCATTTTTCTTATATGAAGAAAATGGATAACTTCGAACCTTTTCACAAAATGTTTATGAATTAGGTGATATAATTGATTTGTGAAGTGATTTCATTCTTTATTGCAACTGTCATAGTTTTAGTGCAGTAGTTTAAAACTCCATAATCTCGGTGTATCACTTCTATTAGGATAGGTTTTTTGTCACATGCAAGTCTTTTAAGTCTTTTCTCACAAAAAGTTAGTTGTAGAAGATTCATCAAGATAGGAAGCCCTCCTGGTCTCCAGAGGTCTAATTTCAGTATAGGCAACCCATAGGCCTAAAAGTATTCCCATGTTTCACAGGATTGCTAGGTTTCACGCTTAGCGTTTTTAGGTACAATCCTCTATGACAACAGTTTTTGGCATGCCTGATGGGACATGTTTGAGTTGTTACAGCTCAAAAAAACTCCATTTTTGTTGTTCTTTTGGTATTGACAACAATAATACCATCTTTTGAGGTTATTTTTCTAAGTACCTAATGACTAATTTTTTAATTTTTTTAGCAGATCAGGTTTTAACAGCATATGAGAAAGTATCAAACTAGATATAGAAATGATCCAGTTGAGCATACTAAGCTACCACCATCACAAAGGAGGTCAAGGACAATGAAAAAGATAGAAAAAACAACAAATTCAACAATTAAATTTACAGCAAATTCATCAGTTGAAGATTTTCCCGAGATCCCAAATTCTAATTTTCTGTCTAATTCTTCTCTTCTGTCTAATTCTCAGTCTAATTCTTCTCTTCTGTCTAATTCTCAGTCTAATTTTTCCACCCATATAAATCCTCTTTTCGAAACAACTCCAGTTCAACCATTTATTACCCAAAACCTACTGGTTAATCCACCAGTAAACCCACCAATAGTTCCAATGGCCATACCAAGAGCACATGCTTTTGTACCATTTAATGGAGGCAACCCATTAAATTTTACCCAACTGATGGTATGATGAAAGAACAGGGATCCGATCAACTACTAAGAGTGGGGGGGGGTGAATCAGTAGATAGAAAAACTGATATTAACTTCACCAATCTCAAAATCAACTTCTCAAAGTAAACTTAGAACTATCAATGCAATGTCATTGTCAAGTTACACCGGTTATCTATTACAATAGATTATCAGTAATCAACTTAAAACTCATAAACATCCAAATACTTTTACTGACATAAGTAAAAATTCATTTCATATTGCCGTCGATTATCATGACTTATCAAAGTGGATTAAGTAGTTAAGCAAATCAACCATAATAAAACATAACCATAAAAACATTCACCACTTGACACAATATTTTTGATGTGGAAACCCAAATGGGAAAAACCATGGTGGGATGAGACTCACAAGATAACTATCTGAACTCTTCTGAAGCTCACCCTGTTACAAGCCAAGCCTGTTAAAGATTTACAAAAAGTCATGTTAAGAACAGATCTTGTTAGGGACCACCCGGTTAAGGGATTGACTATAATGCCTTGTTAGAAGCAATACCCTATGAGGAGTAACCTCAGTAGAGGATTTGAAATCCAAGCTAATGGACCACCTGGTTAGAGGATTTGAATAACACTAAGCTTGTTAGAGCTTACCCGGTTAGGGGATTTAAATCTGCTGTAATTGTTAGAAAACAATAGGAGTTTGCTAATCTATTTGAATAGCACTACACTTTATTGTTCAAATCCTTTTCATGCTCCTGTCTGCCTTTACACAAACTGCAGATACATCATCCGGTTCGGCAGCCACACACTCAACTCAAACTTTGCCAACTCTTGAAACAAAACAACTCATCGACCTTATAAACAAATCAACTAGGTCAGTAACAGAACAAAAACCTAATTCTCTCATAGAGATTACAAACAAGTTGGTTCAAGTATGACCATTGGATTACATAACAATCTCTACACATCATTCAAGAAAGCCTCGACCGCTCCTTGGTCACCGCTTCATCGAACTCAGTAACTCATCACGTGCTTTGCATTACATGCAATATACTTGCTCATTTCCTAGACAAAAACTGTTACCTCAATGCACCAAAAATACATTGAAACTCTCTTCATAAAATACGCATACGTGTCATAATCATTACTGCTCATCATCAGATCATAAACCAATACAACCAATTCACCAAACTTAATTGGTTAGGGTTTATCAAATCAACATTTAGGGTTTACCAGTTCAACTCTCCAATACTTAGCAATACCAGTTCATGCCACAAACTTACCTACCGGTTACAGTTCCCTTTCACTAGCTCTTCCTACTGGTTACAAAACAACATTACAACAATATCATTACCGGTTAACTGACATCAATGACAACATAACATATCATTAATGCAATCTTCACGCAAATGCCAACAATCTCCCCCTTTGGCATTGATGACAATACAAATATCAAGACCATTGATTATTGTGATTGTGAATAGGAATCTTGGTTTATATTTTTACATTTTACCATGTACTCTCCTTATCTTCAGCTTATCTCCAGTTACCATTCAGTTACCATTCAGTTACCATCGAGTTACCATTCAGTTACCATCTGGTTGTAGATCTTGCCTCGATGAATCATACTTTTCATCTCCCCAAAATGACATAGTTCTTCTACCCCTTTGACAACAATGCCAAATTGAAAGTAAAACATGCAATGTCAGATTTCACTATTCATCATCAAAAACCTGCAACTTGATGCTTGTTAGAAACTGGGAAGGACAACTAAGAGGGGAGGGGGTGAATCAGTTGTGAACTAGTTATCAATAATTTATAAACCAAATGCAAATTATTCCAACTTGAAACTTAGTGCTAGTAAACCAAACTTAAATGTCGATAAAATAGATTAACAGTTATAGCAGTACTGTTTTAACTTAATGCATGAAACAGAAAGAGAAACAACATCCACAACACATGACACAGATTTTGATGTGGAAACCCAGTAAGGGGAAAAACCATGGTGGGAAACCTTACCCACAATCAGATGATACTACTGCAGATAGTAAGTGTATACAAATGGGGTCTGCACATGCAGATAGGCCAACCGTCTAGAGCTCACTGCTCAATCACAAAAGGGAGTCACACTGACTACAATTGGATGGTTAACTCCAATAATAATGTACTACTTCAGAATAGCATCTCCTATGCTGGATTCAGTACCAATTTAAGCTCTGAACATGAGTTTCAAACACCTTCATAACCTTTCCTTCAACCTTCAAATAATGTCTGCGTGATTCGCACAAGGAACTGCTTATTTTTGCTCTTCAATATTTGCACACACTCATCATGATCCTGATCTTCAATAAGATCTTCCAATCATATATACAAAACCCTAAGACCTATACATGAGGTCGGCTCACTAAAGATATTACAATTAAATCAATTACAAATAAGTCTTGATGCGATACAATATGTCGGCTAAATACATTTAGCACATTATCCAATCAATAAACCATCTCCATAACATGTCGTGCTGATCTAGAATAGATATCATGTACATGTCCATAACCTAGACCTATTTGTTGGTAAAGGAAAATCTGTCAACCCGATTAGACCAATAAGAAAAACTCCAAATCCAAACTTCCAATCCATGTCTTCGACATAACCAAATGATCTCCAGATGATAACAAGTCATCATCTTTGTTGGTGAACCATATAACCTGCTGGTGAACATATACTGGTGATTGTGCATAAGCCACTAACCATGCCGGTAACACAAAGTGCCGGTTCAACAATAAACCAATATAACCATAGTGCCAAATCAACAATGTAGACCTCCAAGAAAATAAGTGTTGACATCAATGACAAAACCAATGCAACACATGAAAAAGTCATCCATAATACCTACAATCTCCCCCTTTGGCATTGATGGCAACACTAGATGGAAAAACATCTAAGTGCCATAAACATAATGCCAAAAACCAATAAACCAACAATCTCCCAAAGTAGATCAATCACAAAGTTCTGTAACAGAAACATAAACCAAAATACATCTCTCTAAAGAGTATATCTCTCCCCAAAGGAATAATATTTTTCCATAGATATCTCTCTCCCTTTGACATCAAATGACAAAGAAGTTAAGAATTCAAAACATAACATTCATCTAACTAATCCCCCTGAGAAGTATCTCTCCTTCATCAAAGCCAGAAAAAGATTTTTCTGTCAATCCCTGTCGGTTTGATGCCAATCTTCATCATTTAAGTCTCTGTTGGTAGGGAAATTACCCCAAGCTTCTCTTTGAGATATTCAAATGTTTCCTTAGGCAAAGGCTTTGTAAAGATATCTGCAATTTGCTCTTTAGTATTCACATAAAATAATCTCACTTCATTTGCTTCAACATTCTCTTTTAGAAAATTGTACTTAATAGAAACATGCTTTGTCTTAGAGTGAAATACCGGATTCTTTGATATATCAATTGTTGTTGAATTATCACAATAAATAATTATTGGTTCTTTGCATTTTACCTTTATATCCTTTAACATTTGCTTGATCCATAATACCCGAGTACAATTAGTTGCTGCTGCAACATATTCTGATTCTGCTGTAGATAATGATGTACAAGTCTGCTTCTTACTTAGCCATGAAATCAATCTTTTGCCAAGAAAGAATGCACCGCCAGTGGTACTCTTTCTGTCATCTACATCTCATGCCCAATTTTCATCTATGTATGCACATAAATCAAAATTTTCATCCTTAGGATACCATAAACCAAGATTTGTTGTGCCTTGTAGATACCAGAAAATCCTTTTAACTGTTGATTCATGATTTTCTTTAGGATTGCTTTGAAATCTTGAAACAATACATACTGCATTCATTATATCAGGTTTGGTTTGTGTCAAATACAATAATCCTCCAATCATAGATTTGTATCTTATCGGATTAATAGGAGCTGAATCATCCTTCAATGTCAATTTATCAGTTGTAGTCATAGGAGTACTTACTGGTTTGGAATTTTCCATACCAAATTTCTTCAAGAGTTCCTTCAAGTACTTTGTTTGACATATGAATATACCTTTATCTGTTTATGAAATCTACAAACCTAGAAATTTTTTAATCTCTCCAATCATAGACATTTCAAATTCTTCCTGCATCTTGTTAGCAAAGTCTTTGCATAATCCATCTTCACCTCCAAAAATGATATAATCCACAAATACTTCAATAACTAAAATATCATCATTGGTGAGTTTGTAATACAAATTGCTGTCAGCATTACCTTTTGTGTAACCAAGCTTTAAAATATATTTATCCAATCTAGCATACCAAGCTCTAGGAGCTTGCTTTAATCCACATAAAGCTTTCCTTAACCTGCAAACCATATCCTTATTATCTATCAATGAAAATCCATCAAGCTGTTCAATGTAAACTTCCTCTTCTAGATCTCCATTCAGAAATGCACATTTTACATCCATCTGATAAACTTTATAGTTCTTATGAGTTGTAAATGCAAGAAATAGTCTAACTGCCTCAATTCTGGCTACCGGTGCAAAGGTTTCATTATAATCTATTCCTTCTTTCTGTGAATAACCTTTACAAACTAATCTTGCTTTGTTCCTGATTACTTCACCATCTTTATTAAGTTTATTTCTATATACCCATTTAGTTCCAATTACATTTTTGTCTTTAGGCCGGAGAACTAATGTCCAAGTATTATTCTTTTCAATTTGTTCTTGTTAATGCATGATGGCCTCTGTAAGATAAATGATTGAATGAGAGATAAATAAAGTCTCTCATTCAATCATCTATCCTATCGATAAACTATGATTAAGAATTCAAGCTACTATTCCTTCATTTGATGATCATTCTTCATTTATATATTCTTGCAAAGTTTGATTAATGCTTAACTACCGATAATCATTGGTTAACTCAAAATACCGATTAATATCGGTTATCATATGAACACCGATTGTTATCGGGCTTAACCAATGCACTTTGATTAATATCGGTTAACAATAATTGTTATCAGACTTAACTAATACATACCGATTAGTATCGGTTGTCTTGCATATGATAGACACGCCAATTAAGTATCGGGTGGTTTGTTAAGTGATATACACTGATTGGTAAATACTACGATAACTCAAAAGATGCGATCAAGTAATGTCTTGATCGGTCATGTCTAATAGACATGACTAGTCAAGGCATTGCTTGATCCTCCCTGCTTACACATATATATATCAATTGACATTTGTGAGAAGGATATTGAGATCGACAAATACTCCTCTCATCTGCAACATACAAGACAATAATCAGATTTATCATATTAAAGATATAACACATATTTTGAAAGGAAAGATAACCTTGAATATAACTTGCATCTTGAATTGAAAATTGAATAGCATTGACATGGTATCAGAGTTATAGTTAAATCGAACCTAGGGCTGTTCAATTTTGTGGAAAATTCAAAACAAGCATATATTCAACATCACATTTCTTCTAATGGCTAGTGCTATTAGATTTGAAGATAGACTCGGAGGAGGTGATGACTTCTAAGCATTGAAGTTCAGAATTCAAATGATTCTAAAAGAAATTAAAGTCAAATCATTTGTAAGAAATGAAACTGCAGAACCTGAGACTGAACCTGACAAAACAACTTGGAGAGAGGGAAATGAAAATGCCATCAAAATCATAGTTGATGGGGTGAGAAATAATATTATGCCCATCATAAGGAAACATGAAACGACCTACAACATGTTCAAAGGACTTGAAGATGCATTTGAGATATCCAATGCTAGTAGAACCTTGGCTTTAAAAAGAGAAATAAATCATATAGCCATGATCAAAAGAGAATCAGTCAATGCCTACTTCATGCAAATATCAACCCTAAGGGATGAACTAGCAACTCTTGGATATGAGATCTAAAGAAAATAATTAAGACTCATTGCTCTAGATGGGTTGCCTAGTATATGGGAAACATTCGTCCAAGGCATCAGTGCAAGGGATGAATTTCCAAAATTTGATAGGCTAAAGGTAGACTGTCTCCAAGAAGAATCAAGGTTAAATAAGAAAGGGATAAAACAAAAGAATAGAGATGAAGACCTTCAAGTTCTAAATACAAACTCAAACAAGAAAAGCAAGCAGAAATAATTTAGGAAGAGAAAAGGCTGTCATGGCAAGAACACCTTCAAGAAAGACCTTTCACAGATTCAATGTTATAGATGTGACAAATTTGGGCACTATGTTGCCAAATGCCCAGAAAGAGCCAAACAACAAGCCACATTTGCCAAAATAGGAAACTCTAAAAGGGAAGATGACTCCGAGAAGTATGTACTCTATTCAACACTTACAAACCAAGCATCAAACAAGGTTAACTCTTGGGTGATCGACAGTGGCTAATCTAGACACATTACAGGATTCAAAGAAGTGATAGACTCCATGATAGAGGAGAATGATGAGGAAGTGACTATTGGAGATGAATCTATACATCCAGTTAGAGGAGTTGGAACCTGCACCATCAAACTAAAGTCAGATGTATCATTACAACTTAAAGGAGTACTATATGTCCCAGGCATCAAGAGAAACCTAGTCTCCATATCAGCACTAGAGGATAATGGATATAGAGTGACCTTCATGGACAACAAAGTGTTGGATTGGCCAAAGAATTCATCCATCAAGAAAGCTAAAACCATTGGTCAAAGACAAGGCTACTTGTATGAGCTGTACACAGAGCCCAACTTAGCCCTAATCCATGAAACTACAGATGCTAATGAAGTCTAGCATAGAAGACTAGGTCACTTGAATTTTAGAGCTTTATCATCAATGGGAAACCTTGTCACAGGCCTACCCAAGTTAAAGCAATATCATTCAGGGGCATGCAAAGGATGTTCCCTAGGTAAAAATGCTAAGAGTGCTTTTCAAAATAGTACTAGGAAAACAAGTAAAATTTTAGAGTTAATTCATTCTGATATATGTGGACCTATGTTCGTACCTTCTTTAGGGGGATTTTTTTATTATGTAATATTTGTTGATGACTACTCTAGGAAAACTTGGATCTACTTTTTGAAGTGTAAATAATCAGAAGAGATCCTCAATGGGTTTAAAGAGTTCAAATCATTAACAAATAACTACTCAGGAAATAAAATTAAAACTCTAAGAACTGATAATGGGGGGGAATACACATCAAAATTATTTAAAGATTTTTGTAAAAAATTGGGGATTAAGAGGGAGTTAACAATACCTTATAATCCTCAACAAAATGGGGTAGATGAGAGGAAAAATAGGACAATTGTAGAAGTTGCCAAAGCTATGATTCTTGATCAGAATCTAAATGTCATTCTTTGGGCAGAAGCAACTAGTATTGCTGTATATATTCAAAACAGATGTCCTCACTCTCACCTTGAAGATAAAACCCCTGAGGAAGTCTTTACTAAACCAAAACCAAATATCAATCACCTTAGGATATTTGGGTGCCCTGTCTATATTCATGTACTTAAGGAGAAAATATTAAAATTAGAGACTTTTGGAAAAAGGGGAATACTTGTAGGATATAGTGAAACCTCCAAGGCCTATAGAATCTATATACATAGTCAGAAGAATATTGAAATAAGTAGGGATGTAATCTTTGAAGAAGACTTAGCCTTCAAAAAAGACCAAATCTTAATAGAACCTGCAGTCTATATCCCTACCCCTAGCATAGATGAAGACCCTGCTCCTGAGCTTCAGAGGGAGAGTCTTGAGGAAAATGAAAGTGAAACTCAAAACTCACCTAGAGAAAATTTCAAGAAAAGACCACTATGGGCCACCAAAACTGTAGAAGAAGCTGGAAAGTATGCTACCCCTTTAGGAAATTTCAGAGAAAGCTAAAGGCCTAACAAACTTACCAACTACATTGCTCTCCTGAATGATCACTCAAGAGAAGAACCTACTAATGTATCAGATGCACTTAAACATCAAGCATGGAAGAATGCCATGTCTTAAGAATACCAATCCATTATGAAAAATAATGTTTGAGAAATTGTCCCTAGGCCAACTAGGAAATCTATTGTCACCTCCAAATGGCTCTTCAAAATCAACCACGCTGCAGATGGTAGCATTGAGAAATACAAGGCTAGATTTGTAGCCAGAGGGGTCTCTCAAAAGGAAGGAATTGATTATGAGGAAACATTTGCACTTGTAGCCAGATACACTCTAGTAAGAGCAGTCTTAGCCATTGCAACATCAAAGGGATGGAAAATTCATCAGATCGATGTTAAGACAACATTCATTAATGGTGAGATCTCAGAAGAAGTATACCTAGAGCAACCTGAAGGGTTTGAGATTCATGATGTAGAGTCACATGTGTGTCGACTCAAGAAAGCTCTCTATGGGCTTAAACAGGCTCCCAGGGCCTGGTATGAAAGAATTGATACCTATCTCTCAAAGTTAGGCTTCTCCAAGAATGATGTAGATCCTAATCTCTATTATAAGCAAAACAAAGGGGATATGCTAATATTAATTTTATACGTTGATGATTTGTTAATCATAGGAAAATATCACCTCATAGATCAATGTAAGAAAGACCTTGCTAAAGAATTTGATATGAAGGACTTGGGACTCCTTCATTACTTCCTAGGTTTGGAAGTATGGCAGAATACTGATGACATTATACTAAACCAGGGTAAATATACCATGGACATTTTGAAGAGATTTGGAATGCTAAACTGCAGACCCATGACCTCTCCAATGGAGACAAACCTTCATAAACTTAAGGAAGTAGTAGCAGAATCTCAACCCTCAGATCCTACTCTATATAGGAAAATGATTGGGTCCCTGATGTATCTTGTAAATACGAGACCAAATATATGTTATGCAGTTAATGCCTTAAGTCAGTTTATGTGTGATCCTAAGGAGATCCACCTGATTGCAGTAAAACACATTATGAGATACTTACAAGGTACTCTAAACCTTGGTCTCAAATATGAGAAAGTTTATCTAGACCTACATGGATTTATAGACTCAGATTGGGCTGGAAGTGTGACTGACATGAAAAACACTTCAGGGTGTTGCTTCAGTTTAGGCTCAACCATGATATCCTAGATTAGCAAAAAGCAGTCTTCTGTGGCTCAGAGTTTCACCAAAGTCGATTACATTGCAACTTCCATGGCTACCCGAGAGGTAGTATGGCTTACGAAGTTGCTCGTGGGATTGTTTGGAGAGCCTATGAAACCTACTATCATACATTGTGACAATCAGAGCTGCATAAAACTTTCAGTAAATCCAGTGTTCCATGACAGATCCAAGCATATTGAGATTCCATACCACTATGTGCGAGATATGGTAGATAGGAATGTGATCCAATTAGAATATGTTTGTACAAGAGATCAGACTGCAGATATTCTGACCAAACCTTTTTCTAGAGTGAAGGTTGATCACTTCAGAAAAGGTTTAGGTATGATAGAAAGATAATTTGCTTTGTAATTTGTATTTACATATCAATAAGATGTTTAATGTGTAAACTTCTTTGTCATGTTAGGACATTTTGGATTTTATCCCCTGGGTTCATATCTAAGAGGTGACGATCTCTCAAGATGATGAACACTTGTATGTAGACATTATAAGGTGATGATCTTATGATGTTCAAACCAGTTATCATGTTGGATCTCTGGTATGTCATGGATGTGCCATGACTGTGTTGTGGTAAAATATTTGTATAAAATGTTAGTGCACATACCACAACTTGGATAAGATGAGAATTTAATCATCCTCATATGTTTATCCTTGAGTATTGCATGTTTAGGCGATACTGATATCACATGCTTAAGTGATATCTTGTCATCACAAGATTGATGTGATGAACATTTGTATCACGTGTTTAGGTGATACTTCATGTCATGTGATTAGGTGATATGATTTTCTGAAGAGTCAAATTATGTAATGAATACTAACCATCATTTGAATTGTGATGCTTGATATGTTCTTTTTCATTTATCTTACCTAGCTAAGAAGGAGTGTTAATGCATGATAGCCTCGGTAAGATAAATGATTGAATGAGAGATAAATGAAGTCTCTCATTCAATCATCTATCCTATCAATAAACTATGATGAAGACTTCAAGATATTGTTCCTTCATTTGATGATCATTCTTCATTTATATATTCTTGCAAAGTTTGATTAATGCTTAACTACTGATAATCATCGGTTAGCTTAGAATACCGATTAATATCGGTTATCATATGAACACCGATTGTTATCGGGCTTAACCAATGCACTCTGATTAATATCGGTTAACAATAATTGTTATTGGAATTAACTAATACATACCGATAAGTATTGGTTGTCTTGCATATGATAGACACGCCGATTAAGTATCAGGTGGTTTGCTAAGTGATATACACCGATTGGTAAATACTACGATAACTCAAAAGGTGCGATCAAGTAATGTCTTGATTTGACATGTCTAATAGACATGACCGGTTAAAGATATAACATATTTTGAAATAAAAGATAACCTTGAATATAACTTGCATCTTGAATTGGAAATTGAATAACATTTATAGTTCTAATTGATCTTCCATTTCTTTTATCCAATGTTTATCCTGACATGCTTCAATAATTGATGCTAGCTCAACTTGAGAAATTAAACATACCTCTTCATTTGGCAATCTTCCTCTAGTCATAACACCTTGATTCTTATTTCTAATTATTTGATTCTTTGAATGATTCAATCTTACATACCTGGGTTTATTCTGATTTACATTCACAACTTGTTGTTCTTCAGTCACAGTAGAGTTCTCTAATGATGCCGATGTGACTGGATCTTCACTCTGTACCGGTGCAATTTGTGTCGGTTCATTTATAATCATTTCAATTGTCGGTTCTACAGATCTTGAATCTCCTCTAAAATGTTCATCTATCTTCACATTAGTACTCTCAATGATTTTCTATAATCTTTTATTATAACATATATATGCCTTGCTTCTAGAAGAATAACCAAGAAATATTCCTTCATCACTTCTAGGATCAAATTTACCAATATACTCATCTCTTCTAATATAAAATTTGCTTCCAAATATTTTGAAGTACTTAAGGGTAGGAGTATGACCAAACCATAGTTCATAAGGAGTCTTACCAATTTCACTTTTGATGTGAACTCTATTGAAAGTATAAACCGTTGTATTAACTGCTTCTCTCGAGGACATATGAGGTAGATTTGCTTCCATCAACATGGTTCTTGCTGCATCTAGAATAGTTGTGTTCTTCCTTTCCACAACTCCATTTTGCTGGGGTGTTCGGGGTGCTGATAGTTGTCTTTTGATTCCATTAATTTCACATAATGCATTAAATTCCCTAGATGTAAATTCTCCTCCTTGATCTGATCTCAAACATTTGATTTTCTTGTCAGTTTTATTCTCTACCATTGCCTTGTATATCTTGAATCTTCCAAAAGCTTCTGATTTCTCCCTGAGAAAAGTAACCCAACACATTCTAGAATAATCACCAATTATTAGCATAAAGTATGTATCATCTTGTAGACTTCTTGTTCTTGCTGGATCACATAAATCAGTATGAATTAAATCAAGAATATTATTGGATTTCTCAGTAATGCTCTTACATGTTGTTCTAACTTGCTTTCCCATTTGACATTCCTTACATACCGGATTATGAGGTTTCACAATATTAGGTAAATCCCTTACTACCTTAGTTGAACTGATCTTTACAATGCAATCAAAATTTACATGACAAAGTCTTTTATGCCATTACCAACTTTCATCAATGTGTGCAATCAAACATTTCTTATCACTGGTATTCAAGTGAAATATATTACCTTTAGTCTGATTACCGGTTGCAATCTCCAATCCAGTTCTGTTTATGATTTTGCATTTTCCACTCTTGAATTGTAATTGAAATTTTTTTTCCACTAACTGACCAACACTCAAAAGATTATGCTTTAAACCTTCTACATAATAAACATTGTTAGTGTTATTCTTACCATCCAAAGATATAGTGCCTCTTCCTTTGATTAAACAAGCTTTATCATCTCCAAACCTTACTAGACCTCCATGAATTTCCTGAAATGATAATAATTTTCTTTTATCACCAATCATATGATGCAAGCATCCACTATCTATAATCCATTCATTTTTTTCTTCAATTTTTGCTGCCAATGCCTGCTCTACCGGTTTGACAATAGGTGCCAGTTGATCTTCTTTTATTGCAACAAATTCACATCCGCTATCTGCTGGATCTTCATATAAATCATCTATAACACCTTCATCTACATAGTAACATGACTTATCTTTGTTTTTCTTAAATCTGTATCTTTGATATTCAGAGTTAGGCTTATATGATCTTTTTGCTTCCTCCCTTAGTCTTGCATGTCTATCAGGACACCTAGAAGCCATATGATCAACTTTATTGCAATTAAAACATTTGAAAGGTGCTTTACCTTCATACTTACTTCCTGCTGGACCTTTAGGCATCTTCCTTGCAAATAGTGCTTCAAGTTCTTCATTTTCTCTTCTCATATCTTCAAGTTCTTTTGCATAAAGTGCTTTCCAATCAGTTTTGTCAGATGATGATGATGCTGATGATGATGATGCTTTGAAAGTTAAATCAGTCTTGACTATAGCAACATGACCAAACTCTTCAAGCTCAAATGCTGAAAGTTTTCCAACCAAAGTATCTCTAGAAATTGATGTATTAGGCATTGTTCTCAACTCATTAACAACAATCACTTTCATTTTGTAAGCCGGTGGCAATACTCTACAAACTTTAGACACAATTTCATCTTCATTTAAGGATCCTCCACAACATTGTATTCCTAAAACAATTTCATTAACTCTTTCCATAAAAGAAAAAGTTCTTTCATCTTCTTCCATTTTTAAATTTTCATACCTAACCCAGTAACATTCCGATTTTGCAATTTTGACAGTGGTATCTCCTTCATTCAATGTTTCCAGTTTATCCAAAATAGCTTTAGTAGTAGATCGGTCTGATAATCCCATGATTTTTTGATCTGATAATGCACTCAAAAGTGCTTCCCTTGCTTTACAATCATTCTCCAAGTCCTTAGCCAATGTCAGTAGATGAGATTGATTCAGATTAGGACCAACATAGCCATTCTTAGAAACATCCCATATATCTCTTCCAATGCAGTTCAGATGTGTTTTCATTCTGATCTTCCATATACCATAGTTAGTTCCATCAGGTTTCAGACTGTCCTTCCTTAAAATATTTGTTGCCTTAGGATCTCCTCAAGCTTTTAGGCTTTTGCAAAAGAGGACTTAGCTCTGATACCAATTGTTAGGAACCGAGAAGGACAATTGAGAGGGGGGGGGAAGTGAATTAGTTGTGAAATAGTTATCAATAATTTATAAACCAAATGCAAATTATTCCAACTTGAAACTTAGTGTTGGTAAGCCAAACTTAAATGCCGGTAAAATAGATTAATAGTTATAGCAGTACTGGTTTAACTTAATGAATGAAACAGAAAGAGAAACAACATCCACAAAACATGACACAAAGATTTTGACGTGGAAACTCGGTAAGGGAAAAAACCATGGTGGGAAAACTTACCCACAATCAGATGATACTATTGTAGATAGTAAGTGTATACAAATGGGGTCTGCACATGAAGAAAGGCCAACCGCCTAGAGCTCACTGCTCAATCACAAAAGGGAGTCACACTGACTACAATTGGATGGTTAAATCCAATAACAATGTACTGCTTCAAAATAGCATCTGCAATGCTGGATTCAGTACCAGTTTAAGCTCTGAGCATGAGTGTCAAACACCTTCATAACCTTTCCTTCAACCTTCAAATAATGTCTGCGTGATTTGCACAAGGATCTACTTATTTTCTCTCTTCAATATTCACACCCACTCATCATGATCCTGATCTTCAATAAGATATTACAATCATATATACAAAACCCTAAGACCTATACATGAGGTCGACTCACTAAAGATATTACAATTAAGTAAATTACAAATAAGTCTTGATGTGATACAATATGTTGGCTCAATACATTTACCATATTATCCAGTCAATAAACCATTTCCATAATGTACCGTGTTGATCTGGAATAGATATCATGTACTGATCCATAACTTAGATCTATCTGCCGGTAAAGGCAAATCTGTCAACCCGATTAGATGAATAAGCAAAACACCAAATCCAAACTTCCAATCCATTTCTTCGACATAAAAAAATGATCTCCAGATGATAACAAGTCATCATCTTTGTCGATGAACCATATAACCTTCTGGTGAACATATACTGGTGACTGTGCATAAGCCACTAACCATGCCGATGAACATAAAGTATCGGTTCAACAATAAACTAATATACCCATAGTGCCAAATCAACAATGTACACCTCCAAGAAGATAAATGTTGACATGAATGACAAAACCAATGCAACACATGAAGAAGTCATCCATAATACCAACAATGCTCCCCCTGTGGAATAACTCCACTTCTACAGCAATCCTGTTGTGAAATTCTACAAGTAGCTATGAGACTGATGTACTCTGCATCATGCTCAATTCATCTCATGAAGGGGTACAACCCCTAGCTGACTTCTAAGATACTCAAAAGTAGTCTTAGGCAGAGGTTTAGTAAAGATATCTACAAGCTACTCCTTGGTAGAAACATGCTCTAAGATCACATCTTTACTCTGCACTTTTTCCCTTAAGAAATGATACTTCAATTCAATATGCTTGGTTCATGCATGCAAAACAAGGTTCTTGGAAATATTTATGGAACTAGTATTGTCACATAAGATCTTTACAGGTTCTGTAAACTTCATCTTGAAACCTTCCAAAATGTGCCTCATCCAGATAGCTTGGGTACAATTCATATAAGATGCAACATACTCAGCTTTAGTAGTAGACTATGATATACAACTTTGCTTCTTGCTACTCCACAAAATAAGTCTTTCCCCAAGAAAGAATGCTCCATTGGTTGTGCTTTTCCTATCATCAACATTACCTGCCCAGTCTGCATCTATGTTCACCTTCAAGTCAAAGTTTCCTTCATATGGATACCATAATCCATAGTCAACAATACCTTTCAAATATCTGAAAATCCTCTTAGTTTCTATCAAATGTATTTCCTTCAGATTCTTTTGAAATCTAGCAACTAGACCAACTGCATGAGTTATATTCGATCTGCTATGAACAACATAATGCAATTTTCCAATCATTGACCTGTATTCCTTCTCATCAGTAGATGTGGCTTCATCTTCCTTAGACAAATTACAACCTTTAACTATTGGTGTCTCAACTAGTTTACAGTCACTCATACCAAATGTCTTTAATACCTCTTTCACATACTTAGATTGTGTGATGAAAATACCACTCTAGTTCATTTGCTGTATTTGCAAGCCTATGAAATTTTTTATCTCTCCAACTAGAGACATTTTAAACTCAGTTTTCATTGCATTTGCAAAGTCATTGCTCATGTCATCATTACCTCCAAATATGATATCATCTACAAACACTTCACTAACCATTATCTTATCTCCTTCAGATTTGAGATATATATTGCTATCTTCACTGGTTCTCTGAAAACCTATTTTCATTAGGTGTGTATGAAGCCTTTCATACCATGCTCTCAGTGCTTTCTTTAATCCATATAGTTTCTTGTGCAACTTACATAACATGTCTTTCTTATCAGTCAGAGCATAACCATCTGGCTGCTCAATGTATACTTCTTTTTCCAGTATTCCATTCAAAAATGCTGACTTCACATCCATCTGATATACTTTGAATCCCTTATGTGCTGAAAATGCAAGTAAATTTCTGACACCTTCCAGTCTGGCTACTGGTGCAAAAGTCTCACCATAATATTCTCCTTCTTCTTGTGCATAACCTTTGCAAACCAATCTAGCTTTGTTACGAACTACAACAACATCTTCATTCGTTCCTGAATACCCACTTAGTACCTATCACATTTTTATTTACCAGTCAGGGTACAAGGGTCCATGCATTGTTCTTCTCAATTTGATCAAGCTCCTCCTCCATAGCTTTGACCCAATGATCATTTCCAAATGCTTCCTTAGCAGTTCTAGGCTCAATAGTGGAGATCATGCAAGAATTCTCTCTAATTCTTCTTCTAGTTAACACTCCAACATCCTTATCTCGAATAATTTGTTCAGGATTGTGATTGAGTCTCACATACCTCAAAATAACATGATCATTATCTTCAGGTTCTTCTTCTTCATTATCATCATCTTCTTCCAAATATACCTGTCCCAGTTGAATTGGTACAATAGTATTCTCTTTACCGGTTTCAGGTTTCATAGGTTCTGGTTCCAAAAACAAAATGCAAGAACATCCTTTTTCTCCACACTGGTTTCCTCTGAGACTTCAGGATACTCATCCACTCGAACAGCAACACTCTCAATGATTCTTTGTGTCTGGTTGTTATAACATTTGTAGGCCTTACTCTTGGTGGAATAACCAAGAAATATACCTTCATCACTTTTAACCTCAAACTTGGTAACATAGTCACCTCTCTTAATAAAGCATTTGCTACCAAATATCTTAAAATAACTAACATTAGGTGATCTACCATACCAGTTGTAGTACCCCTACTCATTTGAACTCATTAGACTCATATTTTATTATTGTTTGTTTTCAGTGGATACATTACCATGATGTGTTATTCAAATTTTTATGACATTATTTCATGCTTTATCTGGATATGCCATGCATAATTTATTTGCAGTATTTCAGTACTTGTGATTTATGGTAATTTATGGAGTATTGCCATGTACTGACATTTTATTTTATTTATGCAATGTGGAATTATATGCTGCGTGTTTGCGAGTGTATTGGATACAAGAGGATGATTTTCTTTCACTCATTTTGGTGAGATAGGGAACGTCGCGATTCTCCTTCATCGGTGTGTATGCCGTGTCTTCTATATAGTATATATGCATGTGTGGTTCGATGATGCAGGATATTGCAGGTACAAGTACCGGGTAGGTACTGGGTATCGTCTCCACCTAGCTTCACAGGTCTGAGCGTGCCTTATATTTTTCGATGGAAGTGGAGGAGATAGTAGTTGACCCTATTTTACTCAGTTACACTCGTGTGAGTGTCGTCAGTTGGTCGTCCAGTCAGTTTGTTCGGCCTTCGTATTTTGTTGTTTGATCTTTTATGAGTGTTTGCTTGATATTTGTTCAGTTTGTGTGTTTTAGTGGATTTAATTAATTAATTAAGTTTATGGAGTTATATCATAGTTGAATTATGTATGCATTGAGATTATAAATTTAATTAATTAAAAGAAGTTATTAAATTAAGTTGCAAGCTGCATGATATTAGAAATATATTTTATTCAAATTTTAGAGAAAAATAAATTAGATTAATTGCATTTATTGTTTCCTAGAATTTTAAATAAATAAAAGAATAAACAAATAAATAAATGAATAAAATAATTCATTAAAATTATAGCATTGCTTTAATTTCTTTATTTAGAAAATTAATTAATTTGCATGAGAAAAGAAAAGAATGAATAATGATTTTTAATTATTGCATGTTAACTTATCCTTTGTTAGAAAATTAGAAAAGAAAATAAAATTGCTTTTATTCTAAATTTAGGTTTTTTAGAAAAAGCTATTGAACCTAGAATTTTAGTTTAAATGGGGAATAGGTCTTTACTTTAGATACACATGAAACAGGTCAGGGATTTAGGTGAAGAAAATTATTTGGAAGCTTGTTGAAGGATTGGTTCTCTTCTACAAATTTCTTCCAGGAAAGCTATACCAGGTTGGGTGGCTTCTTTTGATTGTTTGTTTTAAAGAAAATATTTCTATTTCTTCTATCTTCTGAATGATGTGTGTTTGTCATATCCTGTCTGATTATTTATTGTTCTTGGCTAAAGTCCATTCTTGAAGTTAATTTCTAGTTTATGGAAAGAAGTTATTTCTTGGGTGTTTGTAAATTAAATTTTGAAAAAATTGGGAAAAGTTATTATGGCAAATTTTGCCAAGATTTTTATTGTGCATGGAAATTGCAAGATTTGGGAGGAATGAGATTTACCAGAGAAACCATTCCCTCTTGTTTGATTTTTGTTTCGATATTTGGCTATGGCAATCCTTTTTAATATTTGTGTATCTCTATGATAGAATTAGTTATTATAGAAATAGATTTAATCATTAATTAAATTTATTGTATTATTAGAAGTTAAGAGAAATTATTTTATTATATTATTTTGGAGAAATTGTGTAATAAATAATTTCCCTGGAAATAAATTGGCTTGGAAATTAATTCTGTTTAAAAATAAATAAATTTAAATTTACTATTTTTAAAGTAGTTGTGAATTTAAAAAAAAAAAAATTAATTAAAAAACAAAAAAATTAATTAATTATATATATATATATATATATATATATATATATATATATAATGTATTTATTTAAATGAGAAATAAGGCTAGAAGAGGATAAATGAATTAATTAAATAAATAAAGATTTATTTAATTAATAGAAGAATTAGGCTAAAGATAATTAAATAAATAAAGTATTTATTTAATTAGACATGACAATTTTAGGTGTCTAAATTTTGCACCTCTTTGAGACAATGCAACTTGTCACATTGTTTCAAAGAAGATAAGATAAACTGATACAAAGTTTTCCCAAGATGGGAATGTATATGTATCTAGTATTTTATGTGGTTTTAATTATGTTATTTTGGAAATGAAAGATATTTCAAATTAAATCATCTTTTTATTATATAATTTAATGTGATATCATTATATAATATTATATTCATAGATTATATATATTTATGTAATTATATTATATTATTATATATAATTTTTAATTTGGAATTTAATTTAGATTATTGATACAATCTAATCGGGTTTATTTGTGAAGTAATCATGAACATATAATTAGGGGGTTAATTTTTATGTTATTGATTTAACCTTATTGGACAAATGACAAAATTGATTTCTTTGTATTAATATAGTTGTATTTTCTTATTGTCTGGAAAATCTTTAATTGCAAGTTATTTGTGCTTTTGGCTGTTTTAAGAAAAGATTGCCTGTGTTAGGATCTTGTGTAAATGGTGTTTGCAGTCAAGCTTAATTTCATTGTAATTTTGGTTGAGTTGTCATTGTGTCCTATGTTATCATATCTCCTTGGTCAGGTGTTGTTGTATAACCTTATTGATGTGAGCCATTGTGTGTGTTTGTCCAAATAGTCAATCTTGGGTTAGTGATTATGTATCCTTCACCTATGCTTTGTTAGGATTGGTTATGGTTGTCTTTTTTGCCATAGAGTGCTCCTAGAGAGACATTTCCTATTAGTGTCCTATGGGAGAGCGTGGCTTTCGAGCGGGGGTCATGCCCAAAGTGAATGACAGGATAACCCGTCGAAAGTCAGTTAAAAAGTGATAACCTAATAATTGATTAGGGGGTGGGTAGAATAAATATTAATTAAGATAATGTACCTCGTGCATAGGTGAGTGCTTGTACAGGGCTCATAATGTTACGAGAAGGCCTGGAATGGCAAACTTACCACCTTGTCTTCATGAAAGGATTGGTAGGGTCCACATGAGACTTAGTTGGAATCAGAGGCTCAGGAGAGGTTAACAGGAGAAACCCAGGATGGGGCCTGAGACCTATGGAGGTTGTACCATGGTATCCACCGTAAGACATGCGATGACACTCTTTCCTTAGAGTCACTTGTGTTTTGTGAGTTGAGTTACATGGATGTTTGCATAGTCTTGTAGTCCTTTCATACTTGTCTTACTTTGCTTGCTTGAGGGTTTTCTACTATCTCCTAGCACGGTGGGGTGGTTCCATTTCAGGATCACATGGTCGGGTGGTAGTGCCACTTCCCATCGGATGTTCTGGATTGTATCTTCAGGCGAGGAAAGGCTTCGCTGGTGTTTCTTGGTTCATGGTTCATGTACCAGCTCTTGTTCGAGATCATTGTTCAGTTGAGACCTTGTGGTCATTGTATCAGACTTTTATGTAACCTTGATATTGTAACTTTGTAATTTGTGGCATTATTGGAAGCCGTGTATTTATGGATATTGTAATAGTATGTTAGTGGAATGTATGTTATTTCAGTTGCTTTGATCTTATGTTAAATTGTTTTATGGAAGTTGGAAACATTGGAATACTTTAATTTTTTCATTATGAAATTTAGATGTATGTGTAGTTTTTAACTTAAGCATTTAATTTATCTAGTTAAATGGACAATTGGATTAACTATGGTGTTAATATAATCTACGAATTAATCTTCATTGGTAACCCTTAGGAAATCATATGTTAGACTTCCGCTATGATATTAAACGTGCAATGGTTATAGTTAGTGCACTTAATCTTTTAAAAAAATAAATTATTTCACCCTTTAGTTGCCTAGCTGTGTTGTTTTCCTTTAGGGTTCTTGGCAGGGCATTACACCAGTATTCATAAGGAGTCTTGTCCTTACCACTTTTTACCAAAATCTGGCTCATAGTGTAGATAGTTGTGCTAACAGCTTCTCTTTAGAAAGTTTTCACTACACCTCCTTGTATAATCATCATCCTAGCAACTTCAAAAATGATTGATTGTTCCTCTCTGCAATACCATTCGGTTGTGGTGTCCTCGGTGCAGAAAGATACCATTTGATACCATTTTCTTCACAATATCTACTGAATTCCTCAGAAGTAAATTCACTGCCTTGATCAATACTCTGACATTTTATCTTCTTACCAGTCTCCTTTTCAGCTAAGGCCCTGAATGCCTTGAACTTACTAAATGCTTCTGTTTTATCCTTCAAGAATGTGACCCAAATCATTCTTGAGCAATCATCAGTGAAGATCATGAAATATCTATCACCTTGAATATTTTTTGTCCTTATTGGTCCATAGAGGTCTATATGAACCAAATCTAATAGATGTTCTGCTGAAAAAGATTTGCTCTTAAAAGTTGAGGATGTCATCTTTCCCAACTGACATTCCTTACATAGAGCATTAACCAGTTTGTCCAACTGAGGCAAACCTCTCAATGTCTTGGACTTACTCACTTTAACAATGTTATCAAAATTTATATGACAAAATTTCCTATGCTAAAGCCAACTATCATCTACTTTAGCAATTAAACAGTTGCTGACTTTAGGATTTAGGTGAAACAAGTTACCTTTAGTCTGTTTGCCGGTTGCAATCAATTCACCTTTTCTCCCATAGATTTTGCACATACCATTCTTAAACTCCAATGGATATCCTCTGTCATTGAGTTGAGAAACACTCAAAAGATTGTGCTTTAGACCTTCAACCCATTAGACATCATCTTCACTGCTCTTTCCATTAAGAGAAATAGTTCCCTTACCTTTAACCATGTAGGCTGAGTCATTACCAAATCTTACAACTCTGCCATCAAATTCTTTCAAAGAAAGAAATTTGCTCCAGTCACCGGTCATGTGATGTGAACAACCACAATCAATGATCCAATCATCAGAATTATCCATGCGAGAAACTAAAGCCTTCTAATCAGATGTTTCTTCTTTAATGGCTACAAAAACAATGCCTTCATTAGCATCATCATCAGATTCCTCAGCAGTGATACAACCATCAACTACAACAAGACAATCTCTTTTGCCTTTTCCCTTGTACTTCTTGAACTTCTATCGCTTGTGCTCATTATCACGTTTAGGATAGTTAGCTGCAATGTGTCCAATCTTATTGCATGCAAAACATTTCAAAGGTAATTTACCTCTATATTTATCGGTTCCTCTGGGTAATCTCTTGGTCAGCAATGCTTCAAGCTCAACCAAACTGTCTTCATCATCAACTTCTTTGCTGGATCTAGATTCATAACTATGACTGACATCTCTACTTTTCCTCATAGATGGGTTAGAAACTAAAGCTCTAAATGTAGACTCAGATTTCTAAACACTACCATCATAACCATTTAATTCAAAAGCAGTAAGCTTACCAATGATGGAGTCAAGGGTTACCTTAGTTTTGTCAATAGACTTTAGCTCCTGAATGGTTGTAACTCAGATAGCGTAGACCGGTAGCAGGGTTCTTAACACCTTACTAACCACTGTGGTATCTTCCACTTTACCACCAACACTCTTGATCTCACCAACTATCGCTTTTATCCTTTGACCATACTGTTGGATATTCTCACCTTCACCCATCTGCATGTCATCAAACTTTCCTCTTGGACTCTCTTCCTTGGCAATCTTCATATGTTCATCATCGCTATAAATCTCTTCAAGTTTCTTCCATACCTCATATGCAGTCTCCAGACCATGGACATCAATATATTTTGCATTAGACAAAGAACTGATAATAGCCTCTAGTGCTTAATTGTTTTCTTGTTTGTCTTTCTTCTGATCATTAGTCATAATCCCACTAGGTGCAACATATTGAGTACCAACATGTTCCCAGTATTGATTTCCTAGACTCTTGATATAAATTTTCATTCTATCACTCCATATTCTATAGTTCTTTCTATTAAACTTTGAACCTTCCTTCTTCATCATGTTCTACAAGATCTTTACCTCAAGCTGTTAGGCTTAGACCTTAGAGAACCTAGCTCTGATACCAATTGATGGTATGATGAAAGAATAGGGATCTGGTCAACTAATGAGAGTGGGGGGTGAATCAGTAGATAGAAAAACTGATATTAACTTCACCAATCTGAAAATCAACTTCTCAAAGTAAACTTAGAACTATCAATGCAATATCATTGTCAAGTTTAAACTGTCACGTTACACCGGTTGTCTATTACAACATATTAACAATAATCAACTTGAAACTCATAAACATCCAAATACTTTTACTGACATAAGTAAAACTTCATTTCATATTGCTGCCGGTTATCATGACTTATCAAAGTGGTTTAAGTAGTTAAGAAAATCGACCATAATAAAACATAACCACAAAAACATTCACCACTTGACACAATATTTTTGACGTGGAAACCCAAATGGGAAAAACCACGGTGAGATGATACTCACAAGATAACTATTTGAACTCTTCTAAAGTTCACCCTATTAGGAGGCAAGCCTGTTAAAGCTTTACAAAAAGTCCTATTAAGAATAGATCCTGTTAGGGACCACCCGGTTAAGGGATTGACTATAATGCCTTGTTAGAAGAAATACCCTGTGAGGAGTAACCTCAGTAGAGGATTTGAAATCCAAACTAATGGACCACCTAGTTAGAGGATTTGAATAACACCAAGCTTGTTAGAGCTTACTCGGTTAGGGGATTTCAATCTGCTGTAATTGTTAGAAAACAACAAGAGTTTCCTAATCTGTTTGAATAGCACTACAATTGCTTGTTCAGATCCTTTTCATTCTCCTATCTGCCTTTACACAAACTGCAGATACATCATCCGATTCAGCAACCACACACTCAACTAAAAATTTGCCAACTTTTGAAATAAAACAACTCATCGACCTTATAAACAAATCAACTAGGTCGGTAATACAACAAAAACCTAATTCTCTTATAGAGATTACCAACAAGTTGGTTCAAGTATGACCGTTGGATTACATAACAATCTCTACACATCATTCAAGAAATCCTTGACTACTCCTTGATCACTGCTTCATCGAACTCAGTAACTCATCATGTGCTTTGCATTACATGCAATATACTTGCTCATTCCCTAGACAAAAATTGTTACCTCAATGTGCCAAAAACACTTTGAAACTCTCTTCACATAATAAGCATATATCTCATAATCATTACTGCTCATCGTTAGATCATAAACCAATACAACCAATTCACCAAACTTAATCGGTTAGGGTTTATCAAATCAACATGTAGGGTTTATTGGTTCAACTCTCCAATTCTTAGCAAAACCAATTCGTTCCACAAACTTACCTACCAGTTACAGTTCCCTTTCACTAGCTCTTCCTACCGGTTACAAAACAACATTACAACAATTTCATTACTAGTTAATTGACATCAATGACAACATAACATATCATTAATGCAATCTTCATGCAAATGCCAACACCAACACGATCCCATACTAGGAGCAACTCTGAAAAGTCTTCCTATTTTCATTGGTGAAGATCACGTCACACCTATTGAGCACATAAGGGACATTGCATCCCTTTGTGTAGTTCACCATATAACCCAGGAGAATGTAGCACTCAGGCTACTGGCAACATCATTCAAAGGAAAAGCACTCCAATGGTTCATAGGTTTGGCAATCAATTCAGTTGTTGATTGGGATGATTTAGGTGATAAGATGACAAAGCAATTTGTAGATAAGTCAAATCACTTGTCATTGGTTGAGCAGATGACCACTATCAAGAGGGCTCCACAAGAGCAGGTGATAGACTTCAACTACTATTTTGAGCGAACATGGAATATAATTCCTACAACAATAAAACCCTCTGCTGAACATATATTTTTATATTACTTAAGAGCTTTAAACAACAATATTGTTGTTATGATTTAGTCTATGGGTAGGGTTACATTACCAACAACTTATGATGTAGGTATTAGAGAAGAAAAGAACCTTATACAGGCTCGTAAAATTTCTCCTAGGCCTCCTATGCCTATTTTTCCAGATATACAACCTTTAATGCCTTTGCAAGTACCTCCTATAGTTGCATTATCTGTTGTTCCAGCACTAGGTTTTCAGAATTTTACTTAGAATAGTGTTGTTATAGCAAATTCAGAGCTGCAAGAACTTAAGGGTACCCAAGAAAGGATGGAAAAATTATTATAGACTATTAGTAATGAATTGGTGAACCTTATGAAGAATCAAAACCAAAATCAATGGTATCAAGCCCCATACAAAGCTCCTTATCAGCCCAATAGGTCGAATTACCAAAATGATCCTCAAAATCAGAGGAGAAATTACAACAGTAGGCCAAATCAACAATACAATCCAAACATCACTAGTAATACTAGAGATATTGTACCTATTCAAAATAATATGGCTCAAGACTATTATTTTTCGTGCCAACAACCTCATAATCAAGCAACATGTCAAAATGCAATGAATGCTCAATCACAAGCTTTGATGGTACAAAATAATATATCTTATCAGGATACAGGTATTAATGAGGAACCAGAAGGTCCTGAAGTGGCTATGATGAATTGGTAGGGAGAGGAATTTTGTGGGGTTAATCATCCACATGTGCAGAATAGACCTTATTCGCCTATTGCAGCCAATACAAGGTCGAAAAAGAGTGCTATTGACATACAACAACAAGCTGGAAATCATCAACAACAAGTTGTAAACAATGGACAACAAGCTACAAATCATCAACAATGAGCTGATAAAGGTCAACAACAGGGAGATAAAGGAAAACATCAAGCTTCTACAAGCCAACAAGCTGCTAGGGTACCTCCACTTGTCCAAAACGTGCAAATTTTACTAAGAGGATAGCTTGCTGCACCCAAAGAACAACATAAATCTCACTTTCAGCCAAAACCAGCTTAGCTAGAGCCTATTTTTCCAAAAGTACAACAAAAGGTTAGTGGTACTTCTTTCAATATTGTTCAAACTATGGAAAAGATCCCTGTTAGTATAACTCTTATGGATGCTTTGGAAATTCATGGGCAAAAATAATTGCTGCAAAAAAAATTAGATAATTTGTCAATGATCGATGAGCCTCAGAAAGATCAGCCCAAGGTTGCATTAGCTGATGATATCCCAGTTAAGAATAGTCAGTCAGTCCAAACAACAAAGCCTCCTCCATTTTACGTGACCTTGATAGTTGACCAACATCTAGTCCACAATTGCATGATAGAGTCAGGAGCCAGTACTTCAATTATGCCTAAAGAGATTGCTAATAAACTTGGTTTAAATTATGAGTCTTTTTCTAGAGGAGTTGTACAATTAGACGGAACAAAAATCAAGTCAGTTGTAGTGGTTGAAGATATTGGTTTGACCTTGCATGCTTGTCCCCAACTTTGTAATACCTCAAGACATGCACATAGCTGACTTACCTCCACACTTTGCCATTTTCTTATCTAGAGATTTCACAACAAAGTTGGGAGGTTACCTTTCTGCTGATTGTTCACACTTGTTTTTTAGAACCCAATATGGCACTAAAGTGACCATTAAGTCACAACCTGAGGCCGCTTGTCATTTGGAACCATATACCCCAAGTCCTATAAATGCAGACCTTGTTGTTCATGAACATGAGGAGTTACCACCTATTCAGGATCCAGATACACCTGTTCAAGGCATACCTAATGTAAAATTGGATGAGTGGGCAACTTAGAATACTATAGAAGATCCTTTCATCAATATGGTTGTAAAATGTCTTGGTGTTTATATGATTTATGAGGAAGATGTTGTTATTCTTAAGCTTGAAAAGGATGACATTCCACTGGACCAACAAGTAGCTTATAACTGGTAAAATATAAAGATCAATCCTTATAATAGTTTAATGAGCTACATATGCCCTTGGGCATTACACATGTTGGACCGTAGCCTAGGATTACAAAACAATTCTTACAAATCAAATCCATGATCCATAGATCATCTGCTCAACAATTCGACCTTCGGTAATAGTCTGCATTGTTATGCACTGATCTAGACCTCAGTCCCTCCATACTTTAGTCCCCCCAGACTAGAATCTCTCTGAAAACTACATCTTCTCTGGATCTCTTCTTTCTCGGACCTCTGTCTTTAAATGAATCTCCAAACTTCCTCTTTATACCATCCACAAGAAACCACAACTCAATCAATTCGGCCAAAGATCAATCAGTTCATAATGAAACATGCAAACAATAGTATGTCGACCCAAATCACAAAGAACACCTCCAATAATGCTTAGAACTTTGCATGGACCCCCAAGAACATTGGTCAAGCCCAAAAAAACATCTCTTAATGATCCACAAGTTACGAAAATTATCTGCAACCCAATTCAGCTTTGCTTTGCTCATTGCAAGACCAACACCGGAATCGATATCACAGAAATCAAATCCAAATGCCATGGATCTTGAATATGTTTAAGACAACTATCTCAAGATGATAAATCCAAATCCACAACTCAGAATCCAAAAACATGAAGAAATGCAATGATCTCCAAGGAACTCCACTGTTAACTTCTCCAACCGGATGAACTACTCCAGTGCTCCTGCCTCAACCAAATGAACTACTCTGGTGCTTCTCCATCATGTCCATACCTAGAAGTTAGAATAAAGAAGCAGATAGGCTTGCTTCCTTAGGTGCTTAGTTTGATATTCCAAAAGAGAGAAAATATTGATAGACGACAGTATGTTAAGGTTGTTGTAAGACCCTCAGTTCTAGATAACAGTGTTAATTGGCAAGTTTCTGACTCAGATGAACATATTGCTAACTTCCTAATTGAAGAAGCTGAGTTTTCTGCCGGAAACCAGCATAAGTTCAATGAATAGTATGAAAACTAGTTTCTTCAACTGAAAACTAATAAGCTGCCCAAGGGTTTGGTAACCCTTGAATCTATTTTTAATAGAGATGATCAAGTTAGAAAGGACAAAGGCAACATGTTTTTAAAGGAAGAACATTATGAGCCTATTGAAATATTCAAGGACAAGCTATTGAAAATTGGCAAGGTATGTACTTTTGAAGAAAAGCATGCTTTCGTATTACTTTGTCAAGAATTCAGTGATATATTTGCATGGAGATATGAAGACTTGAAACAATTTGATCCTCATTTAACTCAACATACCACAGAGCTGGTAGATAATACAAAACCAGTGAGGCAGAAACAAAGGCCTCTTAAACCAAAATTAGAACACCTTATTGGGACTCATTAAATTTGAGTCAAGTTTTGAGGCCCAATTCAAATTTTTGCTTTGCATTTCCAAATGAGTCAGTTTGAATGGCCTAGTTAGAGAGAGGGCAAAATGGAGCCAGTTGATTTTTGAAGGGTAAGGCTCAGGAAATATGTCCTACACCTTTCATTTGGCCTATTTAGTGATGTGCAACTTTCAGAATTCGGTTTGGATAAGTTTACTAGGTACCCATTTCGAGGGGTGAGCTGAAAGTGCATTTTAGGCACAAATACAGATTTTATTGAGTAACCTACTTTGGGTGTTTATATCTTTTGCCCTATTGATTTTCATGAATAATTTCAAAATGGATTGAATTGTATGTATAAATGTGAGTCAACATGCAAAATTTTGAGTCTTCATGAAATCATTTGCTTAGTTTACCAAGCTCGAACTGTTTGCAGTTTGTATGTTTTGACAAGTCCCTGTTTTAGGACCTAGTCGGAGCCTTGTTTCGCATAAGTGTAAAAGTTGCCTTAGTGAGTGTTATGCCAGAATGTTTGTTACGAGATATTTTTGGTATAAATGATGAGTCATGTTTCCAGTTTCAAGCCTCTGCCAATCCGTTTGATCAGTTTTCAAAAGGGTTTATTGAGCCATCTATTTTAGTGATTCGTACTTTCATTGCTGTATCAGTTAAAGTTGCTATTTTCATGAGCGCTTCGTTTGCACCCAATCATCCTTTTGGTCAAATTGAATATTCTAAGTTTTAATATGTACTTCAAGGTACTTATGTTTCAAATTTGAGGGTCTACGGAGGTCGTTTGATATTTTTGAGAAAGGCATCATGTGTTGCCTGAACATTGACTTCATCAAGTCCGGAGTGTCGACAAAGCTAGTTGGGCATTTTCAAAAATCAATATCTCTTCACTCGGGACTCATCTTAAGAACCTGCTTGGCAGAGTTCATCCTTGTATATTAGAGCACACTCCTGTTAGATGGCGAGGTTTAGAAAGGTGTTTTGACTGACTTGAAAAATACGTCTTCGCAATTAAATGCAAAAATGTGGCGCAAGTGCCTGAAAGTTGCAAAACTGAGTCTGGTGATCCGAAAATGGTGCCGATCATTTCCAAAGGTATGTTTGAGGTCCATAAGTCATTTCAAAGGTTAGTTGAACGAAAACAAATTTTTTTTTAGTCAGACCCACTTTGGGGTCCGACCTGGCTCATGCCAGTGCACTAATTTTATGGTGAAGTGGTTTTAAAATAATGTGGTGCACTTATAACAAAATAAATGGAATGGATTTCAATGCTTTTACAATGGGATTCTGAAAGTAATAGTTGCTCACAATCATTTATTTGGCGAATTTATCCTAAGTTGAATTCTGCATGTGCTGTGTGAGGTGCCAGATGCAAGAGTTTTAAATAAATGGAATTTGTTGAAAGGGCATGGAAGTTTCCAAAGAAAGTGTGGCGAGTTGAAGACCATAGAAATTCTCAGGCAAATTCAAATGGTGGAGGGTTATGCTTTTAAATAACTTTCAGCAATTTGCAATTGGGATAATGAAATGTCTTTCCTTTTGCTGTTCGCGTGGTGTTTGGGCTGAAGAGCCATTTGAAATTGAAGCAACCATTTGAAATTGAAGCAATACTTCAGAAAATAAAACTTCAATGCCAAATCAAATTCAACAACAGTCCACTAATTTCAGACTGCAGCAAATGGTAATTGGAGGTTTTCAACCTGCAGCAAATGGTAGTTGGTATAAGCTTGCGTGGAGTGGTGATCATAGAGGCAACATTAAACTTCAGCAAATACAAACTTCCCAGCCTCCTCTCTGCGTGCATAAGTAAAGGGCATTCAAAGTTTTTAACAAATGCATAGACTGTTTTGGCTAGAAAAGGTATTAAAAACCTTTATGCAGATGCAGATGACGTTGGAGATTTTTTAAAACAAGTTTTAAGCAATGCAATTATTGGGTGTGCAGCCAGCAATCCTTCCTCCACGTATGGGCTGAAAAGGGCATTTATAAACTTCTAAAACAAATTACAAATTGGCAGGTTTTTGGAGCAGGCATAGAAACCTTCAAACCAAATGCAATCTGGTTTAGTTCCTCCTTGTTGGGCGTTGAAGTTAGCAGTAGTAGAAAAAAAAAAAAAGAACTTTCAAATTAAATGGATTTGGGCAGGTGTACAGTGTCAAACTCCACGACCTCTGCTAGTCCTCCCTCCTTTATGCATAATGAAAAGGGGCAAGGTATTAAACAAGAAACTTCCAGGCGAACTCAGGAAATTGCTAAGAAAACATAGTCCCAGGCAAAGTCATTTATCCTACATTGGCTGGGGAATGAACTTTTTTAATATTTATAAACAAAGGCACACTTATTCATAGTATCAAAGCCTTAAGGGCTTTTGACACAAGGTGCTGATGGGTGCCCAGGTGGACCCCACACACGTGGGCATAGATCCCAAGGCAATCGAGGAGGCTGACTGAGTGGTGACCAAGTGGACCCCACGTAGGTGCGGATCCCGAGGCAGGCAAAATTTTGCAGAGAAGGAGAAAATTAACCAGCGAGCAAGTCCCAAGAAGATCGACGGTCAACGTGATTTCGCAAGCCAAAGATGCACACTGGTTAGCCAATGCGAAATGGCGAAAAGCTCAGGCCGAAAATAGTGTGAAATGGTGAAGGTTAAAGACCCTGCATGTTCGAAGAGATCTGATGGTTGGCGCGACTTCGCGAAGGAAAGATGCATGCCGAATAAGGTCTGTGAAATGGCAAAAGGCAAGTGGCAGGATGACATGGCGGTCCAGCTCGTAGGTCCTGTCCAGTGGTGTTGACATGGCATTGAGGTGGCGCACAGGTGGCAGACACATGGCGATGACGTGACAATCCACCGAGCAGTCCAATGGTGATGACGAGGTGGACACATGGTGAAAGATGATGTGTCATCCCAGAAGGCACCTAGTGGGTCCCATCAATGAATCATAGGTCACCACATGGTAGGACGTCAAGATTTAAAAGGGGTGAAAAATCAAAGTTATATATATAGTTTCAACTATATAAAAAATTGAAAAATTTAAATGATTGTGCACACATGAAAGTTTAATTCGCCCATAGGTCCATTTTTTCTCAAAATACCAAGCATTATATATTAATGGAAAGCTCTTGAGATGAGGAATGTAGTTATGAAGTTTGTTTCAACAAAGATCAGATATTTTGAGAGCAGTTTCCACGAGAAATATGAAGGAATTGAAATTCAGTTGGAAAAAGAAGACACTTGGAAAAATTTGATGAATTCTTATGTTTTTCCCTCTCCTTATTCCAATTTTCTTCTCATTGTAAGGGTTCCATAATTCTAAGAGAAAGACTCCAGATTTTCTTGGTTTCCAGTTCTGGCATTTTCTCAGTTTTGCAAATAACAATGTGTTTTCTTCTGGATTTTCAGTGTTCTTTTTACTTTAAGTTTTGTTTCAGTTTGCAGGTTTACACTTATGCAAGGCATGTGTGAGTTCCCACAAAATTGTCTCCAAAATACCATTCAAATTTATACAATTTCATTTTATCAAGGGTAATTTGGATTTGTTTCTTTTAGTCTTCTCTGAGAGTGTAATGTTTATCTTTTGGGTATTCTTCAAGGAAGGATTTAAATCCTGAAATCTAGCATTAGTGATTTTGAGTGTGTATATTGGATATATTTGAGTATGGTTTTGTGACAGAGCAGAGGATTGTGTTAATGCAAGGCATTAATACATGAGAATTTAATATGGAAAACAACTTGTAATTGAGATTTCTCTTTCAATTTTATGCATGACTCTGTGGCCTGGATAAGGCACTGGTCTTTTGTAATATCAAAGGATTGTCAGAACACCATAAATAAAAAATCAAATCAGAATATCTTTTTATGTTTTATGTTGTGTGGAAGTGTTCCACCTATCTCATGTTCAAACCTATTGAGTTGTCAATACAGATTTAGCCTATCTGCAGTACCCTCCTTGTGTTTGAACCTTTCATGGGATCTATCTGCTTCTGTTGATGCTATCATAGGTGTGTAATGGGTTTAATTTTAAGTGTCAAAGGTACACCCACCTAGGTTTTGCAGAGCCTGAAGAGTAGGAGGATTCATATCCTTGTCATGTTGTCCAAGCCCTGAGGTTCTTCATAGATTGAATTGGCTACTTCATAGATCAATTGCAGGTGTACTTGGGTTAATCAGTTTTGATGAACAACACACCTCATGAAAACAAAATTAAATAAGTTGATTGAAGGAAATAACGTTTTTCCAAGCAAACACACATCCTGGGTGTCCAATCTAGTTCCCGTTAGGAAGAAGAATGGATAACTTAGGCCATGTGTTGATTTTAGAGACCTAAACAAAGCATCTTTGAAAGACCATTATCCGTTGCCCTCAATAAAGTAGATTTTGCAGGTTGTATTAGGTTCAAAGAGATTCTCACTGCTTGATGGTTATTCAAGATATAACCAAATTCTAGTCAAAGAAGAGGATAAATATAAAACAACATTTATCACCAAGTGGGGTACAATGGATTATAACAAAATGCCCTTTGGATTATCCAATGCATGGGCAACATTCCAGAGAGCAATGGACATTGCATTTCAGGGCCTAATAAACAAGTTTGTTTTGATTTACTTAGATGATGTAGCAATTTTTTCCATGAATGCTAATGAACATCTTAACCATCTCAGATAGGTATTTGAGAGATGTAGGGAATATGGAGTATCATTGAATCCTAAGAAGATCATATTTGTACTCCATGAAGGCAAGTTGCTCGGATTTGTTGTTTCAAAACATGGTATTAGCTTTGATCTAGAAAGGATAACAACCATACTTACTTTACCTTTACCTACACATAAGAAGGGTCTTTAGAGCTTCATAGGTAGGATTAACTTCATCAAAAGGTTTATTCCTAATATTGCAACATTAATGCAACCACTTACAACCATGCTCAAGAAAACATACCATTTCAGTGGACTAAGGAAGGTAAGAGCAGCTTTGAAGAGATAAAAGAGACAATTACAACAACCCCTACTCTCATAAATCCTAATTTTGAGAAAGATTTTATTTTGTATGCTTTTGGGAGTGAGGATACTATTTCTACAATGTTGCATCAGCAAAATAATGAAGGTTTAGAACAACCAATTGCTTTCTTTAGTCATATTTGGCATGATTATGAGACTAGGTACTCTTTTGTAGAAAAGCATGTATTAGTTGTTATAAGAAGCCTTAGGAAATTTAGGCATATGCTCTCTACAATAAAATTCAGTTGATGGTTTCCCATCCAACAGTGAAAGACTTTCTTCTCGGCAAAGATATTAATGATAAAAGAGTAGGTTGGATCACCAAACCAATGGAGTATTGACATCTCCATCAAAGTTACAAAGCTGGTTAGAGGAAAGGGTTTATGTGAATAGCTTGCTGGAAGTGCAAAAAACAACAAGGAAGAGGAACAACAAGTTGAAACATTACTCAATATTGATGAATGGCCTGCTGTCCCAGCTCTACCAACAACTTGGAATCAACAGATCACTCATTATGTGCAAACTGGTGATTGTCCAGAAGGTTTGGACAAGTCAAAAAGAAGGTATTTCATGATACAAGCTATTCCTTATGCTTTAATAGATGGTGTTTTATTCAAAAAAGACTATAATAATGTTTTATTAAGATGCATTGAGCCAGAATAGATTGATAGAATTATGCAAGAATTTCATGAAGGACCTTCAGGAGGTCACTTTGTAGCTAGAACAATAGCTCTGAAAAATTATGAGAGCTAGTTATTATTGACCAACTTTGTTTAAGGATGCTCACTCATGGGTGAGAAAGTGTGAAAAATGCTCATTGTTTGTAGGCAAACAAAGGCTTGCAGCCTTGCCTTTGCAACCAATTGAAGTTGACCAACCCTTTGCAAAGTGGGAGCTTGATTTTATAGGACCTATTAATCCACTTTCTAGTGTAGGTCAGAAATGGATTCTTAGAGCAACTGATTATTTCACAAAGTGGATAGAAGCAGTACCATTGAGAGAAGCTAACGAAAGTTCTGTCTCAAACTTCTATCAAGACTTGGTGTCCAGGTTTGGTACCTTAGACTCAATCATTTTTGGTAATGCTTTAACTTTGATTGGTCTTAGAGTTTCACATTGGTTAGTTAAGCATAGTATCTATTTGAATACCTCGTCCAATTATTACCCTCAGGGTAATGGACATGTTGAATCAACTAATAAGAACTTGATCAACATCATAAAGAAGACCATAGTTGAAAATCAGAAAACCTGGCATAAAAAGATCAAGCTAGCCTTATGGGCTGATAGAATAACACCAAAGAGGTCAACAGGTAACTCACCTTATGTTTTGACTTAAGGAAAATAATCCAAGTTACCTAGCTCAGTTGAATTGCCAACTCTAAACTATGTTAAGGAGATAGAGTTCCTGGAGGAGAAGCCAATGCAAAACAGGCTTGCTCAGCTTATGGAGCTAGAAGAAACATAAAATAAGCACTTAGAAAGTTGGAAGTTCACCATGCTCAGATGAAGAGAACCTTTTATAGAAAAATTGTACAACACATATTTAATCAAGGTGACCTTGTTTTCAAGTGGGATGAATTAAAAAATAGACCTGATAGGCATACCAAGTTTGATGCCATGTGGGATGGTCCATATGTTATCATAGAATGCAAACAGAATAATGCATTCCAACTTGCAAAGTTGGATGGAGAGGTGTTGCCAATCCCTGCCAATGAGATTCACCTTAAACTGTGCTATTCAGTGCTACATGTTTGCATATGTACATAGTAGAATATTTTTCAGTTTCAGTTTTTGATTTCAGTAGTTTGTTAGGACCATCTTTAAGACGAGCTGTAGTAGTTTGATTTGAATAAGTGTTGTTCAACACTCTATAGTTTCAGTTTTCCTATTTTGAGAGTTTGCTTTCAGAATTCAACAAGTTTTTGTCTAATAAGTGCTTTCAACAAGCTGTTTTTCATTTTTCAGTTTAGTTTTGATTGTTGTTTTCAATAAGTTCCGATGTACAATTTGTTGGCTCAGCTATACACAGAGCCAAAGTAGTTTTAGTTTCATTTTTTTTGGTTTTGTTTGAAGTGTTGAGTTGCAGTTCATGATTTTGGAGAGGGCAGATTTGACTCAATGCCCAATGGATATGCTAGGCTACTGATTTATATTTGTTTAGCAGGCAAACACCCCTGAGAGGATGCTAAAAATGTTACTAAATTTTGTTACACCTAAATTTGGTGGCCTAATACGGCCTTATACATTACAGATGGAGAAAGGTACACTAATTTTTTTCACAAAAATCTTCATTTTTCACTTTATGATTCCAAAATAGAAGTTTATTTTCATACATCATGAGACCATAGACATATATTTTCATACATCATGAAAATAAACTATATAACAGAGGAAAGATGAGTGAGAGAACAGGGTAACCCGTCGTTGCCTAGAATGACGAGTTTGAACTTGAGAGAGTTGTTGAAGTCACAGTTGCTCATCCACTCCACCCTCTTCCACTCTCAGTCCATCAGTACTTGCAAGAGATTTGGAAAAATGATGTTAGAGAAATGAGGGTTATCATATTCTCATACTCAAAATCAACAGTGATATAGTTCATTTGCATAAGAATATGAAAAGACATGCCTACATTAATCAACATGTCAGATTCAGAAAGACAAACCAATGAAGAGAAAGTGCCCTAAAATAGAAACACGTACCATGTTTTATCTAACTTGTTTGTTTCATGTGCAGATACATGTTTCACCATCAAGTATGTGGGAAAAAATGGGCTCCCACAAAAGTTGATCTCAACATACATGTCGTCATTCACAAGGTGACACTAACTAGTTATCAAATAGTGAGTATATCAAGCCATGATCCTATATACTATCACTCAATAACAATACAAATGCCATCCAATGGCAGTATATGTAACATGAACTTGATAGCACTCACTAGTCAACAAGTGACTAGAGCCATCATATGAATGAGATCATAAAACATAAGAAGCTATATATGATTATCACTACTACAATAGCACCATTATGAAGGATAAGATCTAATAAGAAAACTATTCATCATTCTCAGCTAAAGGATGGATTCACATCCTTTACAAGTTGAATGCAATCCTATATGAATGTTCAATTGTTATTCCTCTTCCATTGGTGACAAAAAGTTGAAAGATGCCAATAACATTCAACCTGTTAAGAATGTGAATCACATCCTTTAGGATGTTATTTCTAAGATCTAAAATGTCACATAGGTAAAGAACAATTATAGAAAAGGGATAACATAAAGGTATTTTAATAGAAAAATCACTAAAGGACAAGAATGCAAGTACAGAAGATCACTGCATGATCTTAAAAAGAACAAGATTAGTGCCATCAGAAGCATTAAAACCAAATCACAACATGAAAGAAATAGGCACAATCCATATGTCAAAGAAAGTGATAAAGCAGTCTCAGAGCAGCAATGAGTACAACTTTAACACATAAGCGTAGTATAGACCTCCAGGATCAATAGGGGTAGTTTAATAGAGCCAAGATACACAACAATGAGTTCATATGCAACAATAGTAATCATAAGAAAAAAGGACATCCAAATGATGAAAATGACAGTTAAAGGGCCAAATTCTTCTCCAAAATATAGTATAAAAGCAACCTTTATGAGTAGAAGAAATACAGACACAAAGATTATAAAAATAGTGGACAAGATTTATCAAAGTGAAGAAGGATCCTCCATGCACTGTCAAAACAATTGATTGTCAAGCAAATAAATGACTACCAAAGCAAAGATACACAAATGATACAATGATAGCAAATATTCCATGATTAGGAACCAAAACAATAATAGTTATGTACCTTACATCAAAAGAAAGGACAATAAAATTATGACAGTCACAATGTTATCAGTGATCAATAATAGAGAGGAGTAAGGGTTTTTGATATCAAATTAACAATCATATAAGATCAACCTTTATCATGGAGTAGAAATTACAATGGACAGTCTTATAGCATTCATTGAACTATATAACAAAAGTTAGCTACAGTCCATTAGAGAAGGCTAGAAGAGTTTGAAAGCTCAAAGATACAATGAGCATATCATTCAAAGCAAGCTTTCTTCAAAGGGAAACATTGAAGAGTAAGTTAGAGAAGACAATGAGCAAGGATTTTTTAGATCAGCTTGACAAGCCATTAATGTCAATATGTGTGCAGGGTTAAAGAGATGTTTATGAGCATGATATAGGTCTGAAATATAAAGGGACAGTCCTAAATAGTGAACAAAATAATTTTATCACGGTCACAATACCGTTGAAAAGATTCAAAAAGTATATACAATTAGAAGAGTTGATACCAATAAAAACAATGAGAAAACAAAGAAACAAAAGAGATCTCAACCTGAATGCCAATGTCACAGAAGAGTCAAAAGACATTCATGTATAATGCCTTAGCTCATACTATTCTTCCATAGTGCATCAAACCCTAAATAATGTCTCTGTGTATCAATCCACGTACAATGATGCATGAATCATAGTCTCTCAAATGATAAATGAGTCAAAAGATAAAGGCATCATGATTGTGAGACAATGCACAAGCTAACACATATAAGAGTAGTACTAAAGCATATGGTTTTGACTTATATGACTCTTATTGTATCATTAAAATGAACATTTATAACTATTATCAAAAGCTATAAAAGGTTGTGTTGATACTCATTTATGACAGTTGTAGAGACCTTGAAAGCATAATGGAATGATATCAAGGCTATGTGAAGTAGCACAATATGAAGTAGTCATAATGAACTTACATAGTCAAATTCTGAAGAACAATATATATTGAGAAGTCACATTCAAGTGAACAAATACAGTCATAATAGAGATCATATCTCTGTCACCATCATCAATCAAAGAGTAGAGTATATTATTGTAGTCCTAAGACATTCATATACAATATGAAACATTACAATGTCAAGGGATGCAAGATCTTCTGTTAATAAGATGAGAGGGGGGGGGGGGTGAATCATACAAACTCAATCTTCAATATATTTAACAAATTCAACCTCAGTAGCTTTAACAAATATATGTAACCAAAACTGTAAAACATGTAAACTCATAAACAGATAACACCACAAGACATATAACACCAGATTTAACGTGGAAACCCAAATAGGGAAAAACCATTGTGGCATTTTGGACCCACTAAGAAATATACTCTTCTAGAGTATGCTCGGTTAAAAGCAAATCCTGTTAAAGATTACAAACACATTGCTAGATGTGACCCGGTTAAGGGATTTCCCTTAGATCTGTTAGGATCTTCACCTTGTTAGAAATGACCTTGTTAAAGGGTTTCAAACACTCAATCAGAATGTCACCTTGCTAGAGGATTTTCAAATAAGACTGTTAAGTCCACTCGGTTAAGAGATTTTTTGTCACTTACAAATAAATAACAGTAATAAAATCTATCTGCAACTTCACATCTAAAATGCTAAAGAAGATTCTTATTTGCTCAATACAATCTAGTCATAGGACTTATCTTGTCCCTCTGCTGGGCTCCTTACTCTGTTATTCAAACAGGTCTTCAAGCTTCTGTGCTCGGTAATCACTATGTAGCATCCCTATGCTTACACTTGCCCGCATACATTGTTTATCAACAGTTCCTTATTTATAAACAATTTGCTAACATCTTAATCTCCTTGATCACATTTCCCATGATCAATCATAGCCATCAGATCTTCAATCTTGACCAGTTTCAATGTATCCTTCGATCTGAAAACATTTTACCTCACCTTGGAACTTGCATACATTTCTTGGAACTTGTGCTAGGGTATTGCAGTTCAATCTTAGTTGTAGATCTTCCTGTCGATCTTCCATTTCCATAGATCCTTAACAAACTTCATACACGTTGTATCAATCATTTAATCACACCTAGCTCATCAGCTTCCATCATTAAATAATGCATGTATTCATCCAATGCATTCTATTATTACTCGGTTGCAACTCGGTAAATACTAAACTTCACTCGGTAGACATTTCGCCTTCATTAACCGATAGCAATAACCTTAGGGTTTACCAACTAGGTTCCTTAGGGTTTACCGACTAGGTTCCTTGCTCAGTAACATAGTATAGTATTTAACCTTATAAACAATAGCATATGTAGGATATCAAAACAATCTAAACATCATGATCTCATCATTGTCTAACTCGGTAATAGTTGCCCATTGAATAACTTCTTCCTCCCCTTATTCATCACATTCTTTCTGTGTCTTTTACCGACATCTTAATTCTCTTCAAAAAATACTTCTTAAGATATGGCAACATCATACTAAATCAGAAAATCAATTTCTTGACATCAATGACAAAATAATATTGTTAAGACAGTAAACATCCTTAATCAGTTATATCCATAATCATCAACAACCTTCTCAATATCCTTATTGAAATGCCAACAATCTCTGTTGTCTATTATAATGCCAACAATCTCCCCCTTTGGCATTGATGGCAAAACCAATTGATTTGATTTGACCTAAATGATTTGAATTCAGATTGTTGTGAGATGCTGAAATGCTCTCCCCCTGTCATTAGTCTTCTCCCCCATACATTAGTCTTCTCCCCCTTTGACAACAATACCAAAAGAAAACTAATACATAATTTATTCTTGTATGAAGTAATTCCTTTGTTGTTCGGGTATCAACTCAGTCTCGGTCAGAGCATTTTGTCTTCAATTCTTGTTCCCTATTTTTGTTTCCTGCACACCTTTAGAAAACCTCCTAAAGGGTGTAAATCAGCATCAACTCCTAAAGGTATTCTTTAGAGTCATCGAATTGATGCTTTCACCAAACTCGGTTAGTGAGTAGAAGATAGGGGTAGGACCCCTAACTTATTTCTGAGATACTCAAAAGTGTCCCTTGGCAGTGGCTTGGTGAAGATATCTGTTATTTGTTCCTTTGAGCTAACATATTCCAACGCCACTTTCTTCTCTTGAACTTCTTCTCTAAGATAATGATATTTGATAGAGATGTGCTTTGTCTTAGAGTGCATTACATGATTCTTTGAAATGTTGATGACACTAGTATTATCACAGAATATAGTTACTGGCTCGGTAACTTTCTCATTTATGCCTTCCAACAGTTGTTTGATCCATGCTATATTGGTACAATTCAATTCTGCATCAACATATTCAGCTTTTGTTGTTGACTGTGAAATACATCCTTGTTTCTTGCTAAGCCAACTTACTAGTTTTTCTCCTAAAAAGAAAGCTCCTCCACTTGTGCTTTTCCTGTCATCAATGTTGCCTGCCCAATCAACATTAGTATAAACTTTTAAATCAAAATTATTCCTCTTTTCATATACTAAGCCATAATCCTCAGTGCCTTTCAAGTATCTAAAAATTCTCTTGATTGCTGTCATATGTGTTTCCTTGGGATCTGCAAAAAATCTTGCAACTATACCTACTGCATGTGCTATATCTGGCATGCTGTGAACAACATATTGCAACTTTCCAATCATAGATCGGTAAAGTGTCTCATCAACAGATGTAGATTCATCATTCTTTGATAGTTTACAGTTGGTAGTCATAGGAGTACTTACTGGTTTTGAATCGTCCATTCCAAATTTCTTCAAGATTTCCTTTATGTACTTGGATTGAGTAATGAAAATCTCATCTTTCATTTGCAGTATCTGTAGACCTATAAAATACTTTATTTCACCGATTAATGACATCTCAAATTCTTTGCACATTTCATTTCCAAAGTTCTTGCATAAAGAGTCATTTCCATGAAATATAATGTCATCAACAAATATGGCTGAGATCAATATTCCATTATCCTCATCTTTCTTCATGTACATATTGTTGTTTTCACTTGTCCTTATAAAACCAATCTTGATTAAATAAGAGTGCAATATTTCATACTATGCTTTAGGTGCTTTTTTTAGATCATATAAAGCTTTGTTCAGTTTACATACCTGATCTTTATTGTCTCTTTCAACAAATCCTTCAGGTTGTTCAATAAAAACTTCTTCTAATATACCATTCAGAAATACAGATTTGACATCCATTTGATATACTTTGAAATTATTGTAAGCAGCATATGCCAACAATGTTCTTACTCCTTCAAGTCTTGCCACAGTTGCAAAAGTCTCACCATAATCAATTCCTTCTTCTTGAGCATAACCTTTGCAAACTAGTCTTGCTTTATTTCGAATGACCTCACCTTTTTCATTCAGTTTGTTTTTGAAAATCCACTTAGTATAGATCACATTTTTGTCCTTCGGTCTTGGGACCAGTGTCCATGTGTCATTCTTCTTGATTTGATCAATCTCTTCTGTCATAGCATTTATCCAATCTTCACTGTTAAATGCCTCTTTCACTATCCTTGGTTCAAATTCAGATATCAGACATGTGTTCTATCTCGGTTTGTTCCTTGTCATCACTGGATCATTCTTATCTCCTATAATCTGACTTGATGCATGATTGCTTCTGACATATTTGGCTAATATAGGCTCGGTAGGTTCTGTATGATCTTCTTCATCACCTGGTAACTGGATATTCTCTTCATTTCCTTTAGCAGTTTTCTCGGTAGGACTTCTCGGTTGAACATATACAAATCCTTCATAATCTTCTGGTTCTTTGGAGTTTCCTTCATCATTTCATTCTGCAAATTCATCAATTTTCACATTTGCACTTTCTACTATTTTGTTAGATCTTTTGATCAGACATTTAAATGCTTTGCTTCTAGAAGAATAACAAAGAAATGTTCCTTCTTCACTTTTCTGATCAAACTTACCATTTCTGTCATCTTTGTGAACATAGCATCTACTTCCAAAGATTTTAAAGTAACTTACATTAGGTTTCTTGTGATACCAGATTTCATATGGTGTCTTCAAAGTTCCTTTCTTTAGTTGTACTCAGTTTAGGGTGTAAACTGTTGTGCTTATTGCTTTTCTCCAAAATGTTTGTGGCACTTTCTTTTCAATCATCAGGGTTCTGACACAATTCACAATAGATCTATTTCTTCTCTCAGCAATTCCATTTTTTTGTGGAGTTCTCGGTGTAGAGACTTGTCTTTTTATACCATGATCATTGCAGAATAAGTTGAACTCATCAGAGGTGAACTCTCCTCCTCTATCAGATCTAAGAAATTTCAGTTGTCTTCCTGTTTCATTTTCAACTCTTGCCTTGTAGCATTTAAACATTTGAAAAGCTTCTGATTTTTCTTTTAAAAACATTATTGACATCATCCTTGAGTAATCATCCACAAATAATTTGAAATATTTATCACCATAATAACTTTGAACTTTCATAGGACCACAAAGATCAGTATGCACAAGATCTAAAATTCCCTTAGAAGTGTAGGACTTACTTGTAAAGCTTGATCTTGTCATCTTACCCATCTGGCATCCTTGACACATAGCATTCTCAGGTTTCTCAAGACTCGATAGACCTCTTACTCGGTGCTTCTTTCTTATTTTGATCAGATTATCAAAATTTACATGACAAAACCTTTTATGCTATAACCAGGTATCATCTATCTTTGCATAAAGACACTTGTTCCAAGTTGAGTCAAGATGAAATGTATTACCTTTTGTTTGTGTCCAGGTAGCTACTAACTTTCCATGCTCGTCATGAACTTTGACAATTCCTTTCTGAAACTCTATTTGGTATCCTATATTGTTTAGTTGTGCTACACTCAACAAATTGTATTTCAAACCTTCAACCCAATAAACATCATTACATTTAGCATTGTCAAGAAGTGTTATAGATCCTTTACCTCTTACTAGACATGGTGCATCATTACCAAATCTTACATAACCTCCATCATAATCTTCTACTATAACAAACTTGTGTTTATCACCTGTCATGTGATGTGAGCATCCACTATCTATGATCCAAGAATCATTAGTATTTATGTGAGATATTAAAGCTTTTTCTTTGTACCTTTCTTCATCTAATCCATCTTTGATAGCCACATAAACAACTTCCTCTGTATCAGTTTCATCTGATTTATCATCATTAGATTCCTCATCAGCTATTAGACATGTCTTTTTATCTCTTCTTCTAAAGTCTCAGTGTCGTCTATAATGATTATCTTTCTGTTTGTCATCTTGATAATCTCTCTTTTCACTGGATTATTTGTCAAGACAATTAGAAGCCATATGTTCTATTCTATCATAGTTAAAACATTTCAAAGGCAACTTTCCTTTGTACTTACCTTTTCCTCTCGGTACCCTTCTGGCTAATAGTGCTTCAAACTCTTCTTGCTTTCTGATTTCTTCATAAAGTTTGTGTACCTCCTCCATGTTTTTGTGAAATCTTTCACTTGCTCCACTGTGATTCCCTTCAGAATACTTATACTTTCTATCATTGTAATCATCAGATTCATCAAGATGAAAAGAACTAAATGCAGACTCAACTTTAGTTACCAAAGACCCACTGTTATAAAAGTAACTTAACTCAAATGCATGTAGCTTACCAGTAGTAGCATCCAAAGAAATTGGCATATTGGGTACAGACCTTAATTCATTGATTGCAGAGACTCGGATTGCATAAGCAGGTAGAAGGGTTCTTAATAACTTACTTGTGACATCCTTCTCTTCAATGGTTCCTCCTGCTCCTTTTATTTGATTAACAATCTCCTTTAACCTTGTATTGTACTGGGTTATGTTCTCACCTTCATTCATTTTCATAGATTCAAGTTGTCCTCTTAGACTATCCACTTTTTCTCTTTGAACATGTTCATCACCACCATACACAGATATGAGCTTGTCCCACATTGCCTTGACATCATTGCAACCTTCTAGATCATTAAACTCTGAGTCGATCAATCCAGATGTTATTTCAATCATTGCTTGAATATGTTCTTGCTTTGCCTTTATCTCTTCCATTGTCAATGGATAGGTGCTAGGTGTAATGAAATCATTCTCCAAATAATATACAACATGTTCTCCAATTCCTGATAGGTGCAGCTTCATCCTTTTCTACCATGTAGAGAAACTTGACTTGTTCAACTTCGCTGCATCCCTCTTATACATCTTTGGATCTTTACCTCAAGTAACTTTAAACTTTTCTTCCAGAGTCCAAAGCTCTGATACCAATTGTTAATAAGATGAGAGGGGGGGGGGTGAATCATACAAACTCAATCTTCAATATATTTAACAAATTCAACCTCTGTAGCTTTAACAAATATATGTAACCAAAACTGTAAAACATGTAAACTCATAAATAGATAACACCACAAGACATATAACACCAGATTTAACGTGGAAACCCAAATAGGGAAAAACCACTGTGGGATTTTGGACCCACTAAGAAATATACTCTTCTAGAGTATGCTCGATTAAAAGCAAATCCTGTTAAAGATTACAAACACATTGCTAGATGTGACCCGGTTAAGGGATTTCCCTTAGATCTGTTAGGATCTTCACCTTGTTAGAAATGACCTTGTTAAAGGGTTTCAAACACTCAATCAGAATGTCACCTTGCTAGAGGATTTTCAAATAAGACTGTTAAGTCCACTCGGTTAAGAGATTTTTTGTCACTTACAAATAAATAACAGTAATAAAATCTATCTGCAACTTCACATCTAAAATGCTAAAGCAGATTCTTATTTGCTCAATACAATCTAGTCATAGGACTTATCTTGTCCCTCTGCTGGGCTCCTTACTCTGTTATTCAAACAGGTCTTCAAGCTTCTGTGCTCGGTAATCACTATGTAGCATCCCTATGCTTACACTTGCCCGCATACATTGTTTATCAACAATTCCTTATTTATAAACAATTTGCTAACCTCTTAATCTCCTTGATCACATTTCCCATGATCAATCATAGCCATCAGATCTTCAATCTTGACCAGGTTCAATGTATCCTTCGATCTGAAAACATTTTACCTCACCTTGGAACTTGCATACATTTCTTGGAACTTGTGCTAGGGTATTGCAGTTCAATCTTAGTTGTAGATCTTCCTGTCGATCTTCCATTTCCATAGATCCTTAACAAACTTCATACACGTTGTATCAATCATTTAATCACACCCAGCTCATCAGCTTCCATCATTAAATAATGCATGTATTCATCCAATGCATTCTATTATTACTCGGTTGCAACTCGGTAAATACTAAACTTCACTCGGTAGACATTTCGCCTTCATTAACCGATAGCAATAACCTTAGGGTTTACCAACTAGGTTCCTTAGGGTTTACCGACTAGGTTCCTTGCTTAGTAACATAGTATAGTATTTAACCTTACAAACAATAGCATATGTAGGATATCAAAACAATCTAAACATCATGATCTCATCATTGTCTAACTCGGTAATAGTTGCCCATTGAATAACTTATTCCTCCCCTTATTCATCACATTCTTTCTGTGTCTTTTATCGACATCTTAATTCTCTTCAAAACGTACTTCTTAAGATATGGCAACATCATACTAAATCAAAAAATCAATTTCTTGACATCAATGACAAAATAATATTGTTAAGACAGTAAACATCCTTAATCAGTTATATCCATAATCATCAACAACCTATTGGCATTATGTGAACCGACATGAAGACATAATGATATTGTATGTTGTCATTGATGTCAATATGAAACATAGTGTGAACCGGCACATGTGATAAGTGAAGAGAGAGAGGAACCGGCATTTGTATTGATCCAGTTTATATGCCAAAGTGAATTGGCATATTTGTTCAAGGTGAACCGACATGTAGTTATGGGAACTGACACATGGAAGCATTGTATGACTACTGGTTGATAGGTAGCTTCCACTTCAGGGTTTTCGGTTGGAGTACCTCAAGTTTGTGTGATTCAATCGGTGATCTTTGTGTGATGAGTTAGTAGTATGATGGAGGACAGATCATGTTGCCACGTAAGCTCTATGCGCGTGAAGGATCTTGCATGAAGAAGACTATTCCTATCTACGTCGGGAATGTGTGAAGTCTGTCAAACGGTGATAACGCATGATGGGTTATTAGCCACCATGAAATTAGTGGATAATGGATGATGGAGAATGTCTTGAGATCAATTCAAGATTGTTGCATTTAATGTAGTATGATTCAATGGTCAGGATCAAACCGTTTGAATTGCTTAACCTAACAAGTTTAGGGTTTAGGGTTTTTGCTACCGAACTATATGTTTCCTATAAGGTCGATGTTGTGTTTCTTTCTGAGGTTGTTGGCAAAAGTTGTGAGTGTGTATCCAAGGGAAGTGATACGTGATTCTTGCCAGACGAAAGGAGAGAAGAGATATCTACAAAGTGAATATGCAGAAGGTGAAGAGGAGCCAAAACGGATCTGCATTAGCATTGAGTGTTGTTAACAGATCATTGTAATTCCTGTTGATCTCTAACCACTTCAATAGTTGTAAAATCCCCTAACAGGGTAACCTTAACTGGCTTGATTTAAAATCCCTTAAATCGGGTGGTGTTAACTGGCTTGATTCAAATCCCTTAACCAGGTAACTCGAGGCTAATGAGTTCTGAGAAGCTAGAGAGCTTAGGAGATCCTTTTAGCTATTGAGTTCTTGAAATCCTCTAACAAGGTGACCCTATCGGGTTTTAACCCTTAACCGGGTATCCCTTAATCGGGTGATCCCTAACAGGATCGGTTCCTAGAAGAACCTATTGTAATGTCTTTAACCGGACAAGGCTCCTAATAGAGCGGACTTCTAAAGAGTTCAAAAAGTAGCTTGTGGGTATTCATCCCCACCATGGTTTTTTCCAGTTGGGTTTCCACGTGAAAAATATGTGTGTCATGTGAAATGCTTTTGTCTTGTGATGCTTTGTTTTACTTGTTAAGCATATGAAGGTTTTATGTTTTATGCCTGTCTATAAAACATACTAAACTCACTGTTGTGAAGATCTGATGGTTAAAGTTTACCTGTTTATGCATGAGAATATAATGATACTGTAGTATTGAGCTAAGAGGGTATCTTATTGAGTGACCATTCATGACTGATTGAGCTATACTAGATGTTACTGGTTGCACTCTATTTTACTGGTATCCCTGTTTGTCAGTCATTTGGGGTATTTGCTGTCAAACCAGTTTTGGACTAAATTTGTGTTTGTACTGATTAACCCCCCCCCCTCTCAGTACCGGTTTGGTACTCATGGTTTATCATTGAGTTATCACAACCTTCTCAATATCCTTATTGAAATGCCAACAATCTCTCTTGTTTGTTATAATGCCAACATCTTCAAGAACAGAGAAATAAGTGCGTGCACAATGACCAATTTTTTCCTAATATTCATATTGTTGTAGGCCTACAAAAGTATTATCCATTAGAACAATAAGACAACCATCCATCCAATGAACATCATTAGGAACAGTGGTAGTTTAGGGAATTGAGCCATCAAAGCAAAGAGCCAATTGAAGCTTCAATGAGGTAAAGAGGTACAGTCATAGGTAGCAACCTCAATAAGATACATCCACAATGATAATAATAATGACAAAGGTGAAGACAAACAAGTTATATCCATATAACCTTTGATCATAGGGGCAGTCATAAACATTATTGACTGTGATATCAAGAGTGCCAAAGAAAGGAGATCCTACAGAAAAATCTCTTTCAGGTAGTAGCCATAGACAGTCATTATAGTCAAAGGGTAGCATAGTCACAATAAGATCAATCTTTTGAGCTATCAAAAAAATATCAAAATGTATCAAAACAATCATAATGATATTATACAACCTTGAAGGGATGACAATGATAGCCATGAAAATAGTGACATCGGGCATGAATATAATCTTCAAACCGGTGAGTAAGTCATAGAGATTGTTCATAAGTTCACACAGTCAAAGGTAGAGTAGACAGTGATTCGATGGTTTATGGGCCACTGTCAATGCGACCAGTCACAATGGAAAGGCAGGCTTACAATTTCCAAGATCTCCTTGCATAGTAAAGTCTTCATAAAAGGACTTTAAAAAACAAAGAGCATAGAGAGATATAAGTTGCCATGAGTGATTTGCAGTCTTAATTCACTACTTACACGAAATAGGACAAAGGATGAGCAGTATCAGTCAAAGAATTCATTCAAATTTCAGTCCAATGAGTGGCTCATGGAAAGGATTTACACAGAAAAGCACTCATTACTATCAAGAAAGAAATAAACAATAGCTATTTCATACTGAGAGGACACGAAGGAGATCTTAGTCACCAAAGTCTTGACTTATGTTGCGGCATTAATAGAAAAGAGCAGAGATAAGAACAATGGCAAGCATATATAAAAGAAAGGATAAGACTTTGTTATAGTCCTTATCAGCCAACTTTGTAAAAGGTATCAAAACAATCCTAGAGAGACTCCAGTGTGACATGCACAATGAATAGGAAGACCAGATAAAGATTACAAGAGTAGATGAAGTCCATGTATTCGTGAATTTTTTTTTAGAATAGCAATTCTTCACATCCTTGAGGCAAGCATGTTCTTAAAGAGACATACAACATGATCAAGTCTCCTATAGGAACTATGATAACAAACAAAGAAATCATCAAAGCTCATTCCACATACCAAAAATGACCTGAAGTCATGGACAATATAAAATACACAAAAGATTAGGCCGAAGAGCATATGATACAAAGCCAGAGAAAACAATCTTTAAAAAATAAAAGGGGAGTAAAACAATCCTCACAAATATCACAAAGATTTATCAAAGAACAAATACTCATGACATCATGGATAGATATCATAGTCCACAAACAAATTCATGCTACAGTTCTAGATCAATAGGTAAGACTAAGTCCAATCACCCGAAAAAATGTATAAGCAGATTTTAGCTAATTGAAAGTAGGCCAAGATATTGGCACAACCTTAAATAATGCATATATGGTACAGTCATATGAGCTTAAGGCTATACATCAGGTTACAAGTAAAACAAAAGCCATTGTGAAAGTCCAAAGACCTTATTCACTAATCAAAACAATGACAGAGGGATAAAGAAAGCAACTAGAGTTTGCCTCTTATGTGAGTTAGTCGAGCCTTGAAAGGACTATCAAAACAATCATTTAGAAAGAACAAGTCATTTTGCATACACAACTACATAAGATTTCATGCAAAGAAGACAATAATAAAGGATTTTGGTTTAAACACCCTAAGTTATATGCATAGTTTCTGCAGTAAACCTTTTGCCAATAAATGATACATCTACAGTAAGAACAAATGCATGTATAAAAGGTTTAGGCATAAAAACCCTAAATACACCCATGAATAGAAGCAAAAATTTTGCAAGAAAGCTTTTGTGAAGAGATAACGACAGAGATAGGGAAAAAAGGTGCATACCATATTGCTATCATGCAAAAAATCCAAATCCAAAGCCTTCAAAGTCGAGTTTGTGCTCTAGTTCACAAAGCAATGCATGGTAGCCACACAGTAAAATTCTTCTTCGAAAAGACAAAGAGGAAAGCAAAATGAAATAATTTGAATGATTTTAGGGTTTCAAATATGTTTGTTTGCATGCCCTAGTTTTTTGGGCTTTTGTATTCCTTTTTTTTTTTTTAAATTAAAACAATGGTGCATGTAATTCATATGCTGTGGTAATGACTTTATGTCATTAAACTTAGGCATGCTTTGTAAACCCATATCTTAAGGGCTATTCTTTTAATCATTTTTTTAAAATTATATTTAACATATATTAATTTAAGATTTAAATCATAATAAATCTTAAATTAGTATATATTAAATTATAATAAACATTCAAGATATTCATTTATTAAATTGTAATTATAATAATAAATTATTAAGATTATTTTATAAAAATCTTTATAAATCTATATTAAATTATAAATTTGAATATTGAAAATTAAGTAATTTATTTTAGCACTTTAAACATAAAACAAATTGTTTTATATTTAAAATGTTAAAATAGGATTATTCCGAATGATTAAAATACAGTAGCATGCAGATTTGTAGTGAAGAAGGTGTTTTTCTCTCAGAGCTATTTTTAGGCACCAAAAATACCTTCATGCAAACTTTCAAAGGAGAGGTGATTTTTTTTTTCAGAAGCTATATTTGGGAGCATACATCATGTAGTTTTTTGGGATATGTTGATGGGTGTTTTGACACATTCACCAACAGTCAGGTAGTTTATGTGAACACTCACCACCTCTCCTGAAAAGCAATAATTTTTGGGAAACTAACTAGTCCAAGGTCTCTATAGTTAGGTCTCGACGGTGATGGGAAATTTAATGGTTGATGTGATTGCACCTGTGAAGGGGCATGTTGGTTGAAACAACTTATAATTACCTACTTTTTTTTTGTATTTCCTGATTTGGACTCTCTCAAAAATAAACAAAAAAAGATATATCAGGGGAACAAGGAAATAAAAATGATATCGATACAATAACAACTGAATGATCCACACGATTAGAATTTCATAACCCAATATTATCAATATTACTAAATCAACATTCAAATGATGAACTCCAGAAAATATATAAAGTCAGACAACTTCACATACCAACATAAATGAATATCATCAAGAAAATAATCACCTTATCAATTTAATCCTCATATACCATTTACATGTGCAATATGATTCATAAAATAACAAAGTATCCAAAAGAATTAGTTGCTGATTCAAATAATAGAAGTTACCAGATAACAAAGAACATACCCATATAGAACACACAAGTAGATCAGGCAATCCACAAGCTTCTTTTTGTATTAAACTTCAAAGAGTATCACAAAATCCTCTAAACTCAAAAAAATCTGCATAAAATCTCTAAAAATAATCTCTAAATTGGACCTCAAATCATCAATTCGCAGACCATTACAATGAATCAAAATTTCTAATTTATAGAGTTTTAAGTCCTAAATTCTGGGAATTAAAGCTATCGAAACTAAAGGCTACAAAAACAAGGAGCTTTAGTTGACATGCAAGTCTCTACCTTAAACTCTAGTAAAACTACCAGTTAACTATTACTACGAAACATGCATTCCCGAAATTGGCCATTACAGCCATGCAAAATTTGCCCAAAAACTAAAGTTGATGTTGTGCAGTAGTTGAACTCTCAGCCTTTGTGGTAACCAAAAATATCTTCAAAAAGAAGTCAAAATTGCATGTGTGGCAATTATATGTTTATCCTTTACTCCTTTTATAGCTCTTATAGTTACTGATAAAACATGCAATTGTATCTTTAGGAGGATCAACAACATATGAAATGGCGAATTGGTGGCCACCGATATGCAGACCAAAGGTAACCTATTTCAGCTAAATGCAAATATAAGTACATGTCTTATGGATAAATTTGATGATAGCTGGATATGGCATAGGAGACTCTACCATGTACACTTTGACAACATTGTGAAGTCCAGTAAGATCAAGGCAGTTAGAGGGTTACCGGTGCTAAGCAAACTAGAAAATACCTTGTGCAGAGAGTGTCAAATGGGGAAAATGTCTTCATCAACCTTTAAAGGTAAACCTTTCACTGCTGACAATTTACTTGATCTTGTGCATACTGATCTGTGTGGTCCTATGAAAACTAGAAGTGTGCAGGGAGATAGGTATTTTATGATTCTTATAGATGACTGCTCAAGAATGATGTGGGTCACATTCTTGAAAGACTGTTGGCATATGCACACTCCAATGAGACATTGTATGTGATTGGAGGTTTTTTCATTGATGGCAACCTTGCAATCCTATGGTACCGACAAAAGCATTATACTGGCATCAACAGATCATAGTCTACACTGGCACTCGGGACACCGGCACTGACAGAAGAAAGGAAGTATACCGGCATAGAGGCCGACAGGATTTTGTTATACTATATTTTGTTTATTATTGTAAAAATGTGTAAGCCGACTTGGCAAATTGTAAAATGACTCTTATATATAAAAGAGATCATTGTAGACATTTGGAATGATATGTAGAAGATATATAGAAAAATATTAGGCAGACCTATTGTGCGAAATATAGGTTAAGGGGTATATGTAAAGAACAGAGAAGGAACCAGTACTAAATTTGGCATTGAAGATGCTATTGTAAAGTAGTACAAGATATTGGATTTATATAATCCTCATTATAAGTTAGTGAGACTTCCCATTGAGCAGTGAGCTCTAGGCAGTTGGCCTTCCTGCATGTGTAGGCCCCTATTGTAAGTAATATTCTCTTATTGGCCAATGAGTGAATATTGTGGGTCACAAATCCCACTGAGGTTTTTCCCACATCAGGTTTCTTCATTAAAATCTTGTGTTATGGTGTGCTTTTCATGTGGATGTTCTTGATTCTATTTATTGCATTATTTCTTGCATATCGGTACATTGTTATATTATGTTCTGCATGTTTTAAGTTAAGAAATTCCATTAACCAGTCAGATACTGATTCACCCCCCCCCCTCTTAGTATCCATGGGATCCCTAACAATTGGTATCAAAGCTTGGTCCTCTATTTTTAGAAGCCTAACAGCTTGAGGAAGATCTTGACACCGGTAAAGATGGAAAATCTAAAGAAGCAACTTGAAGGAGCTCTTACAGACTATGATGCAGAAAAGTTGAAAAATATCAAATTAGAAGATGATTTAAGGGCAACTCAGGACATCATTCAGGCACTTCAAGAAAATTTTACTGTTGCAAGAAATAAGAGAAGAGAACTTTGTGAAAAATTGCAAAATGAGAATGATGAAAAGGAATCACTTAATGATATGATAAGAAAGTTGAAACAAGAGATCATGACAACAAAAAAATAAATGTAGGATATGACTATGAGATTTTGCAAAGAGATTGAGGATAGGAAGAAGAATGAAGAAGAATTAACCAAAAGACTAAGTGATGTAGCAAATGAGAACACAAGACTTAGCTATGAAAATGACATGTTGAAGATAGATCTGATGCATACTCAGAATGACTCAAATGAACTGATGAGACAAAAGGAAGTCTTAGAAAGAGAACTAGAAACTACAAATCAACATAAAGAAAAACTCAAGAAAAGCTCAGAGGAACTTGGCACCTTGCTGAAGAATCAAAAACCTAAAGGTGACACTTTTGGAATTGGCTTTGAAATTGGTGAAAGCTTCGGTACTACAAATACTCAAGATCATAGCAAACCAGTAAGACAACCTAATGCTTATAAATTCAATGGAAAATGCTTTAACTGTAATAAGTATGGTCATAGAGCAAATGAATGTAGATCTAGAAATTATCAGAATATCAACACATCCACTGGTCAGTGTTCTAAATGCAACAAAGTTGGTCACAACTCTGAAAACTGCAGAATGAATTTGAGATGTTATGTTTGTGGAAGATTTGGACATTTATCTAATCAGTGCAGAACACAAACCAGCATAGGTTATGGAAAAGCTATTTAGAAAAATAATGTAACTTGTTATGCATGTAACAATATTGGGCATATTGCTAAATTCTGTAGAAGTAAAGGAACACCGATAGACAAAAAAAGTTCTATCTTGAAAGGTAATGAAAAAGTTGAAGAGGTTAAGCAAGATTTCTCAAAACAATAGATTAGAAAAGCTGATCTAAATATTGGGAATACTCCTCCACTAGTAGAACCAACCAATGCTTCACCAGTAGGATAGAGTGATGCTTCACCGGAAGGACAGAGCAGTGCTCCACTGGTAGGAAGTTCTTCATTCAATTGAAGAAAGTTTCTTTGAGGGTTTGGCAATCTAATGACACATGTATTATTATTCCCTCGATTAGAGATAAGAAGTTGAAAATTACTTATTACCGGCAAACAATGTTAATTGAATACTTAACCAACATGCAATTAATGTGGTAGATGGTGAATAGACACTATAAAATTAAGGTTTTGGCTCCATTTCATTTCACCGAGATTTCAAATTTACAAAGAGTGTGAAGATTCCGAGCTAAGACATTTCGAGCAAGAAGCAAGAACACTCTAGGCAATCATCCATCCTAAAGGCAGTAAAAGGTATTTAATCATGGCATCCACCTCTGCAATTGAATATATAGCAAACCCTACTGTTGTTGAAGTGATAAAAAGACCTAGGCCCGTATTTTAGTTAGTTCCTGAGATAGCAAAGAAAGATGATACCTTAGGTGCTTTATCTCAAATTCCTAAGGGAGTTGTTTATGCTGAAAACCCCAGAATGTAAATCCACTACAACATTGAAGAGTTAGGAGATGAAGAAATTAGAACCATGTTTAAAATTGTGATATGTGATAATGCCAACAATATAAAAGATGAACACAAGATCATTGAGACCCTAGGATTTACAAAGATCCTTAGCATTCCTGAATTCCCCAAGGATGTGATTAGGATAGTCTTAAGCAGGGTACATGGTGAATTTTTCTGGTTAGATGCAGTCCACAAGATCACCAAGGAAGGTATGAAAGCTATCACAGGGTTACCGACCACCAGTAAAAGACTAGATAAAACCAAGAAGGTTTCCAATGACCTAGTTATAAACCTAACTGGTGCAACATTTGACAAGAGGTCCCTAAGAGTTAATGATGTAACATATATCAACGTGAGATTCATCAGCATGATATTAGGATATAAAGCTACTCATGCAAATAGACTTAATTCAGTTTCAAGATTATGCATTAAGAGTGCTTATGACATGGTCATAGACAATGCAAAAATTGATATATGTGAATGGTTAAAAGATGAATTAATTGACAACCTTGGAAAGATCAAGAAGGACAAGAAAGGAACCTTCAGGTTTGGAAATCTGTTAGTATGTCTGATGCTACACATAACAAAATAGGTTCCCGGTATAGGTTACAAAGAACTTGGATATGATATACCGGTAGGCAAACAATTAACAGAACTATTCAATAATATGGGTGAGAACAAGGAAAACAATATTCATGACTTTTTTCAAGCATTAAATACCAAAATGAAGAAAAGAATAAGGTTATCATAGAAGATTGGAGACAAATACAAAGATGAAATATGCTTTGTAATCAAGAAAGATGAAATTTGGATGGAAGCGGTCATCCCAAGGATAGTTTGGGTAATCGAGATGGGCTATGAAACAGATGATCACATAGTTGAAACATATGCTAAAGCACTTCTAGAAGCCCCTAGAGAACCTAAAGAAGAAGTATTTGGTAGTGCTGAAACCATAGAAAGTCAAATAAAATCTAAGAAGAGAGTGAAAAAGGTTGAGGCAGTTGTAAGGAAAGGTTCCAGACAAGCAAAAGCCATCAAAGAAGATGTATTGAAGAAAATCGGCATAATAGAGGATGAGTTAGCAGCTCCACAACCTGAAACTCACCTATCACCACTAGGTACTTCTTCAGGAAGTGACATGCCTGCAACTTTCAAAAGAGTTGTAAGAAAAAGAGATCCCTCACTGGCAACCACACCCTCACCCAGGAGGACAAGGTAAAAGCAAAAAGTAGTGAGATCTCCAGTAAGAAAGGCCACACCAAAGAAGAAACTGACACCCAAGAAGAAGAAGAGGACAAACAAAGACTTGGCCCCTCTTGATATACTACTGAATGAAATCACAGAGGAAGGTAAATTGAAAAACATAGAGAAAATATATGAGACTCTAAGAACTGATGAAAAAGAGCAAGTTGAAAATAGTGTTATATTACACATGGATATGTATAAGAAGTTTTTAATGGAAGTAGTCAATGAAGTTCTAGATGAACTATTCAAAAGACTAGAAGCAATAAGACAAGAAATGATAGAACTGGATAAGAAAATAAAGATTGAAAAGCTACTTGATGTATATCCGGTAAATCTCCACAAGAAATTGATGACCTAATTGCTCAAGCCAACTGGATAGTATTTTCTACTGCACATCGACACGTTGCTTTAATGGTAGGAAGAGTTAATGAGGTAACATAAGAAACTGAAGATAGATGGGATATATTCCTAGTTGAGAAAGAAAAACAAGAAGAGTACAGGAACCCCAAACCCATAAAATTTTATCAGAAAGATAGACACAAGGGGAAAGGAAAAGTTGGTGGACCACCTAGTATCAAGGCTAGAGACAACTTACCCCCACCTCCTTTAAATACTCCACCGGTAAAAAAAACAACTATAGATGATCAACCGATAGCTGAGAGTATGGATGTAGAGGATAATAATCCTAATCCTAAAGTCCTATATACTATGGATGTTGATACTTAGAAGATCAACATAGTGGTAGACAAAGATACAACTGATAAGTTAGATATGGCTAGTGAGCCTCCAGTAGTAGGGGAAACTGCTAAACTGACAGAAAATAAAGAGAAAAAGGTAGAGACTCAGACACAGAATGAGACAACACAACAAATAGGGGAACAAATAGAGCAAAAGGCTCCGGAACAGGAACAGGTACATAAGGAAACAGTGCCACCGGCAACTAGTGAAAAACTAGTGCTTAAAGAAATGCAGATACAAACAGACCTACCAGAGGTCAATACAAGCTTGGTTACTTCCACCGGTACTCAGAATGTTGATTCATCATTAGGATACAAATCAACCAATGTGACTAAGGTGCTATTAGATTCAATCAAGAAAATAACCGACTGCAGCTCACAAGGTTACAAAGCAATTGATGATTCCATACCAATTTTGAAGGTAATTGCTCCCAACTGTAATATAGATAATAAAGATTCTCTTAGGACAACTGGATACTCTGTGTAAATATATCTCAGAAAACATTGAAAAAATAAAAGAAGAGTCAGTGAAGGATAAAGTAGAAGTTGAAAAATAGAAATTCTTTGATGAGCAAATAAAGAAGTGTAATAGAGATTTTGACACACTTCTACCGGAATTATGTAATTTGTTGAAAGAGTACAAAAATTTGTACAAAGATACCTGTAAAACAAACTTTTTGACTGTGTATATAGACAAGAAAATAAGCAAGGTACATGATGAGATCAATAAACTTGCAGATAGTTTTGTCAACTCACTTGATACACTATCAATTTTTGAGAAGATAACAAATTTTGAGGAAGAACTACTCAAATTGGAAAGAGAAAAAGAAAGAATAATAAGGCAAAACATTTGAGATCAAAACTAAGTCCAAGATTGGACTATCTAGCATCTCTGTGGAAGGAAATTTCTGAGGCACTAATACAAGGAAGCAAAACACCGGCAGAGCATTTGCAGCATCTCATTGGTACAGTGAAGAGAATAGAGATAGAAATAAAGGATAACAAAAAGTTTATGGATAGTATAAACTTGATTTTGGGAGATATTTTTCAAATTGTAACCACCCAGTTACAAGGTTGAAACTACAAACTCTACTAACATCTTGACAACCTTTGTCATTGATGCCAAAGGGGGAATAGTGGGATGAAAAAATTCAAATCACAGGACAAGAACCATATGCTCAGGGGGAGCACACACATTTTTGGACTACACATTTTTGGATACTTTTTGAAATTTCTCATGAGTGTTGCCATCAATGCCAAAGGGGGAGATTGTTGGCATATGCACACTCCAATGAGACATTGTATGTGATTGAAGGTTTTGTCATTGATGGCAACCTTGCAATCCTATGGCACCGGTAAAAGCATTATAATAGCATTAGCAAATCACAGTCTACACCGGCACTCAGGACACCGACACCGACACAGAAGAAAGGAAGTATACCGGCATAGAGGCCGACAGGATTTTGCTATACTATATTTTGTTTATTATTGTAAAAATGTGTAAGCTGACTTGGCAAATTGTAAAATGACTCTTATATATAAAAGAGATCATTGTAGACATTTGGAATGATATGTAGAAGATATATAGAAAAATATTAGGCAGACCTATTGTGCGAAATATAGATTAAGGGGTATATGTAAAGAACAGAGAAGGAACCAGTACTGAATCTAGCATTGAAGATGCTATTGTAAAGCAACGCAAGATATTGGATTTGTATAATCCTCATTGTAAGTCAGTGAGACTTCCCATTGAGCAGTGAGCTCTAGGCAGTTGGCCTTCCTGCATGTGCAAGCCCCTATTGTAAGTAATATTCTCTTATTGGCCAGTGAGTGAATATTGTGGGTCACAAATCCCACCGAGGTTTTTCTCACACCGGGTTTCCTCGTTAAAATCTTGTGTTATAGTGTACTTTTCATGTGGATGTTCTTGATTCTATTTATTGCATTATTTCTTGCATACCGGTACACTGTTATATTATGTTATGCATGTTTTAAGTTAAGAAATTCCATTAACCGGTCAGATACTGATTCACCCCCCCCTCTCAGTATATGTGGGATCCCTAACAAAGACAAGTCTAAAGCTTTTGGAAAGTTCAAATCTTTCAGAGCATTAGTGGAGAAGGAAAGCGATAAAAGGATTAAGTGCCTTAGAACTGATCGAGGAGGGGAATTCACTTCCGGTGAATTCAACATGTACTATGAAGAACATGGCATCAGGCAACTGTCTGGCCCCCGGACTCCACAACAGAATGGCTTAGTAGAGAGGAATAACCAGACTATGGTTGAAGTAGCTAGAACTATGTTGATTCAATGAAAAGTTGCTCACACCTTTTGGAGAGAAGCGGTGAGCATTGCGGTCTACACAATGAACTAGGTACTCATCAAGAAAGGGAAGGATAAAACTCCTTATGAGTATTGGACCAGTAAGACACCTGTGGTTAGCTACTTTAGAGTGTTTGGTAGAAAATGTTACATCAAGAGGAGTGAACACCAGAGCAAAGTTGATGCAAAATGTGATGAGGGAATATTCATAGGGTATTCCACCAAGAGAAAAGCTCTCAAGTGTTTCAATAATAGGACTCAAAGAATTATGGAAAGCATCAATGTAAGAGTTCATGAAACCTCTGAGAAAACTGAGGAAACCGACAGTGTGCAAGCGCTAAATGAACCGGTTGCAACCTTCTGGGAACCGGTTGCCAGTCAACCAAGTACCAGTAACAGTGTTCCTACATCAGTGGATGTAGATGCTGATACTGATGGAGATGAGGATGAGGAAGAAAAGAAAGAGGAATCTATTAAGACCATTCCTTGGTATGTCAAGCTGTATCATGATCCTAAGCAGATCATAGGAGATAAGGATGCAGGAATCTTTACAAGAAGAAAGGTCAGAGAAAATTCATGTATGATCTCTGAATTTGAGCCTAAATCATTCAAAGAGGTACATAAAGATGAAGACTGGATCAAGGCAATGGAAGAGGAACTTGACCAGATAGAGAGAAATGGTACATGGTCTTTGGTACCCAGACCAGAGCATAAAAAAGTCATTGGTACCAAATGGGTTTTCAGAAATAAGCTGAATGAGGATGGCACAGTGATCAGAAACAAAGCCAGACTAGTGTGTAAAGGATATGCCCAAGAATAAGGAGAAGACTATGGAGAAACCTTTTCTCTTGTAGCCAGATTGGAAGGGGTTCGTATGCTTCTTGCATTTGCAGCTTTTAAAGGATTCAAAGTATATCAAATGGATGTAAAATCTGCATTCCTAAATGATGTACTTGAAGAGGAGGTGTATATAGAGCAACCAGATGGGTTTCCCCTATCTGAAGATAGTGACATGGTGTGTAGGCTATATAAAGCCTTATACGGTCTAAAGCAGGCACCTAGAGCATGGTATGAGCGCTTGCACTCCCATCTTGTAAATATTGGATTTGAGAGAACAAGCAAGGATAGCAATATCTACTTAAAGTCTGAAGGAGATTAGATCCTGATCTGTGAGGTAGTTGTTGATGACATTATCTTTGTTGGAGATGACAAGATGAGTCATGAGTTTGCAGATGAGATGAAGAAATAGTTTGAGATGTCACTCATAGGGGAGATTAAGTTCTTCATTGGACTGCAGATTTGGTAGATGAAAGATGGAATCTTTATCACTCAGTCCAAGTATGTCAAAGAGGTGTTGAAGACCTTTGGCATGGAAGATAGCAAACTGGTTGGTACACCGATGGTGACCGGTTGTAAAGTATCCAAAGAGGATGACTCAGCATTGGTTAATGAGAAGGAATACCGATCAATGATTGGTAAGTTGCATTATGTAGTGCATAGCAGACCAGATATTGCACATGCAGTTGGCATTACTGCAAGATTCCAGAAAATTCCAAGAGAATCCCACTTGGTTGCAGTCAAGTGGATTCTTATGTATCTGAAGGGAACTATTGATTATGGATTGTGGTATCCATATAGGAAGGATTTCAACTTGAAAGTATTCACAGATGTTGATTGGGCAGGTAATGTGGATGACCAGAAGAGCACAACCGGTGGTTCTTTCTTTCTCCGTGGTAGACTGGTCTCATGGATGAGTAAGAATTAGATTTGTATCTCTCGGTCTATAGTGGAAGCAGAGTACGTTGCAGCTTTCGTGAACTACACTCTGACAATTTGGATGAAGCATGTATTAAATGGCTTCAAAGTTCCTGTATCTGAACTGGTAAGTATATTTTGTGACAATACTAGTGCAATTAACATCTCCAAGAATCTGGTTTTACATTCTAGAACCAAGCACTTTGAGCTTAAGTATCATTTCTTGAGGGAAAAGGTTCAGAACAAAGAGATTGCACTAGAACATGTTTCCAGTAAGGAGCAGTTAGTAGACACATTCACCAAGCCTCTCCCAAAGGCTACATTTATGTACTTAAGAGGTGAATTAGGGGTGTTGCCCCTTCAGGAGGTGAACTAAAGGTATATGCTCCACATCAGTCAGGTATTGCATAGTCAATTTTTTTTGGATTGATGTGTTGAAGGATGCTACTCCTCAGGGGGAGCCACATAATGGAACAAGGAAGCTTGTGCCTCCACTTTGGCATTGTTGTCAAAGGGGGAGAAGAAGTGAAGCGGAGAAGATAGCTGCAGAAATTGGGGAGACAAGATGTAAAGTGGAGAGATATCTTTGTATATTGCCATCAATGCCAAAGGGGGAGATTGTTGGCATTATGTAAACCGGTATGAGGACATGATAACATTGTATATTGTCATTGATGTCAATATGCTGAAGAAGAGAGATCCGGTATGATACCAAGAATCGGTATATGTGAGAACCAGTATAACATTGTGAACCGGTATATGTGCCAAAGTGAAGCAGTGTGTTTATTTAAGGTGAACCGACATGTGGTTATGGGAACCGATACATGGAAGCTTTGTATGACTACCGGTTGGTAGTCTCAACTTCAAGGTTTCCGGTTGAAGTGCTTCAAGCCTGTGTGACTCAATCAGTGACTTTGTGTGATGAGTTAGCATTATAATGAAGAACATATCATGTAGCCACATCAACCTTATGCACATGAAGGATCTTTCATGAAGGAGAGTGTTCCTATCTACCTCAGGAATGTGCGAAATCTTTAAATGGTGAAAACGTGTGATGGGTTATCAGCCGCCATGAAAGCGGTGGAAAATGAACGATGGAGAACATCTTGAGATTGGTTCAAGACTGTTGCATTTAATACAATGTGCTCAACGGTCAGGATTGAATCATTTGAATTGCTTAACCTAACAGGTTTAGGGTTTAGGGTTTATGCTACTGACCTATCTATTTCCTATAAGGTAGATGTTGTGTTTCTTTCTGAGGTTGTTGGCAAAAGTTGTGTGTGTGTATCCAAGTGAAGGGATATGTGATTCTTGCTAGACCAGAAGAGAGAAGTGATACCTACAGAGTGTAAGTGCAGAAGGTGAAGAGGAGCTAAAGTGGATCTGCATTGGTATTGAGTGTTGTTACCAGATCATTGTAATACTTGTTGATCTCTAACCACTTCAACAATTGGGAAATACCTTAATAGGGTAGCTTTAACCGGCTTACTATAAATCCTTTAGTAGGGTGACTCAAAACCATTGAGTCCTTGAAATCCTCTAACAAGCTAACCTTTAACAAGGTTTAACCCTTAACTGGGTATTCTAGCCATCCCTTAACCGGGTGATCCCTGCCAGGATCGATTCCTAACAGAACCTATTATATCAGTCTTTAACTAGACAAGGCTCCTAACAGAGTGAACTTCTAAAGAGTTCAAAAACAACTTGTGGGTATTCATCCCCACCGTATTTTTTCCTAGTTAGGTTTCCACGTGAAAAATCTGTGTGTCATGTGTGGTGTTATTCATGTGATGGTTTGAGTGATTTGTGTCTGAAGGTAAATCATGTTGATCTAGCTATTTATATATCTTTGATGATAGATTACCTATTCATGCACTAGGGTGAAATGGAAATGAAGTATTAGATTGTATGAAAAGATAAGTGTCAATCGGTTTATGCTTGTCTTAGTTATTCTGGGTTTTGCTAGTTGTACTCTATTTAAGACTGGTGTTACTGTTTGTTTGCCAAAGCATAGTGTCTGCTAACAAACCAGTTTTAAGATTGTGTTTTTCCCTGGATTGATTCACCCCCCCTCTCAGTACCAGTTTGGTACTATCCATTCATCACTGAGTTATCACTCCTCCCAACAAATATTCATTTTTAATCACTTCTTCGCCAAGACCAATATTTTATTCAAGTTTTTACACTTCTTGGTGAAGTCTCTGATCCTTACTTCCCAATTTGCTGAATAGTCTCTTATTGCCTTTTCCATTTTAAGGACCCTTTCATAAATTCTTGTTGTATGTTATAGAATTTTTTTAACCTTTGAAATGCTATCCTTCACCCATGATTTTGTAGCGGTAGCTACTTTCCTTATTTCAATTAAATCTCTTACATCACCTTCTGGGAGTGATGATGTGGATGGGAGTGTGTCATCTGCCCTTGAATCCAAAGTCTTCCCCATCTCCACAAGCAATTGCTTATACTAATCTAATTGTGCCTTTACCTGTAACTGGGAGTTATGCTCCTTCTCCATTCTGCTCCTCATTATACTAGTAGCAAATTCCAAAGTGTCAAGCTCTCCCCACTTTGTCTGTTTCCCAAGCCTAAACTGTGATACTTGATATGTAGAAGGAACTTCCCCTTCAACCTCCACAGGGGATGCAATATCGACGATTAATTCATCGGAGCCATTTCTAGATAAATGATGAATCATTTTGGCCTTCTTTGCTTTCTTTGGCTCCTCCATAATAGCCTGCCATAGTGAAAGTTTAGGCATCACCACCTTTTGTTTCTTATTAAATGTGAAGGTTAACCACTGTGGTGTTCCTTCGTTTTTACTTCCCCCTTCGATGTTTATTTGTGTCGTCATTCTTCTAGATTCTTGTGATGGTTCATCCTCCTGTTGCTTCTCTTGTTCTGCATCTTATGTATCGGGAGGAGTTTGGGTCTCTCCTTGGGTAGATTGTACTAGTATGGTGAGCTGTTGTTGTTGTGAGAGCATTTGCTGAGTCAAGTTTGCCTACAAAGCACTATCAACATCAAGTTGTTGCTGATATTCTTCCAATTTCTCACTCACTTGATCGTTGAAGTCTTTGGTTGGCTCTTGACCGTGTTGCACTGTTTCTCCACTTGTTATATCTTTCAACAACTTTTCTACATCCCATGGAGTGAGAACAAGTCTTTCATAATTCTTTTCATCCTTCCCTTATCTCATTTCCCCATCTTCATCTTGTTGTTGCCCTTGCAGACCCTGATCATCTATGTACATAGGGGTTACCTGTGTAATTTCTTATACTTTTCGCACGAGAGGCTCTCTTTGTTTATCTGCACTAGAAGGCGCCATTCTTTTCCTCTTCTTGGGCTCTACCTTCTTTGGTGCTGGCTCAACCTCCTCTTGGTTTGAGTCTGACTCCACATTATGAATAATTACTACTTCGATTGTGGGAGTCATTGCAAGCATAGGCATTTGTGAAACAAAAAAAGATGGAGTGACCATTGTTGTAACCAAAGGTGGAGGTGTTGTTGACACAGCTAGTGCAATAGATGCAGTTGATGTGGTGGTGGGTGTTGTTGTAGCAGAGGTAGTAGCAGTGGTGGTAGGAGTGGTGGTAGTGTAATACCCTAAAAATGGTCACCTAAACTATGGGCCACTAATCTTGACTACATCACCAAGGTCATAACCAAAGGCAATTAAATTAATTTGGAGTACCTAATTAATTAATTCTTAAATCATCAATGTCACATGGCAAATAAATCATTCTAAATTAATTAAATGTTTATTTAATTAATTAATCATTCCAAGTAAACCATTTTAATCAATTATCCTATTTATTTAATTAAATATCCTAGCATATTTTTTTATTTTTTTTATTTTTAACCATGCCTGGTAATAAACTATTTAACATGACTGGTGACACTGGCACGACACACCCTCCAGCTCCACGTGAATGCTTTTGACGTGGAGCTATGAACCGGTGAGGCCACAAATGAGGGACCTCATCCCCACACTTCAATTGTTCAAATACGCAAGCAAAATGGCCTAGCGAAGGCACAAGGCCATGCAAGCATAATGGCCCAGCAGGGATTTGAACCTTGGTGGCCGCTTCACCAACGAAGTGTTTAAACCGTGACACTATGTGTCTGAAGACAATATGTTGGTATTATGGATATTTTGCATTGGTTTTGTCATTGATGTCAACACCTATCCTTCTGGAGATCTTTGGTTATGTTCACCAACAAGTTCAGTGACTTATGCATAGTCACCAGTATTTGGTTCACCGACAGGTTATATTGTTCACCGACACTGAGGATGACTTGTTATCATCTAGAGATCACTTGGTTATGTCAAAGACATGGTTTGGACACTTGGTTTTTGTGTTTTGGTTATTGGTCTAATCGGGTTGACATATTTGCTGTTACCGGAAAATTGGTCTAGGTTATGGACCGACATGCGTTATCTATTCTAGATTAGCACGACATGTTATGGAGATGCTTTATTCAATTGGTATTATTGTTGATGTAATAAACCACTATAATTAACCCAAAGATTTTGACCTCTTTTTTTTTTATATTTGATTTAATCATTTGTGTTTGATTCAATCGCATACTCTGGGCATCTATCCATTTTGATTAGGCATTCATCCATCTGGGATGAGCATCTAACCATACAAGTTAGGCATCTATCCATATGGGACAAAAGGTTTCATCTATCCAATACGGGATAGGCAACTACCCATACGGGGTAGGCATCTATCCAACTTGGGATACGAGGTGCTCTGGCCAGAGACTTAGACTCATTGGGACCATTCGGGTCCTGAGTCACTCACTACATACTACACTCCTCCAATAGAAGTGCACCGAGGTCACCATCCTTAAAAGAAATCAAAATAACATAATGCAAGCTTGAATTCCGCCTCAGAATTTGGCTTAAAGCCTCAGGAAATCAAGCGAATCCATACGAGATTCCTTCTGAGTATGCATTGAATTACTTTTTCTTTTATTACACTTATCTTTCAAATTAGGATTCTTCACAATCCTTCTTCTTACCAAATCCTAGACCACATCCATGAATGCCTGAGTACTAGGGACAACTTCATCCCTAGAATGCCTACATACCCATTTTGGCACGGGATCAAGGCGTAAAATATGTAGTTCTATTTTCTAATCTATGGTTTAATGTAAACTGTTTGGTGGGTACGCAACCCTTTCTAGGGTCAATGTCCCAGATAGTTTCTTTGCGGTTGCTACCAACGATGGTAGCACTTAAGCAAAGGCTCAAGATGGCCTATTGCTTGTGGCCTAAAACAACTAGATCCGAATCCTATCATAAGTGTCACCCTTGACCCAATTGTCAATCACCAACAAATCTTCAAGATTAAATCAAATTTATAAAATCATTTCACTCAGTCAACCCTAAAGGGGTTTACTATGGTTTAACTCAGTGGATGTAAAATCATTTAAGGATTATCTTATCAGATTATCGATCCAAGGGGGATTACCCGCCCCTTGGATTTTAACTTCCAAGTGTCCCTTATTACTCCCCGACAATTTATAGGGACGATGCCATAGACGTCGTTGATGCAACTTTATTAGGCGTTAAGTGTAGTAGTTCAACACGACGACATTACCCGTAAGCGTGACCCAAAGGCACCGTAAATACCGAACGCTGCTAGGTTTTTGTTTTCCAACTCCCTTTGTTTAGTTTTCTAACTAAGAGGCTATGGAAACTTTTAATTAGCATCATGTTTGAAACAATTATGAAATGAACGTGCATAATCAGACATTGCAAAGCTTAATTAATTGAAATAACTACTTCTATGGGATTCATGAACCACTTGAAAAAAAATACCATCCTTCTACAACTAAATTATTTAGTATTCAAAACTTGAAATATAACATGCACAATAATGACAATTATGAAACTCACACATTGATAATTAAATGTGTAACTTGCATGAAGATGATGAAAATGTAACTTGCTTATCAATAAATGCAAATAATGTATAAGTAATTCGCATGGTGCAAGAATAGTGTAATTTACACGCAAGATTAAGCAATGTTTATTTCTATCACGAGAATAATTAATTATAGAGTCACTAGTTCAAAATAAGCAATTAGTTTAGACATTAGACAAATTTTGGATCAAATCATAATAATATAAATTAATTTTTTTAATGAATCTAAAATACCAACTAAGTAACCCAATAAATCTCAAATAAATTGAAAGATTCCAATTATAAAATTAGGTATAATTTAATTTACAATTATAAATTTAATAAAGATTGATTTGGTAGTATAAGATAACAATGATCCAAATTATTTATAAATTTATTTGTTTAACTTTACTAAACTAAAATTTAAATTAGAGAAAATATTAACAAATTCCAATTTGCAAATTAATTTTTGGTATAACTTCCCATTGAATTAAACAATATTAACTTGTCCCTTTTTTTTTTCTTTTTCATTTATTATGTTTATGAAAATGTAAAAAAAATCTAAATTAAGGAAAGAAAAAAAATTGATACGAAAATAATTTAAAATATGGCTTTTATTGCCAAGTGGGGAGTGGGGGTCACGGGTCCCATCACCACTGCGGACCTGTAGGTGCAGGCCCGCAGTGATGAGGGGATAGTCGTGGGCCCCTCCACTCCCTCTATGGCCACCACCGTAACAGTGACCACAGGGGTAGTGGAGAGTACCATTCCCTGGCGGGTATATTAACTCCCTCCCCCCCTTACGTTGACCATTTAATTTATTTTATGCAAAAATAAATAAATTTGAAACTACTTTATTTTATCGTATATATATATATATATCATTTTATTCCATTTCTATTAACAATTTAAGAGGGGTATATAAAAATGTTATTATAAAAATAAAAATAAGAATCTACTCACAGGTATGAAAGATAATAGAGAAAATTGTTTCAGATGTTTTCACGGGAGCCCAAAAAAGATACATTGTGCTTGAAATTGAGGCAATCAATAGAACAGAGAGGAGATTTTATAAAATTTCTCTCATGACAGCAATGTTCATTTACAGGGAGGATTGATTTAATTAAAGGTTTTAAGAAGATCAATCAATATTAAGAGAGGGAAAAAGAAATGGATTTACTCTCAGGATTTAAATAAGAGATTTTCATTTGAATGATTTTCACATGAAGAACACAAGATTCTTACAGTAAGTTTTATTCATAAGAAAGAAAAGAATAAAACAAGAAAATGAGATTTGAAATTAATTTTTAATCCCAATAAGTTTCATTCACAGGAAAACAAAATTTCTTACAGGAGAAATTAATTTATTTATTCTTGTTCACAGCAAGATTTTTTTTTTTTTGATCAATAAAAGGCCGAAGCCAAATTTTATTTCTTTTGTAAATTTTTTACATCTCCATTCAGTGTGGGCACCGGTAGGAAAGAATGGAGATAAGAAAACCTCCGGTCTAGCCCAGATCCCTTAAGGGATCAGATAACAAACAACTGAAAGATTTTTACAATTCCTCATCTGAGGGAGATGACTGTCTTAATAAGACATTTTAGTTTCTTTTTGTACATAAAAGCTTGCACCAATTTCTGGATGGACCCATCTTCACAAAAATGGAGAATCCATTAATACTCCGAGCTTTAACTTTAAGACCTGTATCCCGCATCTGCAAAAACCTTAATGCAACTTACATTGCCAAACTGTTAGTAGCATAGTAAACATGATAATTTGTAAAAAATCATTCAATGAATAATAACATCTTTCCTGTTTTATGTAAGAGGATTGTAGCCTGGATATCCCTTAGCTTGAAACCAATTTTAACCTTTTAGGCTTCAATTTAAGAGATTATCCAGGCTACAATTCTGCCTACACTAATGGGAAGGATCAATTTCTAATAGTTCCTTAATCACTTTTATCTCAGCAAGCATCTGATACTCCATAGCATAAATGAATTCATATGTCTATGTATGCACATTAAAATGTCAATATGCGAGAATATCATAGAGTCTGCCAGGGTCATGAATATAAACAAATATCCACAGTAAAATATATGTCTGGATATAGGAGTAAAACAACAAAAGAGCAAAGGACCTGTACAAAGGCTAATTCAATAGGACCTACTACAGATCTGAAACAATGATTAAGTTTGGGCTGATCTCAACTTCCCTCCACAAAACCACTAAAAAGCATTCCATTATTTCGCAAAAGATAGTAATAACCCGAATGAACCCCACTCGATAGAGAAAAGTCCAATACCACAGCTTATACCACTATAACTGCAACAGAAACCAGTGCAATCTGTCCCCTATATAAAACAGGGCTAAAGTCAATCACATCCGAAGCAATGAATCAAGATTATCAGAAAACAAAGCCAAAAACCTTAGCATGAATACACATAGCCTGGCAGACACAAATTGTCATAAGAAGACATCATATTTGCCATATTGAAGACTACACCCGTGCTGCCCAGGGCATACTAAACACAGATATCATGCAATGGAGTGGAAACCTGCATGTGCCAAAACATGAATAACCGGCATCAACCAATCTCCTTGCAACACTCCTGAAACACCCCTTTACCCACAAACAGGGTCAGGAGATGAGAGGATGATACAAGCATATGTGAAGGTTTGAATAAGGATATCTATGAGTTAATTTTTGAACATATATACACATACTCATATATATATAGTCTCTGTATTTATATATATGTATATATGTGTGTATGTAATTTTATGAATATCTACTTACACCCACACACATACACACACATATATATATATATGAATATATATATATATGTATATTTGTTAGATTGTATATATATTCATATATATGCAACACCACTGTTATCTAAAACCAAGGAAAGTCCAATACCACTGCATAACCACTATAAATGCAACAGAAACCATTTCTAACAGTCTCCAATATAACTCAAGGCTATCAATCGATGCAATGAATCAAGAATATCAGACAACAAAAAACCAGAAATCCTTAGCTTGAATACACATAGCACGACAGACTCAAATTTGTCATAAAAGACATCAAATCTACCATTGAAGACTATACCCACGCTGCCCAGGGCTTTCTATACACAGATAACATGCATTGGAGGGGAGACCTGCATATTCCTATCCCCAATTGTAATTGTATGAATATCTGCTTACACCCACACACATATACATATATATATATATATATATATATATATATATATATATATATATATATATGAATATATATATATATATATGTATATTTGTTAGGTTGTATGTATATTCATATATATGCAACACCACTGTAAACTAAAACCAAGAAAAGTCCAATACCACTGCTTTACCTCTATAAATGCAACAGAAACCAGTTCTAACTGTCCCCAATATAACACAGGGCTATCAATCGATGCAATGAATCAAGAATGTCTGACAACAAAAAACCAGAAAACCTCAGCTGGAATACACAAAGCACGACAGACTCAAATTTGTCATAAAAGACATCCAATCTGCCATTGAAGACTATACCCACGCTGCCCAGGGCATACTAAACTCAGATAACATGCATTGGAGGAGAGACCTGCATATTCCTATCCCCAATTGTAATTGTATGAATATCTACTTACACCCACACACATACACACATATATATATATATATATATGAATATATATATATGTATATTTGTTAGCTTGTATATATATTCATATATGCAACACCACTGTAAACTAAAACCAAGAAAAGTCCAATACCACTGCTTTACCACTATAAATGCTACAGAAACCGGTTCTAACTGTCCCCAAAATAACACAGGGCTATCAATCGATGTAATGAATCAAGAATATCAGACAACAAAAAACCAGAAAACCTTAGCTTGACTACACATAGCACGGCAGACTCAAATATGTCATAAAAGACATCAAATCTGTCATTGAAGACTATACCCACGCTGCCTAGGGCATTCGAAACACAGATAACATGCATTGGAGGGGAGACCAGCATGTGCCATAACATGAATAACCGACAACAACCGAACACCTTGCAACACTCCCGAAACACCCCTTTTCAGGTGGGGATAGAATGGTACAAGCATATATGAAGGTTTGAATAAGGTTATCTATGAGTTAGTTTTTGTACATGTATACACAAACTCATATATATAAAATATCTGTATTTATATATATGTATATATGTGAGTGTGTAAGTGTATGAGTATCTATTTACACCCACATACATACACACACATATATATATATATATATGAGTATATATATATGTCTTTTAATAAGATTGTATATATATGCATATATCTATATATATGAATATATATTTATGTATATATTTGTATTTAAACGAGTACACCATATAACGAATCCATATGGGGTAATCTACAAATATATACATATATATATGTGATCATATATATATATATCTGTATATATATCTATATATATTATCTGAAACTTAGACTACCAAAATGCTGAACTAAGGAAACCAAGACCGCAAATCCTAGAATATATACAAGAGGGCCAAGGAGAGGACTTGGAGAGGAGTGAAGTGAGATGTTGACATGGCCAGTGCCAAAGTTTTAATCCGATGGAGTATCCTTCCTAAAGATAGACGAATTACCATCTGCCCCTAGATTTGCTAACTTGTCAGCTATAGAGTTACCTTCCCGATAAATATGTTTAACCGAAGTTTCCTCAAAGTATTTGATCAAGTCCAGAATTCTTTTTAATTCCATTTTCAATCTCTAGTTAGACACATCCCTAGTCCTGACTGCATTTATAGTTAATGACGAATCACCTTCAATTTCCAGATATTTAATCTTGAGTGATTTAGCTATAATCAGACCCTCCCGCAATGCTAAAAACTTAGCCATGTTATTTGAAGCCACACCTATGGGCATATTTATGCTAGCTATTAGATCACCGTTGTCTTGATGGATAGCACATCCAATACCTGCTACACCAAGGTTCCCACGGGACGCGCCATCAAAGTTTAGCTTAGCCCAGCCCTTTCGAGGAGGTGCCCATTTTGTTAGCTTCCTATCCATCTCAGCCTGTTTCCCACCTTTCCCAATAAACGGGGGAATTATCAAACCCAACCATTTAGATCAAAGAACCTCATCCCATCTGGATAAGTTAATGGACTTTTCCTGTGTATGTCTAAGTTTATTATTGATTTTTTCCAAAATTGTTGCTTCGATCTTATTTAGAAGGGATTCTACCCTCAATTTTGATTCTTTGAAGATCCGCCTGTTTCTCTCCTTCCATATTTCCCAAATGAGGATTGCCGGGGAAATTAACCACACTGAGTGATATATATCCTTTGTGTGAGGCGGTTGCCAGCTAAGCAGCCATTCTGAAATGTCCCTAGGTCTCGACGTCAGCCATCCAAGGCTTGAGCAAAGCCAATCCCAACATCTCTGACTGAAACTGCAATTGAGAAGCAGGTGATCCGCATTTTCTTCCTCAGATTCGCATAGAGGACATCTCGATGGACCCAGGAAACCTAATTTTGAGAACCAGTCTGAGGTAAGGATTCTTTTTTGGAAAGCTGCCCATGAGAAAATACCAGCTTTAGGAAGACCAATGTTATTCCAGCATAGGCTAATCGGTATATTAGGATAAGTTGCAGCTCGACTGAGTTTTAAAAGTGAGTATCCTTCTTTGGCTTTGTAAATGCCTGAAGAGCTACCCGCCCATATTATCCTGTCTTTCCCAGAATGTAATGATAATTGCCTATTCCTCAAATTATTCCAGAGGATCTCCTTATCAGAATTTGACAAGTCCAACTCATCAAGGGGTTTCCACTCCCAACCCAAAGCGGGATCATTGGAGATAAGCTTGATATAATCCTTAACAAACCTACCCCTGATAGATTTGCAATGTTCTATACCTTCTAAGCTTATACCAATTTTGTCTAAGGCTGGATAGCCCCCCCAAGAGTCTTCCCAGAACAGAGCCTCAGAACCATCCGCAATATCCCAAGTAAGATAATCCCTGATCACCTTCCTACATTCCATCATAAAATTCCAAACTTTGGATCCTTTGGGTACTATTTCCGTCCTCAAAATGCTGTCAGGGTTGGAATTAGTAAGATATTTAGCTTTGAGGATCCTTACCCATTTAAGATTTGGATCCGAGTACATTTTCCAGACTAATTTCGCCCCCAGAGCCATGTTTTGTACCCCCAAAACTTTGATGCCAACTCCCCCTAAACTGATAGGTTGGCTAATTTTGTCCCAAGAAATCAATGCGAATTTCTTTTTGTCTGAAACCATATTCCAAAAGAACTTCCTCATCTTTTTTATCAATTCGAGCCGAGCTCCTTTAGGTAGTTGCTGGCAGGACATTTGATATATCGGAATAGCCGCCAAAACAGCTTTAAGTAAAGTAATCCTCCCAGCCAAAGAGAGGCATTTATTCTTCCAAGAATTCAACCTGAGGTCCATCTTGTCAAGGATACCTTTCCATAATGAAATTAAATTGTTTCCCTTATCCATCGGTATCCCTAAATATTTACAAGGCAGTTTCCCTCGATCAAACCCAAAAATATTACATATATCTGTTTCTAAGTTCTACGAAGTATTGAAGAAGAAGATTTCCGATTTATTCTTGTTTACTTCCTGACTCGAGGCTAAAGCATAAATTTCAAGAATCCTTTTGAAAGCCATGGCTTCCGCCCTATTCGCACATCCCATCAGCATTGTGTCATCAGCAAACTGCTGGTGAGTAATGGCCTCCATTCCATTAGTGATTTTAACCCCTTTAATAATCTGATTCATGCGAGCACATGAAATGATTCTCCCAAGGCCCTCTGCCATTATGATGAATAAGAAAGTGGATAAAGGATCCCCTTGTCTAATCCCTCTAGATATCTGGAAGAAGCCTGCAGGGGAACCATTAATAAGTAATGATACCCTGGGAGATGAGATGCATTCGAATATTAAATTGATCCATTGTTTAGAAAACCCAAAGGATTCTAAACATTTACACAAAAATCTCCAATCGACTTTATCATATGCCTTTTTGATGTCTAATTTGATCATCATAGCTGTTGAACGATTTAGTTGTAGCGAGTGCATGACTTCTTGAGCCACAATAATACCATCAAAGATGGATCTGCCTGGAACGAATCCTGTCTGTTCCTCTGAAATTATGCAAGGGAGAATGCCCTTCAATCTATTTGCTAAATTTTTTGTAAAAAGCTTGTAGATTGTGTTGCATAAGGAAATAGGTTGGAATTCATCAAAGTTTCTTGATTCCTCCTTCTTAGGAATCAAAGTTATGAAAGTATTGTTGATCTCCCTTAAAATACTTCCAGAGTTTCTTACAGCTTCCAAAGCATCCACCACCTCCTTACCAATAATGTGCCAGCATTTTTGGAAAAAGCAAGCTGGAAAACCATTGGGGCCGGGAGCTTTATCCGGGTTAAGTTGCCCCAATGCTAATTTTACTTCAGATTCTGAAATTTTGTTGCAAAGCGCTTTGTTTTGGTTTTCAGTTACGATCTTAGGAATATTCCTAAGCAAAGCTAAATTGGCGTCTTTAGGAGAAGATTCCGAACTGAATAAGGATTTGAAATGGTTCACCGCTTCTGTAGCTATGTCCTTTTGATCTTCTAGAAGGATGCCATTATTACTCATGATCTTGTGAATACTATTGGTGATCCTCCTATTTTTTGTACTGTTATGGAAGAACTTAGTATTCCTATCCCCATTTTGAAGCCAATTCTCTCTAGATTTCTGTTTCCAAAAAATTTCTTCTTTTGTTAGCGTATCCTCATATTTCCCAAGGAGCTCCTTTTCTTTGAGGAAGCTCTCCTGATCGATTCCAAGTCTAAACACTTTATCATTAAGGTCTGCAATTTCTTTTTCTAATGAATTTTGGTTTCAAAAATGTTACCGAAGACTTCATTATTCCATTTCAGTAACTTGCTTTTAAGATGTTTTAGTTTATTTACAAGGCAAAACATTTTTGAACCCTGAAAATTAACCTCAGACCACCACCTGGCTACGAGATCATAAAAATCCGGATTTTGCATCCACATTTTTTCAAACTTAAAGGGGCAGCACCTCAGTGTAGCCTCTCCCTCAATATTGAGGATGACAGGATAGTGATCAGATCCTGAAGAAGGGAGTAACGAAGCTGAGAGGTTAATTGCTAGATCGCTCAGATTCCCTCTAAAAAGGAATCTATCTAATCTCTCAGTGATTTGAGTAAAGCCTGATCTTCTATTGTACCAGGTATACATTCCATTACTAGTTTCTATATCAATCAGATTGTTAAGAGCTACCCACTCTCTAAAGTCTTTTAAAGATTGTGGTTCCCTGCGAATACCACCCTTTTTCTCTGATAAATTTAGGATAGCATTGAAGTCCCCTCCTAGAATAACAGGGGAAGAGGGATCTAGTCCCATCATAAACGAGATTTCCGACCAAACTTTACATTTCCCAGCATCTGGAATCGGGCCATAGATGTTTATAAGGGTAAATGAGAGCTTACTGTGTTTGCTTGAAATCTTTCCCAATAGCCAGTTTCTGTTTCCTGCTATTGGATAGAATAATATACTTCGTGGATTCCAAATGATACCTAATCCACCAGAGGCACCCCTGGCTTCCACAAATTCCCAGCTTAGAAGACCTAAGTTCCTTTTAAAAGCCTCAGCTTCTACCTGGGCTAATTTAGTTTCTTGAAGGAGAACGATGTCATGTTTCCATTTTATGATGTTGCGTCTAATTAGACACTGTTTGTTAGGGGCATTCATGCCCCTAACATTCCACGAAGAGATTTTCATTGGACCGTGGGAAGGCCCTTCCCCTTCCCAGCATCAAAGAAGGCAGTTAATTTGCCTTGGTCTTTTGCATTTCCATCCTGCAACCTTAATTCGCTTAAGGATTTTCTGCCTCTACTTTTTGCTTCTCTAGCGCAGTCAGGAGTGTTTTTCCCGTCATATATGTTTGTTATTCCTAAGGATAGATGGGGAATTGTCACTCCTTCTCTGTCATCCTCTCCCAGCTGGGACTGAGCTGCTGTGTAATCATTGACAGGGAGCGGGGTGATATCTCCTTCCCTATTCTCATTATTATCTCCCACATCCATAGAGGCCAGAAGTTCCTGAATTAGAAACCTCTTCTCATCTTCCTCTTCCGGGGAAAGATTTTCAACTTCATTATTATTGAATACCTCTAGAACAACAGCCATTCTAGAAGACATTTCTTCTTGATCAGCCTCATTTTCTTGCCCCAAGTTTTCAACTGATTTTGTTTCAGAAGGGGATTTCAATGAATCCACCGAATCGGAGATTCTTTTTGACATCTCCACTAAGGCTTCTGCTTTTATGGAATTTTCCTCATCTATTATCTTATCAAGGTCATTAATATTACAAAGATTATTGTGAATATTTTCATCAGTATTAGTCACAGGAGGACAGTTAGCATTATCATGGATAGAATTTAATGTGATATTTTCATTCTGATCTGAAATAGGGTTTTCCTTTTGACCGATACTTTTAACCAGTGCCGGGCTTGATTTCAGCCAAATATCAGATTCATTTATGACCCCATCATAGAAGGTGGGATGAATGTTCCATTCCCCCCTTTTTGTTACTAGCTTGGTGGGTTCCAAGACCCGGGAATAACAGTCAAATTCAACTAAGATTTTGGTGTTCTTGTTTAAAACCATTCTTTCTAACCTTTCGCAGCCCAAAAAGGACCCAAACTGTTCCCCTAAGAATTCCAAAATTTTAAAATCCAAATATTCGATAGGTAAAGAGCCCAGATTAATCCATCTAGGGTATTTGTTTGTATTCTGTGAATGTGGGTCAAAATTCGGCCTCCATTCACATCGAAAAAAACCAAAGCCTCTATATAATTTAGCCTTACCATGCAAAATGTCATCCTTTGTCTTTTGATTATCACACAAAATTGCAAGAAAATTATTTTCCAGGATAGTAATACTTACCTGTCCCGGATATAGGGCCAGCCACCAATCGACAATCCTTTCTATATCATCACTGAATCCAGTCCATTTTACAAAAACCTCATAGTTGCTAAATAAATTGAATTGGGGGTCCATCAGATAATCCGGGATCATGCATATATGCCTCTGCCTAATATTAGGTTTTGGCTCAAAAATTCGAACTTTCCCGAGCGGCACCAAATTAGCCCCTGTTGTCGGAGAAAGCTTTGAATCTGATTGTTTGCGCTTATCCATATTTAAAGCTGTACCTTTATTATTGCCCATCTTTTTGAGGGTTTTTTTCGAATGATACACTTGCCATCTTCCGTCGGAGGGAAGCGACAGGGTTTTGGCGTTTCTTGCCCTAATTTCATTATTTATCCCAAAGTCGCCCTCGCAGAAGACTGAATCCCTCCTTGCATTTGACACCGTTGTGTTTCTTGCAGGGATTCTCTTACATGGCGGACTGAAGACCGAGATGCTCTTCGGACAAGAGGCGAAAACCTGTCTGCTCCCCCCCGCCGAAAAACTTGCCAAATGCGTAGGATGTTTAATTCGCATTTTCGCCTGGTAGCAGAGCACTTGCTTTTAATTTTGTTCACAGCAAAATTTACTCACAGGAAAAAAAAGAATAAAATAAGAAACGAGATTTGAAATTAATCTTTCTTCCCAATAAGTTTAATTCATAGGAAAATTAATTTTTTTATTCTTATTCACAACAAGATTTACTCACAGGAAAGAAAATAAAACAAGAAAACAAGTTTGAAAATTAATCTTTATTCCCAATAAGTTTCATTCACAGGGAAACAAGATTTCATACATGAGAAATTGATTTATTCACAACAAGATTTACTCATAGGAAAGAAAAGAATAAAACAAGATAACAAGATTTGAAATTAATCTTTATTCCCAATAAGTTTCATTCACAGGAAAACAAAATTTCATACATGAGAAATTAATTTATTCACAGCAAGATTTACTCATAGGAAAGAAAAGAATAACACACGAAGCATGATTCAATTAAAAGAGGAGAATTTGGATACTTGAAGCTTGATGTAGAATCCCCTCCGAATTCTTCAACTAGCCTCCCTTGATCCTTCCTTGCAACTTTTTCTTTGAATTTCTTCAAAAACAACTACTTAACAATCCTACAATGAATGTGACTACCAGAAAAAAAAAAAAACTACTACTTGACAAAACTTTCCTTCAATAAAAATAATCAACCCCCTCTTTTGAAAACTTGCATACAATATATAGGAAAAACCCCTTAATTCCAAAATCTAGAGAAATTAATTGAGAATGAGATTCCTTTTCCAATATTGGATCCATGCGAAATTGATTAATATCCTACTGGGGGAGTTACATGCAAGGGAATTAAAGAATGAAGATTCCTCTAGAAGCTTCTAATTTCTCCTACACCATGTGCCATGATTGGAAATGGGAAAAATAAATAATGCTTATTTAAATTATATTCTCCAAGTGTGTATGTGGGTCCATTATTTAACCTTTTATAATATTTATTCAACCATATTCAATAGCTCAACCACAAAAAGATATAATAGTAATTGTATCAGATCAAAAGTGATAAAGGAGGGTTGTGACAGTTGAGCTGACATGATGCATCACATCTTGACTTACTTGAAATTGATTTTATTGTAATATTATTAGTAAGCTGACCTACACATTTGGTCCTAGGTTTTGGTATATATGTAAGATCTCATTTGTGATATATTGTAATAGGTAGAATGAAGATAACAGTATATGGTTATGGTATTGTAACATGGTATGTGCGAATATTGAAGATCATATGAGCAGACCATAGAGAAGGTTCAAGGAAGGTTTGAAGAAGACAATCAGAGCTTAACCAGTACTGAATCCAACGTTGGAGATGCCACTTTGAGCAGTACATTATCATTGGATTTAATCATCCAATTGTAGTCAGTGTGACTCCTATTCTTGTGATTGAGCAGTGAGCTCTAGGCAGCTAGCTTTTCTGTATGTGCAGACCCCATTTGTATACACATACTATCTGCAATAGTATCATCTGATTGTGGGTAAGGTTTCCCACTGTGGTTTTTCCCCTTATACGTTTTCCATGTACAAATCTTTTGTTATGTGTTGTGGATGTTGTTTCTCTTTCTGTTTCATGCATTAAGTTTCACCGGTATTGTTATTAACTGTTAACCTGTTTACCAACATTAAGTTTGGTTTACTGGTATTAAGTATCAAGTTTGATTAAGTTATATTTGGGTTGAAATATAACTACAAATGATTCACCCCCCCCCCCCCCCCTCTCAATTCACTCCATGTCCTAACAATTGGTATCAAAGATAAGTCCTCTTTCTGCAGAAGTTTAACAACTTGAGGAGATTCTATGGAAATTAACTATTTCAGGAAGGACAGTCCGAAACTTGGTGGAACTAACTATGGTATATGGAAGATCAGAATGGAGACACATTAGAATTGCATTGGAAAAGACATATGGGATGTTACACAGAATGGCTATGTTGGTCCTACACAGAGTCAACCTAATCCACCTACAGGGTAAGGATAGAGAGAATGATTGCAAAGCAAGAGAAGCAGTTTTGAGTGCCTTGTCAGATCAGCAAATCATGGGATTATCAGACCGATCTACTTCTAAAGCTATTTGGGATAAATTAGAGACATTGAATGAAGGTGATTCCACTATCAAAATTTCAAAACTTGAATGCTTTTGTAGTGCCCCTACCCTAGTCAGTTTTGTAAAACCGGTTTGAACTTGGTTGACTTTTTATGTGGCATTTTTGGGTGGTTGATTTACCATTATGTAATGTTGTAGTAAGATATTATGATTCATGTGCATGCCTGTAAATCTTCTTACCACCTATGTGTGAGGTTCGTCTTCACCTGGATTCATAGGCTTGAGTGTACCTCTTTGGTCCTTAGAGTTTGGATTAGGTGGTCGTAAAACCCTCATTTTACCCTAGTCGTGCTCAATTTTCATGATTTTGTTATTTGATTTCCAGTTTCTGGTTGAATATAATTTTGATTCATGTTTTATTTCCATTAAATTTAAGTTAGAAGGAATTATTTTGGTTTAAAAATTCTTCCTTGGCATGTTGTTATGCTGCCAAATTTTGTTCCAAAATGAAACCCCTGTAGAAGTTTTTATTATGTTGTTTCAGAATGTCAACGATATCTCCAAATTTAAAAACTGGGTTTCTACAAAATGTTTTGGGTTTCTTGGTGATTTTTCATTCTAACCTCTGTATAAATTTCGTAAAAATCAAGTTTTGGGTTTTTGAGAAATTATAGAAACCGTGTGAATGTGTTTATTTATATATATTTTTTATATATAAGGACTTGAGATTTTTATATCGCTGATAGAAAATGAAATTTAAGTTGATATGATTTGTCTGAAATTTATAATGATATATGGATCTTATATTTAATTTTGTATTTATAGGAAATTTAGTCAATATGAGTTTATTGGGAAACCAAAATCTTTAGTTAGATTAATTTATGGCATTTGACTATTATTTTTTATTTTATTTTTTGAAAAAAAAGGGTTGTTTGGAAATCATAATGCTTATGAACCCGTCTTTAGTCAATTGTGAATTAAAAGCTATTTGGTTCAATTTTGTGTAAAAGATGAAATTTTCTTGTATATGTCGTATGGATGTAACTGTCATTGTTTTACAAGTTAAATAGAATAATTAGTGTTTTTTGGAATTTTGTATTACTTTTATGTTTTTTTAAAAAAATAAATAAAAAATAGTATAGATAAACTGTGTCAAGATAAAATAAAAATGATGTTTTATTTTGAAAATGAATATCATATGTTTATGTGATTAAAGAATAATTGATCTTATAACACTGAGTGCTCTGCTTACTATATTAATGTATTTATGGTTTGAAAACTCATGATGATGTATTTATGTTATTTTATGATGCAATCGAACTTTAGGGAGTTAGAAAACCATGAACACCTATAACTAGATAAGGTAGATTACTGCAATCAAACTTAGATCCTCTAGAAAACTGGATCGATTTTAATGTTTAACCAATGTGGAAAAAGATTGTCTTTTCTAGGTTATGCCTGTGCATGTTTAAATTTATGTTTTCGCATTTGCTTAGGGAATGGCAAGTCCTTGTTTGTAATTGTTGGTTATTGTCGTTTGTCGGTTTGGGTGCCGGTTTATGTCCTTGATCCTGAATCTTGACTGTTTTCATGTGATGGTTTGTATTCGATCATGTCCTTTGTGTGAGTGTTTAATATTGGTTTGTGGTAGACCAGAGTTGGTTAGGTCTCTAGTTAGAGTACCGTCTGTTAGTGCACCCCATATGAAGTTCATTTTGACCAAGTGGCTAATCCTACCATATTGAACTTTGTTTGCTCGACCTTGTGTAATCCTGGGTTTTAGGAGTTCACTTGAATATGTTCGCTAATGTGTTGTTGTGTTGCCTTTGATAGGAGCATGTTTGTGGAGTCGTCCTGATGTTTATTGCCCTCATGAGAACTTGATATTCATGTGAGACCATGAGATTCTTATGATGGGTTGCGAAGACTTAGTTTCGCGGATGCTCCAGTTGATCTTTTATAATTGCTTCTTATTATATTCAGTTGGATCCTTTCCTATTTAGGGATCATTCATGTATTTATTTGACTAATGTGGTCATATGTATTACTGGTTATGTTCGCCTTGATGGCAGGATTGTAAATGATGTGAACCTTATGTATTCTTCACTATTGATTAAGTATCAGAGGGGTCTTGCAGTTGAGCAGACTTGAAGATGTAGCCCACTAGGGGTGAACTCCAAGATCATTTCAGGGTTATGTGGTGTTTTTCCATTCTTATGTTACCTTTTAATTTGTCATGTATGGATGCTTTATGTTAAAATGTGTAATGGGGACTAGATGAAATTAATCATAAATGCATGTATGTAGTCATTTTATTAAATGCAGTAATAGGGATCATAAAAGAATGTAGATTTGATTAATGGAATATATCCAGTTATCGATAGCGCAATTAAGTATGCATGGAAAGTATTCATTAGTTTATGATGAAGTTAAAGTACGTTATAGAACTAGATGCATGTCATGTGTTTAATGTAAGATTGAACATAATGAATGGTTAAAATTTATTGGATGAAATTAGTCATGTTATCCATAGCTTTAACTCTAATGGATGAACCTCATTGTGCCATCTATATTTTAACCTTAATGGATAAACTCATCATGTAATCTAATTTTAACCTTAATGGGTGAATTTCCTCATGTTAGCTACAACTTCAACCATAATGGATGAACACATCCTATTATCTATAATTTTAATTTACTGAACAAATTATATCTTTGTTTAAAGTAATAACATAAAATTAAGTTAACCTGCTTAATTGGATCAAATGTCATGAGTTGAGTTAGATGTTAAATTAATTAATCATGTTGGGAAACTCCTTACGTATTGTTTAGTCTTCCGTTGTGTTATCTGAGCTTTTGATAACTCATTATATCATTATGTTGTGTCTTATTTAAAAATAAATAAAAAATTGCACTTCATTCATGTGTTTTAGATTTATCCCTTCGGGGTTTCCTGGTGGGGCATTAAAACTTCCGGGTCAGGTATGAAAATTTGAAAATGGAAGAAGTTGAAATAATTTTTGCCTTTATGAAAAGGGTTAATGAAATTGTTTTGGGAATACAATGCTGTGGAGGTTCCTTAAGTGAAGACGAAATTGTTTCTAAAGTTTTAAGGGCATTTCCACCGGCATACAAAATGAAAGTAATTTATATTAATGAGTTAAGAACTATGCCTAATACATCAGTATCTAGAGATACCTTGGTTGAAAAACTTTCAGCATTTGAGCTTGAGGAATTTGGTCTTGTTGCTACAATTAAAATAGACTTACCCTTCAAAGCATCATCATCTGCAACATCTTCATCATCAACTAATAAATCTGATTGGAAAGCACTTTATGCAAGAGAACTTGAAGACATTAGGAGGGAAAATGAAGAACTAGAAGAACTTGAAGCACTATTTGCAAGGAAAATGCCTAAAGGTCCTATTGGAAGTAAGTATGAAGGTAAAACACATTTTAAATGTTTTAACTGCAATAAAATTGGTCATATGGCATCTAGATGTCCTGACAGACATGCAAGATTGAGAGAAGAAGCTAAAAGAACATATAAGCCTAACCTTGAATATCAGAGATACAGATTTAAAAAGAATAGAGATAAATCATGTTAGTATGCTGATGAAGAAGTTACTGATGATTCTGATGAAGAACTGACAGATAATAGATGGGCTTTTGTTGCAATAACAAAAGATCAACTGGCACCTACTGTTCCATCGGTAGAGCAGGCCTTGGCAGCTAAAATTGAAGAAAAGGATGACTGGATTATAGATTCCAGATGTTCACATCATATGACTGGTGATGAAAGTAAATTCTTATCTTTTTAGGAATATAATGGAGGTCTAGTAAGATTTGAAGATGACAAAGCTTGTTTGATCAGAGGAAAAGACACTATATCTTTTGATGGTAATCACAATACTGACAATGTTTATTATGTTGAAGGTTTGAAGCATAATCTTTTGAGTGTTGGTCAATTAGTTGAAAAAGGATTTTAGTTACAATTCAAAAATGGGAAATGCAAAATCATGAATAGAACTGGTTTGGAAATTGCAACCGGTAATCAGACTAGAGGTAATATCTTTCATTTGAATAACAATGAAAAGACATGCTTGATTGCACATATTGATGAAAGTTGGTTATGACATAAAAGACTATGTCATGTGAATTTTGATTGCATTGTAAAGATTAGTTCATCTAAGGCAGTAAGGGATTTACCTAAGATTGTAAAACCTCATAATCCGGTATGTAAGGAATGTCAAATGGGAAAGCAAGTTAAAACAACTTTCAAGAGTATTTTTGAGAAAACCAATGATGTTCTTGATTTAATTCATACCGACTTATGTGGTCCAGTAAGAATAAGAAGTATACAGGGAGATAGATACTTTATGCTAATCATTGATGATTATTCTAGAATGTGTTGGGTTACCTTTCTTGGGGAGAAATCATAAGCTTTTGAGAAATTCAAATTATTCAAGGCACTTGTAGAGAATGAAACCGGTAAGAAAATCAAATGTTTAAGACCAGATCAAGGAGGTGAATTTACATCTAAGGAGTTCAATACATTTTGTGAAGTGAATGGAATTAGAAGACAACTATCAACATCCCGAACACCTCAGCAAAATGGAGTTGTTTAAAAGAAGAATACAACTATTCTGGATGCAGCTAGAAGCATGATATCAAAAGAAAATCTACCTAATGTGTATTGGAGAGAAGCAGTGAATACAACGGTTTACACTTTCAACAGAGTTCACATCAAAGGTGAAACCAGTAAGACACCCTATGAACTATGGTTTGGTAATATTCCTACTCTTAAGTACTTCAAAATATTTGGAAGCAAATGTGACATTAGGAGAGATGAGTATATTGGTAAATTTAATCATAGAAGCGATGAAGGAATATTTCTTGGTTATTCATCTAAGAGGAAAGCATATAGATGTTTTAATAAAAGATCGTAGAAAATCATTGAGAGTGCAAATGTGAAGATAGATGAACACTTTAGAAGAAATTCAAGGTCTATGGATTCTGAACCGGCAGTTGAGATAATCACAAATGAACCTATACAGAGTGAACCGGTACAGAATGTTGGTCAAGTCACACCAGCATCATCAAAGAATTCCACAGTGACTGAAGAACAACAACAAGTGAACACACCTAGGTATGTAAGATTGAATCACTTTGAAAGATAGATAATTGGGAATAAGTATCAAGGATTTATGACAAGAGTAAGACTGGCAAATGAAGAGGTATGTTTAATTTCTCAAATTGAACCAACATTTGTCATTGAGGCATGTGAAGATAAACATTGGATTCAAGCTATGGAAGATGAATTGGAACAAATTGAAAAGAACAATACATGGACATTGGTTCCCTGACCTAAAAATAAAAATGTAATTGGAACTAAATGGGTATTCAGAAACAAACTTAATGAAGATGGTAAGGTAATCAGAAAAAAAATCAAGATTAGTGTGTAAAGGATATTCATAGAAAGAGGGAATTGATTACAATGAAACCTTTGCACCGGTAGCTAGAATTGAGGCAGTCAGATTATTTCTTGTATTTGCAGCACACAAGAACTATAAATTTTATCAAATGGATGTCAAATGTGCATTTCTGAATGGTGATCTTGAAGAGGAAGTTTACATTGAACAACTTAATGGATTTTCATTGACAAATGATAAAGATATGGTTTGTAGATTAAGGAAAGCTTTATATAGATTAAAGAAAGATTCTAGAGCTTGGTATGCTAGATTGGACAAATATCTTATGAAGCTTGGTTACACTAAAGGTAATGCTGACAAATTATATCTCAAAGTGACTAATGAAGACATTTTTCTTATTGAAGTTTTTGTTGATGACATCATTTTTGGAGGAGAAGATGGATTGTGTAAAGACTTTTCTAATAAGATGCAGGAAGAATTTGAAATGTCTATGATTGGGGAGATAAAATTATTTTTAGGATTGCAGATCTCACAGACTGATAAAGGTATAATATTATGTCAATCAAAGTACTTGAAGGAATTAATGAAGAAATTTGGTATGGAAAACTTGAAACCGATAAGTACTCCTATGACTAGAACTGATAAACTATCATTGAAGGATGATTCAGCTCCTGTTAATCCAACAAGATACAAATCTATGATTGGAGGTTTACTGTATTTGACATAAACAAGACCTGATATAATGAATGCAATGTGTATTGTTTCAAGATTCCAGAGTAATCCTAGAGAAAATCACGAATCAACAGTGAAAAGGATTTTTCGATATTTACAAGGCACAACAAATATTGCTATATGGTATCCTAAAGATGAAAATTTTGATTTATGTGCATACACTGATGCTAATTGACTAGGAGATGTAGATGACAGAAAGAGCACCACCGACGGGGCATTCTTTCTTGGTAGAACATTGATTTCATGGTTGAGCAAGAAACAGAGTTGTACATCATTATCAACAGTAGAATCAGAATATATTGCAGCAACAACTAATTGTACTCAGGTATTATGGATTAAGCAAATGTTGAAGGACATAAAGCTAAAATGCAAAGAACCTATAATCATCTATTGTGATAATTCAACAACAATTGATATATCTAAGAATTCGGTATTTCACTCTAAAACTAAACATGTTTCTATCAAATACAATTTTCTGAAAGAGAATGTTGAAGCAAAAGAAGTGAGATTGGTATATGTGAGTACTAAAGAGTAGATTGCGGACATCTTTACTAAGCCTTTGCCTAAGGAAACTTTTGAATATCTCAGAGAACAGCTTGGGGTTATACCCTCACCGATAGAGACTTAGACAATTGATGTTTGGCATCAAACCGACATAATTTATAGAGAAATCCTGGCTTTGATGGAGGAGAGCTACTTCTCAGGTGAATTAGTTGGTATTTGTAATTGGTTCTATGAACTAGTTGTATCTGGTATTTGTATTACTTTGGCATTTGATGTCAAAGGGGGAGATATATCTATGGAAAAATGTTATTCTTTGGGGAGAGATTATTCATTGGGGGAGAAATTTTTACTCTTTGCATTTGTATTTTGATTTCTGGTATTGATCTATTCTGGAGATTATTGGTTTTTGGTTTTTGGCATTTCTGCTTTGGCACTTAGAGGGTTTTTCCATCTTGTGTTGCCATCAATGCCAAAGGGGGAGATTGTTGGTATTATGGATATGTTTCATTGATTTTGTCATTGATGTCAACACTTATCAACACCTATCCTTCTGGAGATATTTGGTTATGTTCACTAGTAAGTTTGGTGACTTATGCACAGTCATTGGTATTTGGTTCATCGACAAGGTATTGTTCACTGGCATTGACGATGACATGTTATCATCTGGAGATCACTTGGTTACGTCAAAGACATGGTTTGGACACTTGGTTTTGGTGTTTTAGTTAATGGTCTAATTGGGTTGACATATTTGCTGTTACCGGCAAATTGATCTAGGTTATGGACCAGCATGTGTTATCTATTCTAGATCAGCATGACACATTATGGAGATGGTTTATTCAATTGGTATTATTGTTGAGCCAACATGATGCATCGCATCTTGACTTACTTGTAATTGATTTTATTATAATATTCTTAGTAAGACAACCTACACATTTGGTCTTAGGTTTTGGTATACATGTAAGATCTCATTTGTGAGATAATGTAATAGGTAGAAGGAAGATAACAGTGTATGGTTATGGTATTGTAACATGGTATGTGCGAATATTAAAGATCATATGAGAAGACCATAGAGAAGGTTCAAGGAAGGTTTGAAGAAGACAATCAGAGCTTAACTGGTACTGAATCTAGCATTGGAGATGCTACTTTGAGTAGTACATTATCATTGGATTTAATCATCCAATTGTAGTCAGTGTGACTCCTATTCTTGTGATTGAGCAGTGAGCTCTAGGCAGCTGGCCTTTCTGCATGTGCAGACCCCATTTGTATACACATACTATCTGCAGTAGTATCATCTGATTGTGGGTAAGGTTTCTCACTGTGGTTTTTCCCCTTACAGGGTTTCCACGTACAAATCTTTGTGTTATGTGTTGTGGATGTTGTTTCTCTTTTTGTTTCATGCATTAAGTTTCACCGATATTGTTATTAATTGCTAACTTGTTTATTGACATTAAGTTTGGTTTACCAGTATGAAGTATCAAGTTTGATTAAGTTATATTTGGGTTGAAATTATTAGACAATTGATTCACCCCCCCGCCCCCCCGCTCTCAGTTGCCTCTCGGTCCTAACACAATATCCTAGCATATTTAATTAATAAATAAATTTACCATTAAATCCTCAAAAATGAATTAATTTGAAAAAACAAAAAGGAATTAAATTGAGAAAATAAATCAACTTGAGATATTTCTTTTTCTAAAATTGAGATAACTTGAGAAATCTCAAAAAAGTAAGAAAAGCAATTAAATTGAATAAATCATTTTCTTCAAAATTAAAACTCAAAGCAAATCTTGAGGAAAGAAGTTTAGTTGCATTGAAAAGGCTTTTTCTAATAAATATATTGAGCAAATAAGAGGAATGTGCATGGAATCAACTAATTTTATCTCCAATGCAAACTTAGACTTATAATCTCAATGCATTCAATCAAGCTTTAATTGGAATTTAACTCAATCTAATCTTCTCTGAAACTGAATCAAGGCATCCAATTATTTCAATTCAATTAGATTGTTCTTTTTCTTGAGGAATCTCAACCACTCATCATTAATCAATCTTGACCATTGGTCTCTCTTTGAATTCTCTATAAATTTAGCCTTTCATCTCTCATTCAAGACACCCTAGAGTTTTATTGTTATTATGCAGTTTTTTCTCTAGAGTCACTGAGAATATTGTTCTTTGAGATTATTGCATCTTAGATTTTTGCACATTAGTTTAATCATGATTTTTTGAATTCATCTATCTTAATATTCATTCATCTAGCTTAATCTTACATCTATCTAGCTTAATCTTGCATCCATTTAGCTTAATCTTGTGCTCATATAGATTATGTCCTTCATCTTGGTGTAGTCTAGCCACTGGTATTGCTTAGACAAATCTGAGAACAAGTCTATACTCAAGTCTATATTCATGATTATATCTATCTGACCATGCATGCAATGATTTATTGAAGTGTTTGTGCCTTACAGCTTATAGGTTACCACTTTTCACACACATTTTTGGCACCCACCGTGGGGCTCGAGACTACAATTTTTGGCCTTGCAGATCAGCTCATTTTTAATTTCGGATTTTGTCCATACAATTGCTACTAAAACTCATACGAGTTTATATAGGGGGTAGCATGATAATCTGTGGCTTCTCATATGGTCTGTGGTAAATTGTCATACTGTTCGGTGAGAATACTCGTACGACATTCTGTTTTCTCATATCAAAAGGTAGAGTGATTTTTTGGGTTTTTTTTCATTGAAATTTGATGGTACTAATACTAACCCTGGCTTGTTTTCTCTCTTCCTAAGAGATTTTTTTCACAGCTTAATTTTTGCAAAATGTTTGTTGAAGAACATGCCTGTCACTCAAAAACAATATGGCTATTGATTTGTTGTTTTTGTAGGTTGCCTAAGGAGATTCAAGTAAACTTTGTGTATTCTTTAATTCATTTCTAGGAACTTAAATTGCAATATGGTAAATGAATGAATCTGTCTTTTGTGTTTGAGAAAAGTCTAAAAGGTAGGAGAGTATGCTCTTATCTGCACAAAAAATCAGAAATCTAGACCCTTGAAGATCTTCTAGTTTGAGATTTGTATTCTTTTAGCGGGCCTATCATAGTGGGAAAAATTAATCATCCTGTGAGAAGGACCCAAGTGAATACTGTATGTGGGAAAAGTGGGCGAATAAAACTTAAAATGTGAAAATTTAGTTAAATACTAGTCCACACACACACAAGACTTCTTGATGCAAGCTATGGAGTAATGATGTGTTACTCAGCTTCCCAAGGAGGGTCCCATGGTTCTCTATCTCACAATGTCCCTCAAACCAACGTTTTTTCTCTCAGATTACTGAGCAAAATGGTTTAGGGATGGCAAATATGAGAAAAAGAGATGATTTTGATTGATTTTAGTATGAGATGTGTTGTAAGCTATGTATGATGCTAAAAATGCAATATACTAGATGATAAGATGACGAGGTTAGTATGAATACTATCCTAGCATACTATATTTAGTCTATGATTGAACTAAAATGATAAATAAATTACTCTAAACATGCATATTTAGTCTACTTCCTGATTTAAAGAGAGGCTAAATGATGAGCATATATGAAATGAAAGCTTGAATATATTTGAGCATAAGTGTGATGCTTCAAATTTGAAAGATGATTGTTAAAATGGAGGAATGAGAGCTCTATTTATAGCACAAATAGGGCAATGGATGGTCAGGATTGAAAGGTTTAATCAAGGGCCAAGTTTGAAAGTTGGGGATCCATGTGCACAATTTGCACCAATGACATGGTGACAAGTGTCAACATAAGATTGGGTTGAAAGAAGGGGTTGGAGGCATTGAATGCCTGAGAAGACCTCATAGTTATCTAGAGGCTAAGGGTCAAGTCTAAGTTAGGATTACCCACTGGATTAGGATTTAATCCAAGGATAAACCTTTGTGCAAATGATTAAGAGATAATCATGGTCAAAGCATTAATGGCCTGATGAGACCTTTGGGTTGGGTAGAGGTTGAGTCAAAACAAATGTTTTAACCATGTGGGAGGGTTTGAAATAACCATTAATGGTTATTGGAGACTTTGGGGATTAAGTGGTTGAAGGTTGGAAGCCTTCAATGGTTTTCAAAGACTTTAAGGATTTAGTGGTTGAAGGTTGAAAACCTTTAATGGTTATCAAAGACTTTGGGTCATTTGAGAAGTGACTTCCCTTTGCTTAGGGATGTGACAAAGTTTAGAGGAGGGTTAGGTTAATTAGAAGTGATTAGAAGATTCTAGAAGGGATTAGGAAGGGGTTTGGGATTTTGCAAGTGGATGGGGGATAGTAGGATTTAATTGAATTAAATGATTTTCATTCAATTTGGTTGTAATTAAATAAATTTGATTTATTCAATTTAGGATAACTATTTAATTAAATTTGAATTTAATTAAAAGTGGCTAGGGGGATTTAATTGAATAAAATGATTTATTCATTAAATGGTATAGTGAATTTTATTTAAATAAATTGAGTAATTTACTTAATAAAATAGAAGAATGTGGATAATTTAATTAAATTGGATTTAATTAAATAGGGAAATGAACATAAAATATTCATTTAGGAATATGGTCATTTTTATACGTCTAAATTTTGTCCCTCTTTGAAGTGACGTGTGTGCACATGTTATTTCAAAGAAAATGATGTCCTATCATGATTTATGATCAAATGCAATTTTTGTGTCGCTCTTTTGATTTTTTAGTCGTGCGCCAGATTTGATGTGATGCCCCAGATTCGAGATTTGATGGTGATGCCCCCTCGGGAGATGAATCAATTTTTTGAAATTTTTTTTTGATTTAATTTAATGTGTTGCGTATGATGTGTATGATTTCGTGCATGAAAAAAATGTGCAGATTGATTCATCTCTCGATAAGTTACAACTATTTTGGTATAGGGGAGACCGCGACCATATTATAGGTCCATACGGCTAACCCTAATTTCATTTTCCTCCTATAAAAGGGGAAAAGGGCTTGATTTAAAGTCGTTTGTGCTTTGTTGACTTTGAAGAAAGAGAATTTTCTCTGGAGAGAAAATGCCTATTCCCTATCACAGACACCATTTTGAGCGCGGTCGGAGGTATCAGAGACCGGTAGCGCGTGGACCACCAGTAAGTCAACGTTTTTGACCCCTTTTTGATTTTTTGTTTTGTCGTTTTTAGTCATTTTTTGAATTTCAAAGTTCGGATGTTTCGTTTTAGCGCATCTAGGGTCAACAGTAGCGCATACGAAGTGTAGAGTAGCACATCAGGTTTAAATTTAGGGGTCGCGTCCGAAAATGTAGGTTAGCGCATAGGACTTTTAGGTTAGCGCGTGCACGTAGAATATCGCATGTAAAGGTTTGGGTAGCGCTTCGCGTCAACAGGTTAGCGCGTAGGTATGACCTAGCGCATAGGGGCTGCCAGGGTTCGCATAGTGAAGGGGGTTTAGCGCGTAGGACTAACCTACCGCGTAGGGCTAAAAGGGTAGCACTTAGGAAGGGTAAATTAGCGCATAGGCAGAGTCTAGTGCATGGGGTGGGTTAGGTAGCGCATTGGGTGAAAATTGTAGCGCGTAGACTGTATCTAGCACATAGATTAGATAGAATAGCGCATAGGAGAGGCAGCCTAGCGCGTGGGGGTTATTTAGCGCATTGAAGGTCTGTTTTAGCGCATCCGAAAATTTTTGCAGTTTTGGCCGAGTTGAAAATTTGTTTTTGTTTGCCTGTCGTGTTTTGATGAATTTATCCAAGATGAGTATTTGTATAACTTGTTTTGATGTGCAATTTTCCAAGTTATGTATAGATATCAAGCTGTTGTATTGATCAGAATATGATGTATTTGCGTTGTCTGTTTCAAGTTTAATGTGTGGGAAAGCCTGAGTTGTTTTACAAGCCGATATGGGTTGGAAACTTGAGTTGTTTTTCAAGCTGATATGGGTGGGAAACTTGAGTTGTTTTACAAGTTTATGTGATTTTGGTACTTGAGTTGTTTTACAAGTTTTGATATGGTTTTTGAAAACTTGAGTTGTTTTACAAGTTTGATATGAAATGAAAGGATTTTGAAATTTGATTGTAGATGAGCAAATTGTTTCATGTTGTTGATGTAAGTTTGATTTTGATATCTTTGTGTTGATGTGGAAACTGATATTGGATATGTTTGGTTTTGTTGACAGGAGCGATTGGGTATTGTGCAGTCGAGGGAGAGATTCCCGAGACCGTGGACGTTGATACCGAGATTGTCACAGGCAGACTTGGACATTATAGAGAGATGTGGATTGACCTCTCTTCTAGATATGCCTTGGTTCACTGTGAACCGGGGACTTTTGACAGCGTTGGCAGAGAGGTGGCATAGCGATACGAACACCTTTCATTTTGCCACTAGAGAGATGACAGTGACACCGAAAGATTGCTACCGGATTTTGCGCGTTCCTGTGGTAGGGGCACTGCTACCCTACGAGCAGTTAGAGGAGGGCGTCGTATATTTCATGATGAGACTGTTTATGGATATGAGATCCCCTGGCAGGAGTTTTTGGATCTGGATTATGCACCGCTGCCTTCTGTACTAGCAGGATTTATTGGGGGATTCCTTTGTCCTGATCGCAGGTCAAAGGGATTTTCAGTGGGATGGGGGCTAGTTTTGGAGTAGATGGTCACACAGGGCCGGAGATTTTCATGGGGTCAGCGATGCTAGCCCATCTTTACAGGAGCCTGCATGAGGTAGTATACCTCAGTTACGGTAGCTTATCAGCTGGTGTGACATTATTATAGGTATGGTGCTAGGAGCATATTCCAGCAGTGAGGCCACTGGCAGATAGAGACAGGCCTGTAGGTGCTGCATACGCCTATGGATATAGAGGTCTAGTTGTCCAGCGTAAGCTGGGCAAACTAGAGCATTGGAGGAGGGTTTTTGATGATATAGATACGGTCACCTGGAGACCGTATACAGGTTGTGAGGTATGGGCAGAGGATGGGATAGAGATGCCTTTTGTATTTATGACTAGGTATCTGATTGGGAGGACCCCGTTTGTCATTGAGCAGTTTGTGGTGACCCAAGTTTTGCGGCAGTTCGGGCGCCAGCAGGGGATTCCTCAGGGAGCATGTTTGTATGCACGACGGCAGCAGGATGTGGCCGATTGGGGGCCGACTATTGATAGTGTCATGGCCATAGAGGAGTTTACAGGGTTGGCGGGACAGATTTGGGACTATGACCCAGAGATATAGGATGCAGGGATGACAGACGAGTTCGCCCGTTTGTTTACTGCGCGAGCAGTGGCGAGGATCTCAGATCCGGAGGAGATGAGGCCAGCTTTTGACTCGGATGGGGAAGAAGGAGACAGGGGAGATGATGGAGATGATGGGGATGATGGAGGAGGTAGAGGAGCCAGAGGGAGGCGGGGAGGTAGAGGTGTGGAGAGAGCGGTACGACAGGGAAGGATTGAGAGGGGGAGAGGAGGATTGGCTATTGGAGCCAGGAGAGAGGGGAGAGTGACGGAGGTGTTAGCTGCAGTGGGGGGTGAGGAGGAGCTGAGTAGACAGGACCCTCCTGGAGATCCAGGGGCGAGTGTATCGGGAGCGAGACAGGACCCTCTTGGAGATCCAGGGGCGGGCGTATCTGGAGCGAGACAAGACCCTCTTGGAGATCCAGGGGCAGGCGTATCTGGAGCGAGACCATCTCCATCAGGGGATAGTCATACTTGAGAGACATGGTCTCTGTTGTATTTTTGAGCATTGTATTCTTTGTACTGGACACAGTTTTGACATATTTTGTACATTTGGATCATTTTTAAGATATATATATGGATGGCACCATTTTTGATCATGTGATGTGTATATGGATGCATGTTTTGTGAGCGACTTCTTTTTCATATGATGATGTAATGTTTACATAGATGATGTAATGTATGATGCAGGATGTATGCTTTTTTATGTTGTGAGATGTATCTTGAAAATGAGATGTATATTTTGATATGCAACTAATTGTAAAATGATATGATGTAAAATGATATAATAATGATGTAAAATGATGTAATAATGATGTAAAATGATATATAATGAATGATGTAAGAATGATATGCAACTAATTGTAAAATGATATGCAGCTAATTGTAAAATGATATGCAGCTAATTGTTTTTGAAGCATCTCTCATTCTGTATTTGCCATCCGATATAACCATTTGTTTGCTTTCTTTGTAAATATCATCATGGAGCATTTATTGATTTTTGGGTATGTTGAAAATTTATACAAGCATAATGGTATAATTGAACCATAATGACCTGAGTAAAATTTACATGATATTTGATTTTGGAAGATAGCACAAGCGTCAAGGTATAATTGAACCAGAACGACCTGAGGGCGTATTGCGTAAACATACAAGAGTAGATCATTTATATGCGTGAAATGGAATCAGGCCTTCAGTGATATGTAATGTATCACGTCTCGAGGCAAATATTCACACAGTACAAGGGATCGCCTCCCAGACAGAAGACTAAGAAAATATTGGAAGTTCCTCATGACCTCTAGCTTTGAAGCTTTTTATGAGATAAGGAGAAGATTCCAACAATTTAAAAAGTTCAAAATGCAAAATAATCAAGACTTTTATGCGATAATGAAACATTTAGTACTTCAAAAAATCATCCATCCTTGAGATTCTTGTGTATTGTTTGTGTTTTGGTGTTTGTGATGAAGTGTAGTTGTGTTTGTTGGATGTCATGTATTTGAGTTTTGCAATAGTTGGAATGTCTTGAATGTTGGCAAGTGTTTGAACAATTTAATGCCCCTAGCTGAGTGTACCTCTCGATATGATTATGTACAGTGATTCCCAAGCCATGGTGGAATGCGGTAAGAGAATAGATACAGATGGATAACTCAGGATAGTGACTACGCTAAGTATGTCCTGAATGGATATATGCTAAGTGTCGGGCGATGATCGATAGTCTTTTGATGGATAAAATGGCATGGATATAGATAAAGGAGCCGGTCTTTCACAAGGGTGCCTGTTTACCAGGTTTTCACCATTTGTTTTTACTGTACTTTGTATTTTTGCTTTTTTCTGGATTTTTTGATTTTTTTGTTTGTTTTTGGCTTTTTCCGTGCACTAGGCTACCTTAAGTATAGTACTTCTTCAGATGAATGCTGTTAGTTGGATCATCGAGCACATCTCCTTCAGAATTTGTTAGCTGATAGGCACCTGATCCATAGACTGATATGATGACATAGGGACCCAACCAGTTAGGTTCAAATTTCCCTTTCTTTTCTCTATCTTGCTGATTTCTTGGATTTTCTTTGATGACTAGATCGCCAACCTTGAAGTTGCGAGGAATGACCTTGTGATTGTAGCTCCTACACATGCGTTGCAGTCGGTTAACTCGATACTCTTCATCGTGGATTAAACCTTTCAAAGAGACTCTAAGAGATGGAATTTCTACCTCCAAGGGTAAAATGGCCTCTGATCCATATACCAATGAATATGGTGTTGCTCTTGTAGGTGTGTGGATGCTGGTCCTATATGCCCAAAGTGCTGGATTGAGTTGTACGTGCCAATCTTTGCCTGCATCATTCACTATTTTCTTGAGTATTTTTAGGATTGTCTTGTTAGATGCTTCTACTTGACCATTTCCCTGTGGGTAGTATGGTGTAGAAAACCGATGTTGGATTTTGAATTTTTCACATAGTTCCTGTACATCTTGGTTTTTGAAAGGTCATCCATTATCTATGACGATTGAACTTGGAATACCATATCTGCAGATCAGATAGTTTAGAATAAAAGAGGCAATTTGTTTCCCGGTCACTATGGTCATGGGAACTACTTCTATCCATTTGGTAAAATATTCTGTTGCAGTTATAATGAACTTGTGTCCATTTGAAGATGAAGGATGTATTTTGCCAACTAGATCCAGTCCCCACTGACAAAAGGGCCAGGATGTTGTAAATGGCTGCAGTTCCAGTGCTGGTGCATGTATCAAATTGCCATGGATCTGGCATTTAGGACATTTCTTGGTGAAATGATATGAGTCTTTCTCCATTGTAGGCCAATAGTATCCCATTCGTAGAAGCTTTTTAGCAAGAGTAGTGCCATTTGAATGTGTGCCACAAATACCTTCATGAAGCTCGTGCAAAGCCGAATCAGAATCATTACGATCAAGACAACGAAGAAGAGTACCATCTAGACCTCGACGATATAAGGTATCAGCGGTAAGGGTGTAACGGGCAACTTGTCGGATAAAGTTACGTTTTTGTTTACGGGATTGGTCAATGGGTAAGATATTATGCTTGAGGTAGTCATATATTGGTCCATATAACGGAGAATCTGAACCGGTCAAGGCATATATAACTTGGGATTCAGAGTGGTCATAGGCGGGGGAGAACAGTTGCTCTACCAGGAACTCATAACGACTCTTTTGTTCTGGAATTTGTAGTAATGAAGCGATCGTAGCCATTGCATCGGCTGCTTTGTTGTTCAACCTTGGTATTTGTTCAAAGGTGATGTGCACAAAATGCTGTTTGAAGTCATCCACCATCCGTTTGTAGGGTAGTAGCTTGTCGTCCTTTGTCTGATAGTTGTTGTTGATTTGATTGATGATCAGTTGTGAGTCTCCATAGACTTTTAATTCTGTGATTTTTCATTCGACGACCATTTTGATGCCTATGACCAATGCTTCATATTCAGCGACATTATTTGTACATGGAAACATAAGCCTGTATGATCTTGGTATAGTGTGTCCTTCAGGAGTTATGAATAGAATGCCGGCCCCTGAACCATGTTGTGTATAGGATCCATCAAAGTTTAGGATCCATTGTTTGGAGGAAAGAGCAAAAACGTCCCTGTCTGGAAATTCGATCTCCATGGTTTGTTTTCCTGGTAGCGGTGCTTCAGCCAGCTGATTTGCAATTGCTGTCCTTTGATGGCTCATCTTTTTGTGTAGTGGATGTCAAATTCACTGAGAATCATGACCCATTTAGCCAATCGGCCTGTGAGAGCTGCCTTGCTGAGTAGATACTTGAGAGGATCAATCTTTGCCACTAGCTTTATGGTGTGTGCTAGCATATAATGTCAGAACTTCTGAGATGCAAAAACCACTGTTAGGCAAGCCTTTTCAATGAATGTATAGTTGAGCTCATAGCCATTCAATGTTCTACTGATGTAATATATGGCGCGTTCCTTTCCTTGTTGATCTTCTTGTGCCAATAGTGCCCCCAGTGAAATATCTGGTGTTGAGATATATAGTATAAGAGGCTTTCCTGCAACTAGTGGTACTAGAACCGGTGGATTCATCAGGTACTATTTAATTTGGTAAAAAGATTCTGCACACTTTGTCTCCCATCTGAATGGTACATTTTTGTGTAGCAAGTGGTTAAATGGCAGACTTTTATCTACTAGTTGAGCGATGAATCACCTGATTGATTGAAGTCGTCCTTGTAGAGATCTAAGTTGACTGATATTCTTTGGTGGTGGCATGTCCATGATGGCTTGTACCTTCGCTGGATCAACTTCAATACCTTTAGCTGAGACTATGTAGCCTAGTAACTTGCCTGATGTAACCCCGAAGACACACTTCTTAGGGTTGAGTCGGACTTGGAATTTCTGCAATCGATCAAAGATCTTTGTTAGGATGCCGAGATGTTTAGCTTTGGTGAAGGATTTTGCTAGTAAATCATCCACATAGTCTTCCATAAATGTGTGCATCATATCATGGAATATGGTTGTCATTGCTCTTTGATAAGTGGCTCCCGCATTCTTTAAGCCAAAAGGCATAACATTCCAATAGTACGTTCCCCAAGGACAGGTGAATGTTGTTTTGTCTTGATCTTCAGGAGTTATTTTGATTTGATTATAGCCTGAGAAACCGTCCATTAATGAAAGCATTGCATGGCCTGCTGTGAGATCTACAATTATGTCAATACTTGGCAGAGGAAAGTCATCCTTTGGACAAGCTTTGTTGACATCCCTGAAGTTAGTGCATATTCTGATACTACCATCTGGTTTTGACACTGGAACAATGTTGGAAATCCATTCTGCATAGTCAATAGGTCGGATGAATCCGACATCTAATAATTTCTTCAATTCAGTTTTGACTATGAGTGCCACCTGTGGATTCATCTTTCGTAGCTTTTGCTTGACTGGTTTGACTCCTGTAGAGATGGACAAGTGATGCATGATTAAGTGTGGATCAACTCCAGGCATATCAGCATATGACCAGACAAAATTAATTTGCTGTCCTTTAAAGAAGATGATGAATGCCGATCTTTCCTCCTCTATCAAAGATTCTGCAAGGTGAATGTTTCTGGCTGCTTCTGTGGTACCAATGTTGATTGATTGAGTGGGCTCAATCAATATGGGCGATCGCTCATGAAAATGTTCAGGAAGAGTGTCAAGTCTCCCATCGTTAGGTGCCTTAAAAAAGTTTTCACCCTCAGATGCGTCCTTTATTTTTACTTTTTTGGGATCTAGAGCTGCCATTGACTGGTTTTCAGCATCAGATTCTTTATTTGGTTCATTTTTGCGACTGAGAGACTTGGCACTCCCTGATGGACAGACATCATCATTTTGTTCACTGGTAGAGCTTGTTTCAAGATTTACAGTACATAGGTAATAGATAATAGATTCATCATCTGGGAAAATTGGTATATCATGGGTCTTAGGGTCATTCCAGTCGATGAGATCAGGGAAGACAAGCGGTAAGGAATCGTTGGGCGGATCAAGTTCGGCTACTGTAAGTGTTAGGATAGAGTTGTCATTGTGATGGGTCTTGGTTTTAAAGAAGTCTAGGGTTTCATCGAGGTCTTCGATGGTATCATCTTCTACATAGACTTGTTCGTAATATTTTTGTTCGCTTTCCTAAACGTCATAGATATGTTGTGGTCCAAATTAAAGAGGTCTATCTTCTATGTTATGTTCTTCTTGAGAAATGGATATGAAATTAGTATCATCTGGGATATTTGTAGTAGTATCAGAGCAGGTACCCCATTCATATTCATTGGAATCTGTCTCATAGGCATCATCCCAAATTCTATCTATGCTGCAAATAGGTATGTTGTATGGTGAAAACAAATCTTTGATGATGGATACTATTTTGATATTTTGTGTTGATTCCGTATCCGATCCATCTTCCACGGTCTGGATTTGTTCATAGATTGTGCTTCCTCGGGGAGGAATGATGGTTTCTTGTGATGATATGATTTGTTCTTGAGCCATTGCTGTGTGAATATGAGCCACTACTACAGATATGGCCTTTTTATGATTTAAAAGCTTTCCCTGATGCAACTTCTGATTTTGACATTCTCATGCCTTGCGGATTGTTTCTGCTGATTCAAAGAGTGCTTCCTGCCAGGATTCTTCCTTGTACTTCTTCTTTTCCTTCCATTGAGGTTTTCCATTTGTGTGTGGTGGCCGTTTCAATAGAAAGGTGAATTTAGAGCCTAATCCTGCTTTATTTCTACTAGGTTGTGAAGGAAGATCTATAGGTTCAGTGACTCCTTCTTTGCGTTTCCCAATAGATCCTTTACCGCCATATCCCATTTGTTTCATGATTAAGTAGCCTTTTCCATACAGGTGCATTGGTAGAACAATGTCCAGAACAGCTGCTCTATTATCTTCTTCTTTATCTTTGTATAGCCAGCTAAGAATGTCTTTATCTTCTGATTCATGTGCTAGAGTACCCAATTGGATGAAGGTACCATCAAATTTAGTGATGGGGCTGAATTGCCAGATGTGTTGATATAGTAGGTAAACCATGCGATCTAGGTGATGTTGGCAATCTGGTCAAACATAAAGGCTCCATAGAATATTCGCCCATGCCCTAGTCTTTGATTTGCATCTTCTGTTTGAAGTCTCCCCATAAGGAGTTGGATTTTGCTGTCGGTGGATCGGATGTTGAAGACCGCTGCTTTTCTCTGTTATGAGGAACCAAACTGTCTTGGGCTGCCCCCATTGCATTGCAATGTTGAAATGGATTGTGATCAGCTGATATGGAGATTTCTTGTCCATCATAAGGAAACTTGACACACTGGTGATATGTAGAGGGTACTGCTTGCATTTCATGTATCCAGGGTTGTCCTAACAAGATATTATAGGTAAGATCAATATCTAAGACTTGACATATAGTATCCTTTTGCACTGGTCCTACTTGAATAGGTAATATCACTGTTCCTTTAGAGGACCTTTCCTCATCATCATATGCTTTTATGGTAATCTTTTTACAAGGATCAATAGATTCTTCTAAGAAGCCTAGTGCACGGATAAGCTTTAAAGTACATATATTAAGTCCGGCTCCTCCATCTATTAAGACTCTTTTTATGCAGTGTTTGCAAACAATGACTGCAATATGTAGAGGAGTATTATGCGGATGACTCAATGAAGTATTGTCATGCTCTGAGAAGGTGAGGTTATGAGGTTCTGTCATATGGGCGACCATGGCTTGAAATCTATCTGTATCCAGATTTTGAGGTACATTTGTTTCCAATAGCACTTGCTCCAATATGTCTTTGTGTTTTGGAGATAGTTTCAACAATTCCAGGATAGATATCTGAGCTGGAGTCTTGCGTAGTTGGTTAACCAAGTCGTATTGGATTTTTGGTGTGGTAGTTGGAGGTGCAGTATGTCCCTTCAAGACATATTTCTGAGTCCGGGTTGTTACATTGACAGATTCATGATCATGCCGATCTCGAATAGTTATGACATTGACTTGATGGTCTTCAGCTGATATGTGGTTGATTGTGTTGTTGTATATGTGATTAATACGAGCTTTGCGTGTATCATTTGAAGTTGATGCTCCATCTTTGTTGTAATTTGGGAGAGGATTTTTGAAGGCTTCGTGATCATTATTTGTTTTGAGACCATCCACTGTTAGGTCACCTCGATCAATCATGTCCTAGATTATGTGTTTCAATCTCATGCACTCGTTTGTTCTATGACCCTTGTTGCGATGGAAATCACAATAGTGCGAATCATTCCACCAAGGTGGTTTGATTGGGGGTTCATAATTGTTGATTGGAGGCAAAGAAAGAATCTTGTTTGCCAACAATTCTCTGAATGCGGATTCTAATGATTGGCCCAGTGGTGTGAAGATACGTTTTTGGAAATTGTTAGTGTTGTTGCATGAATTGTTGTTAGGTCCTGGATTCAGGTTTTTGCTTTGATTATCATTGGCGTTGTTGGTGTTGAGTTATCCTTGAGCATTGTTTGGTGCGTATGTGTTAGCACTGGGAGTAGCATTTTTAGGATTTTTCGCATTTTGAGTATTTTTTGATAAGGAAAGCACTGGTTTTTTAGATTTGGGATTATATGGTTCATTGTTGCCTTCATTTTTATTTTGCGTCCAAAATCGAGATTTGTCAAGATTGGCGTTATTGTGGTTATTGTAGTTTGATGAGTTCATTCCTTCCTTGTAGAACTTAAGTGTTCCCTTTTTGACACAAGCTTCCTCTACTTGAATGCCATTTTCAATTAATTTGGTGAAAGATGGTATGCATTGAAGTTTGAGTCTGTAACTCATTTCGCCATTTAAGTTATCAATGAAGATTTCCATTTTCTCTTTTTCAGGAATATCTCGAGGATATCTTGATACCATGCGTCGCCAATGCTGAAGGAATAACATGAATGTTTCATTGTTCTTTTGTTTGGTGTTGCAAACATCTAGCATGGTTATGGCATGCTGGATGTTGTAAGAATAGTGGGTGATGAATTTGTTAACCAATTCATCAAATGATCTGATAGGTGGTGTAATCTTGGATAACCATTCCATTGTTTGTCCTCCCAGACTTCTTGGGAATAACCTCATCAGATAAGTGTCATCATGAGCAAATTCAAGACTCATGGTGCAAAATTCTCGAACATGATCCCGAGGATCACTTTTCCCATCATATTTATCAAATTTGGGAACGTTTGAGTTTGGAGGAAAAGGTACCATATTTAATCTTCTGTCAAATGGATAAGGACAGATTTCGTTTATAGAATACCACACTGTTGTCCCTTGTTGTATATCTTGTATTTGTTTTTGCAACATTTGCATTTGTTGAGTAAGAGCAACCAAGGGCGCATTATCTTGCCGAGGGAAGAGTTCTTCCCTTGTAGTTGTTCTTAACTGAAAAGGTGTACTAAATGGTATGTGTTGTTCAGGAGTTTCAAGCTCAGGTATTCGCATTTCTGGTATGCGTTGTTTTGGAATGTGTTGTTCAGGTATGCGAGTTTCTTCTTCTCTTTGTTGTTCTTGATATGTATATTGTTGAGACCCAGTTTGAAAGACGCTTGCGTCGAAATCTTCAAGAAGTTTAACGCCTTTACTGGTAAGCATGAGTAGATATTTTTCTTTGTCATTTTCTATGAGTTTTTCAATGAGTTTTTGGAATGAAGAATTTTCTTGACATTCCTGAAGAATTGCATCAGTAATTTCAGGCTCTTCCGAGGATGGAACTTCAAAAGGATTTGATAATCTGCGATTCATACTTGATCCTGCGGGTGTCTCACTTTGTTTGTTTCTTTGAGAGCGAGTGACAGGCATTTTAATAGAAACTTTCAGTGATGAAAGGAACAAAGTCCTCTTCGATGTGTTGCTCGGGCGTTGGTGGTTCTGGTCGAGATGTGTTATATGTGATGCACTCGTCGGGCAAGAAGGCTGGATTGATCTTTCCTCCGCGGTTTATCTTTTGATTAAAAGCAGACTTTTGACAGTATGCTCTTGTTTTCAGGGGTTCTTTGTCAAATTCGCTAGATTTGTTTTGGATATAATGTTTGACGTGATGAAGAAATACCCGATGAGATTTGAAGAGTTGACGATTGATGTATAAAAACTTATTTCACTTGATGAATTTGGAAAAGCTAGGTTGTTGTTTCTTCAACCGGATGTTACGATAGAGGTTCTTTCTTCTCAGAATAAGGGGATTAGTCATGCATGAATGATCAATGATTTCCTTTGATTTGTTTGGATTTAGTTGATTCTTGTTTTGAAAATTTCAAATCGTACTTTATCAGAATGAAGGTTTAGATGCCCCTTCACGATAAAGCATGCCAAATGATATGGATAAAAAGTTTCCCGATCTGGAAACTAGATTTGACAATTTGAAAATTTTTAGACAAGTGTTTGTGAGATAAAAATCCGTAAGATGTTAAAGGATTTGATTGATACTGATGATGAAAATTTTTCGGATTATGATAGGAGAGACGTCCTCTATTGTGCGATTCGTTTCAGACTCTGACAACTTTGTTTGACACAAATTTAGCTTGAGAAAAGTTTTTAATGGTTTGTTTTTGTCACTCTGGTTTGATAAAAGATGATTTTTGATGAAAAGGTTTTCTAAAATGTTTTTAAAATTTTCAAAATTTTTCTAGTTTTAACTCTTTGTTTTTCGATTTTTGATCACGCGCTAGAACAGAGGTTGGATGCACTACTTAATTTCTTTGATGCGCTAAAATACTAAGCACACGCGCTAATCTGCCCCTAGACACGCGCTAAAATTTGATTTTTTGGAAAATGACGGTCTAACAGTTGGAAAAACTGATGCGCTATCCTGGGTTTTATAAGCGCTAACTATCCGACTTCGTGCGCTAAAATTTGGATTCAACGCGCTAGGCTGTTTCTTTTACGCGCTAAAATTCAGGTTGTTGAAAATCGTTGTTAAGTTTGTTTGGAAAAGCGACGCGCTATACTGTGCTTGCTAAGCGCTAACTGTTTTGGTGAATGCGCTAATATATCTATTCCATGCGCCAAGATGTTGTTGCCACGTGCTAAAAATTAGGCCTGTTGAAAATGGTGTGGAATTTGTTTGTAAAAGTTACGCGCTACACTGGGCTTGTTACGCGCTAACTGTTTTGTTTTATGCGCTAATTATGGGCACCTACGCGCTAATATGTTTCTGCGACGCGCTAGACTGTGTTTCGGATGCACTAAAAGATTGTATACTATTTTGCCTGATGGTGAAACACTACTGTTTTAACTTTACGCGCTAATTTGCGGTTTGAATGTGCTAATAGAAGTGTTCCACGCGCTAAGATGTTGCTCTTATGCGCTGGACTGCCCTGATTTTTATTTTTTGGTGATTTTTGTGAGGATTTTGAATTTTATTTGAGAAATTTTCAAGTGTGATGGATGATTTTCTGAAATAACAAATGTAAGCACAGCACACAAAATACAATCATTTTGCCTAATCTAACAAAAAGTGTATGTTCTTGCGAGGATGTGTTCAAATCCCCAATGTTTTAACAGGTTTTGATACAAGTAAGACACTTCAGAAAGACTTTTTATTCAAGGGTCATAAATAACATCATAGCCCACTAGTCTCGATACTCCGTTAGCTCAAACAGCCGTGTCACCCCCTAGAGGGCACCCGTTTTTTTGCCTTTTGCTAGAAGTTAACCCAAAGTGAATTGCTTCACAATTGAGTAGTTATCTTGGGAGATATATGGTGAGTAATCTTGGGGTGGATTCTTCCCCACCCTTGCACTATGATGTTACAAATGTTTGGTTACTGACTCGGCTCAAAGTGTCTAATTCTATGGTTCGTAATCAGGCTTCCCTTTCGGCCGTCAGTGATAAACTCCCTCAGGAGGCTTCCCAACCTTTAGAACAAAGGCTTTACGTATCTCGAGGATACTGGGGAAAGGCTAATCACTACGCGCAACCGTTGAAAAAGACTTTCATCACTTTCCACGTTTGATTATAGTGGGTTGGAATTCTTGGCGTCAAAGTCGTTCCCTACTTAGGTCGTTCCCTTTACACCGGCCATAAATGGCTTTAAGAGTTGATTGCAACTCCTCGGGAAGGTAGACCTGCTAAAGGATGTAAATATTTTGAAATAACTGAAAGCAGTAAGAGTGGTCTGGATTTTTGATCACCCAGTTAAGGGGAGAGCATATACCTTCCACTTTCGAGACAAAGCAAACAAAATTCTTTTTTAAAACCTCCAATTTAGTGATTTGCTAACCTATGTAGAGATGTTGCTCCACAAAAACAGGATGTTCTTTTTAATCTTGAAAGAAATATTTTTTGATCTATAATAATGGAAATGGTCAACAAAGCAAATTTTCCATTTTGGAGGTCAACAAAAGAAATCATTTTTTTTTTTTTTTTTTGTAAAAATAAAATTCCTCGCTCTACCTGCAAGAAACCATTAGAATCCTGCAAACAAACAAAAAGATAAAATGTCAGGTGATTTGGGGGACTTCTACAAGTCTAAAATTTTATTTCGGTTACAATAAATTTTTTTGTTTTTGTCTGTGATGCGCTACAGAACAAACTGTATGCGCTACAATATAAGTTCTATGCACTAAACTTTATGATAAACGCGCTACTCTGTTCCCTGGGTGCGCAATTCTGGGTGTTGGAAGCGCTACTCTATGTTTTTCTTTTTCCCGCGGTCAGTTCTGTAGGAAAATTTTAAATCTGATGCGCTAATGTTTGGGTTTTAAGCGCTGGATGATGTATTATATGCGCTAAACTAGGGATCGAATGCGCTAATTTGTTAAGTCGATGCACTACTCTGTGTTTTGTCCGCGTTGAGACCTACAGGAAAAATTGTTAAACAAAATCATGCGCTAGGAAAAGGTCTTCACGCGCTAAAGCAAAGAGCCCACGCACTAAACAGTAGGCTAGAAGCGCTAGATTGTTAGGCGAATGTGCTAATATATGTTTTCGACGCGCTGATTCCTGTTTCTCGCGGACTTGCAAAAGTGATCAATTTAAAAAACTGATTTGTTATTCGTGGGTTCGAGCCCCACGGTGGGTGCCAGAGATGTATGTGGGAAAAGTGGGCGAATAAAACTTAAAATGTGAAAATTTAGTTAAATACTAGTCCACACACACACACAGGACTTCTTGATGCAAGCTATGGAGTAACGATGTGTTACTCAGCTTCCTAAGGAGGGTCCCATGGTTCTCTATCTCACAATGTCCCTCAAACCAACGTTTTTGCTCTCAGATTACTGAACAAAATGGTTTAGGGATGGCAAATATGAGAACGAGAGATGCTTTTGATTGATTTTAGTATGAGATGTGTTGTAAGCTATTTATGATGCTAAAAATGCAATATACTAGATGATAAGATGATGAGGTTAGTATGAATACTATCCTAGCATACTATATTTAGTCTATGATTGAACTAAAATGATAAATAAATTACTCTAAACATGCATATTTAGTCTACTTCCTGATTTAAAGAGAGGCTAAATGATGAGCATATATGAAATGAAAGCTTGAATATATTTGAGCATAAGTGTGATGCTTCAAATTTGAAAGATGATTGTTAAAATGGAGGAATGAGAGCTCTATTTATAACACAAACAGGGCAATGGATGGTCAGGATTGAAAGGTTTAATCAAGGGCCAAGTTTGAAAGTTGGGGATCCATGTGCACAATTTGCACCAATGACATGGTGACAAGTGTCAACATAAGATTGGGTTGAAAGAAGGGGTTGGAGGCATTGAATGCCTGAGAAGACCTCATAGTTATCTAGAGGCTAAGGGTCAAGTCTAAGTTAGGATTACCCACTGGATTAGGATTTAATCCAAGGATAAACCTTTGTGCAAATGATTAAGAGATAATCATGGTCAAAGCATTAATGGCCTGATGAGACCTTTGGGTTGGGTAGAGGTTGAGTCAAAACAAATGTTTTAACCATGTGGGAGGGTTTGAAATAACCATTAATGGTTATTGGAGACTTTGGGGATTAAGTGGTTGAAGGTTGGAAGCCTTCAATGGTTTTCAAAGACTTTAAGGATTTAGTGGTTGAAGGTTGAAAACCTTTAATGGTTATCAAAGACTTTGGGTCATTTGAGAAGTGACTTCCCTTTGCTTAGGGATGTGACAAAGTTTAGAGGAGGGTTAGGTTAATTAGAAGTGATTAGAAGATTCTCGAAGGGATTAGGAAGGGGTTTGGGATTTTGCAAGTGGATGGGGGATAATAGGATTTAATTGAATTAAATGATTTTCATTCAATTTGGTTGTAATTAAATAAATTTGATTTATTCAATTTAGGATAACTATTTAATTAAAAGTGGCTAGGGGGATTTAATTGAATAAAATGATTTATTCATTAAATGGTATAGTGAATTTTATTTAAATAAATTGAGTAATTTACTTAATAAAATAGAAGAATGTGGATAATTTAATTAAATTGGATTTAATTAAATAGGGAAATGAACATAAAATATTCATTTAGGAATATGGTCATTTTTATACGTCTACAAATACAACCAGACCTAAGCATTTTGACTCACTATAATAAATAGGCCTTTAGGTCTCGGAGGACGGGATTATTTGAGTTTTCTCTTTGAGATCTCTCATATTGAGCATTTTGTAGGGCCTCGCGGTCTCAATCATGCTTGCGTGACTACATCTTGTTTCGATACCTTGTCGAGCTATAGGTCTCAATCGCGCTTGCACGACTTCAAGGGGTAATTTTGAATGAAAGTCCTTACTAATAACTGTAGACGTCTAAAACTGGTCAACGCTTGCGGAATCATACTTTAACATTTGCGCATTGCCTTATTTTAGGGTTTTTGCGTCGCATTAACATTTCTCCTATGATTCGCACTTGGTTTTTATCATTTGCAAGCATCAAGTCCTTCTACATTCTTCATTTGTCTCACTTTCGAATATGGTCTTGTCGATAACAATCTTCAGTCATAATTTTGATCGATCTTATCTTGTCGCATCAATGTGCGTGTTAATTTGTCATCATTTTGGACATTGTCAATCCTAATTAGGGTTTTTTCCTCTTTTCAATCTTGTCAACTTGCGATCGATTTGTCATTGATCGTTGTCATTTTCAATCTTGTCGACTTGCAATCGATTTGTCATCGATCGTTGTCATTTTGCGATCGATTTGACATCGATCATCGTCCTTCTCAATCATGTCAATTTGGATCAATTTGTCATTGTTCCTCGTCAATTGACGCATTTTACCAATCAAATCATTTATCAGCATTGGTCTTTTATCAAGTCAGAATCGTGATCAAATTGATCCTACGTCAAGACCTAATTGTCGTCCTTGCATTTCTAAATCATCTTCTAGGATTTTATGATTTATTCATTTAATCTTGTTGTCATTTTCCCTCTAGGTTAAATGATTTATTTATTTATCCTAAGTCTTCTCATCGCAATTAAATGTTCATTTAATTGGCTAACTAATTCCTCCCTCTTTTGTGAATTAAATTAATAAATGAAAAATTGTTAATTAATTCACTTAATTCCTAATTTCCTCATTTTCTAATTTTCCTAATTCCTAATTTCCTCATTTTCTATTTTCCTAATTTCTAATTCATCTAATTTTCTATTTTCTCCTATTTTTCTCCTAATTTCATGGGAATGACATTTCAATTTGTCATAATTTGTCATATTTGACAATCAATCAATTTTGACATAACAATTTGTCATAATTATCAATCAATCAGTCTTGCATGGAAAGTGTCAATTTGTCATAATTTGTCATATTTGTCATTCTTGATTTGAAATTTCCATTCAAATCAAATTCATGCTAATCTTGTCTTTTCTCCAATTTGTCTATAAATTGGATAAATTTCTTCAATCAAGGTCCCTGGTCGAATCAATCATGCTTCTAGTACCCTTATGATGCTGTCGTCTCGTCTTGACAATCTTGTTTTCCCATTATACTTATGCACTTGAAGGTGAGATCCACAAAAAAAAGCTATTTGAAGGAGAAATAAGGACAATGGATCCACATGAAGGAGACATCTGCATTTGGTTTGCTTAGATTTCATTTTGAATGTCTTGCTTTCATGTTTTCATTGAATGTTTTTAGGATTGTTGTCATTGCATTTTAGTTTTCGTGACTGAGCTAGTATAATTTTCCATTTGCTTTGATGATTTCCAGATTCCTATCTACATTAATTGGTGAATCCAATGTGAACTAACCCCCTAACCATGCTTTTGAGTGCTTTTGAGATGATTTGCAGGTAAAAAACCAAAGAAACAGGGTAATGCAGGGCTTTCTGAGAACTTATGTGCCTGTGTAGGAGCAATCTGCACCTGTGTCAAGCAATTTGCGCCTATGTCAAGGACTTTTGCGCCTGTGTCAAAGGGATCTATGCCTATGTTATTGCATTCTATGCTTGTGTTACTGCATTCAGCGCCTGTGTGAGACATTTTGCGCCTGTGTAAGGCCAGAAACAAAGGTAAAAATTAGTGTTTTTACTTGCAAATTGTTTTGTTTTGCATTCTGTTTCTGCTTTTTGGTTTCTTTAGTACTGATTCTCTGTGCATCACCTTGGCATTACACATGAGAAAGACAAAAAATGAAACTACTAACACATTTTATGCAGGTTCGCTAGTCAAAGACTAAACAAATTAAACTTCTGACTTGGTGATTTTGTAGGTTGCCTTGTACTCCAACTAAACTTTGTGTTTGTAATTCATAATTAGGCACCTAGTATGATTGCTAAGTAGGATGGAATGAACGTGTGTTTTCTTTGATTGATGAGTTTGACATTGGAGTAGGAGAGTATTCTCTCATCCTTCTTAGGGTGATCAGAAATCCAGATCTTCGATACCATTCTCATGGCTCAGATTGTTTGTTACCTTTAGAGGGCCTGCCTTTCCGACCATTTGCTTTCTTTTGCAAGCAAGTGACAATCATGAGAAGGGAACGACCCAAAGTGAGCACAACCAGAGTACCCTGGCATTCTAACTCACTATAAATAAATACCTGATGGGCAAAAGCTTTGAAAGAAGGGTTACGTGGGAATTGCAGTTACTTGGGAAGTGATGACCCTTGAACTCTTTCTCATATCAACATCTAAGTAGGACCTCATAGTCTAAATCATGCTTGCACAACTACATTTTTTTGGTATCTTGGTGGGCTTAATGTCTCAATCACGCTTGCATGACACCAAGGAGTAACGCTTAACAGAAATCCTTACTAAACACCTTGTATTTAGAGGCCAAAAATCCTTCTAGTTTCTTGAGAAGGACAAGTTCGAATACTTGGGAGAGATACTAAGTTCGCCATGGGGAGATTTCCATGGGGACTGATGCTTGGCTACCCTGAGAAGTGAGTTCCGTGGAGGGGAGCCCGTGGGGTCAAGCATCTATGTATTCTCCTTGAATCTCATAATGAGTCTACCTCTCAAGTACCTATTGTCCTTACCTACCATAAGAAATGTGTGAATGAGCATGATTGTCTCGAGTCTAAGTTGAAATATCTTGTCTTCTTTGCTTGTCAAAATTTGAGTTGTGTCTCATTTCAAAAACAAGACAAATTGATTCAAAACAAGGTTAAACACAAGAGTATTTCATTCAACAAAGTTCAAAACACCTTCAAACATGGTTGTCAAACATTTTTCAAAATCTTGTCTCAACATTCATGTCACTTAGATTTAGGTTCATTCTAGGTTTGCATTTTGCAAAATCATTGTCAAGTACCAAGGTTAGGTTTTCACCTAAGTCATACTCCTTTCGCATATCAATAAGGGTCATCCATTTGCATGTGTCCTCTTGCATTAGAGTAATACCATTTCATAATTCAACCTTAGGTTTTTCCTTAGGTTGACATTGTCATACATTTTCATGTGCATACCCTAGGTCCCTTCATTAAGCTTAAGTCATTATCATATCATATTAAGGTCATTTGCATAGTAATTTTCCCTTTGCATATAGTGTCAAAACTAGGTTTTGTCATACTTGAGTAATGCAAATCTTTGATAAACCCTAAGTTATTTTTAGGAAGTCTTGACCTTATCAAACTTTTGTCTTTTTGTCATCAATGTCATTTGGTCAAACCTAGCTTAGTATCCAAGCATATAGGTGAGACATTGTCAATTTGTCCTATTGTCACTTGGTCCTTTTGTCCTTTGAGATCTAGACATCATTTCAATTTCCTAAGGGTCTCATTTTTAGAATTGCATTCATGAGTTTGTCAAAATCTTGAAAAACAACAAAAACATTAAGTTGCATTGTCATCCTTTAGGTTGCATTTGTCAATCCCATTGGTTGCATTGCGTAGTGACATGTTTGTTGAAATGAGGTCTCAACCTTCTTACAAAGCCATGTCATCACAATTGAGCAATCAATCATGTCAATCCAATCTCTACATGTCTCAGAACTTGGATCAAACTTATCATGATGATGTAAATGTCCAAATACAAAAACTACAAGAGAAACTAGCTCAAGAAACTGAGATTTTGGAACAAAGAGTGAAAAACATTGAGAAGAATAGATCACAAATGTCCAAAATGTTTAAAAAATTTCTAGGTCGAAATCCAAAGATTGAGCCAATTGATGTAAGATCTCTTCTTGAACGATCAGACATACCAGCTCTCCTCTCCCAAATAGAGATGATGAAACAATTTCAAGAAAAGAGACAACATCAATTTCAACATTATGTGCCTCCACAACAAGAACAAGAAGGTGTTTACTATCAATCAGATTTTCAACCAATACAACCAATGGTTCAACCAATTGTTCAACATATACAACCAATAAAACCAATGGTCCAATTTCAACAATATGTCCAACCAACTATACAATGTCAACAAATAATTCAACCAATGGTGGAATATCAACAAGTTCAACCAACATATCAATGTCAACAACCACAACCAAACATTCAAAAACAAAGGTTGCAGCACACACCAACCCAAGTTTCAAACATGTTGCAACAATTGAACCAAGTCCAATATCAAAACATGACATCAGATCAAAACCAACTCCTTGCCAAACAAGTTCAAATTCCAGATTCAACTATATCAAAACCTCGAAAGAAAGGTGGCTTTATTGCAATGATCTTAAGGAAACTACCAAGTGAGTTCTTTGAGGAAGATCAATATAATACAATTATGTCTAGCAATGCCTCGTCCCCCCACAAACAAATTGACTCTCCAGTGGCACCTATCCCTACACCTTTAGAAGTTTCCCAAGAAGCTTCCATATTGTCCTCATCAAATAATACACCCAAGGATGCAATTATCCAAGGGCTATCCATAATTGATTGCCAAGATAATCCAATTCATGATGCACATCCTTGTCATGTTTCATAAATACAAGACCCAATGCCACCATGCACTTTATTGCCATTACCTATTTTAGAGGACCCCATTCGAAGTCTCTCTTCCTCATGTTCAAGCATTGATTCCTTGCCAAAATCCATCACAAATGTTCAAAGTGCATTTCCTTCATGGCAAAACATTGATTCCTTGTCAGAATCCTCCATGCATATCCAAATTCCAACCTCATGTCAAGAGGATAATTTAGAGCATGAAGAAATGTGTCTTGAAATAGATCAAGATCAAGATCCTGAAACCTTATCATCCCATCGAATTGTTGACCAGGATCCCATTTCCCCAGACAGTCATGATGATTCCCCTATTCTTGTCCATCCTATCCAAAGCCCTATTGACATTCCATTCCCCAAGTAAGATCAAGATATCCTAGTCCATCCAATCCCAAATGATCCCCTTCCATTCCAAGAACACAATATCCTTTCAAATCCCATTGAAATTCCAAATATCCCTTCCATCCTTTCCAATGATCCCATTAAAAGTCAAGAGCAAAGCACCTTTAAAGAGGATTCCAATGATCTTCCTCCTTGTCAAGATCAAATTATTCCTTTAAATCTTCTACAAGATCTTTTTGTTCCTCCATCTCCTTGTCCTAATCCTCCATATACACTCCAAGATCGCATTTCTTTTGATGATCCCATTATTTCTCCCATTCCATCTCTTGAAGAGCCTATCATTGAACCATGTCCACTACACAATCCTAGTCCCCCTCATGATCCTAATCCCCCTCATGATTCTAACGTGTCAGTGCAAGATGTTCATGAACCCTCGACATGCATAATGGGTTCTTCCACTTTGGTGCAATCCGATCCACTTCAAGATCTCATTATTTCTCTCATATCATATCCACCTCATAATGGACTCACGTCTTCTTTCCAAAGAAAAGAGTATCCTACAAGTCAAGATATTCATAATGGCCAAGGGGTAGACCTTCATGAGAAAGAAATCCTCCACATCAAAGAAAATGTTAAGGCTCATGTCTACACAACTCACTCTCAAGACATTGGTATCCCTCCATCAAAATCAAAATATGCACCTTCCCCATCATACTTTCCATCCATCTTAGGTCCTTATATCCCTTCCTCCTCTATGCAAGGTCAGCAAAGGCACACATCCTTGAGTAAATTTCATCAATCCAAACAAACTCCATTTCATTCATATCCATCCATGCATTCCTTTCCCCCTCCAAGCAATTTGGATGCCAAGCATAAACGTCATAAGTCTAGAAATCCACATGTCCAATATAATCGACATGTCAAAACAAAGAACAATATGATCTATAAAGAAAAAGAAATATCAAAAAGGCCACAAAGTCCCACTGAGCAAAGTAAAGCAAAGTCAAAATATATATGGGTTCCTAAATCCCTTATGCAAGCAATGCACTCCAAGGAACCACAAAAGCATGAAAAATCAAAAACCATGTGGATCCCTAAGCAGCTTCTTGAAGCACAAAAGCCTAAAGAAACATCCAACTTGGCATCCAAAGTTGCCATTCCTCCATTCAAACCTTCCAAGTATATTTCTCCACCACCTTCTTCATCCGTTTTGGGCCCTTATGTCCACAAATCCCTAGCTATTCCTTCATCAAAATCTCAATATCTAAAATACATCTTTCCTCCATCAGTCCATCACCCCTCAAGGTGTGTGCCAATGTTGATCTTGCCTTCATTTCCATCTAGTGAAGCCCAATTCTTCCAATACCCTATCCATTATCCAATGCATATTTTCCATCCTTCAATTCCTTTGATCCAATCCTTTACATAAATCCTTGCCTTAGTTTCATCTTATTTTCCATGTCCTTATCCTACCAACGTCTTTGAGCATACTTTTAAAGGTCATGGTCCATTTTTTTTAAGGCTACTATCCAAACAAAAAGATGCTTGAGTCCTTCTTCCATCCCCTATCATGTGTCCATCTTCTATTGGAAAAAGCTCCAAAATCCAAAAAAAAAAAAATCAAAAAAAAAAGTGAAAAAAAAAAGACAAAAGAAAAAAGTAAAGCAAAAATAATTCATCCACTAGTGAAAACCTGGCAAACAGGTGTCATGCGTAATCTATGAACTTCTTTCATACTGTACTTGGGGGCAGGTTTCCTCCTTCATATCCTATTGCCCTTCATTATCCTATCATATCATGTCATACTCCTCCATTATCCTATTGTCCCTCATGTCCATTTCCTCTTTCCACCTTTGATCTTGACAAGGCTGAGGATCTTCATGAGCATCATGTATCTTGTTTGCAGCTTTTAGTCCATCATAGCTTTTGGTATTTATCCATTTGCTTATTATAACTTTTCATCCATATTCCCTAGCTTATTACAACTTTCTGCCACTATCCCATATCCTACCCCGACCCTCAGTCCATGTCCCTTATCCATTCTTGGTCTTTCTTATCCTATCCATATCTTATCACTATCCATACACTCTTTTTCATTCCTTGATCTTGATCTGACATAGGGACGCAAAATTTAAACATAGTTTCAAAAACCTCTTGACATGTCCCTCATGCCATGTTCCTGCTTTAAATTGTCATATCTAGTCTCTTGTCCCATCATGCAATAGCCCTTGAAAATTGCATCCATATTGTCTCCATAATAAAAGGCCTTTGTCTTCCCTCTATCCACCAACATTTCAGAAAGCCTATTTATTCACCTATCATAATCCTTGCCTTGCTAGACATCTGGGGCAAAATCATAAAAAATTAAAAAATGTCCTAATAAAAATCCTTAAAAAATTGAAAAATGTCCTGAAATAATCCAAAAAAAATTGAAAAATGTCCTGAAATAATCCAAAAAAAAAATTGAAAACTGTCCTGAAAAAAATCCCTAAAAATCAAATAATGTCCTGAAAAAATCCCTAAAAAATAAAAAATTGTCCTGAAATAAATCCTTAAAAAGTCAAATAAAGTCTTGAAAAAAAAATGAACACAAAAAAATTGTAAAAACTCGAAAAGAAAAACAAAAATTTATCCCCTTTGTGCATAAGACAGATCACTGAGCATCCCTCCAACGACACGCAATCACACATTGTGCTTTAATGGAATCATGCGTTAATAGATGAACTTTTTCAATTAAACCAAACATTCAAGCTGATCACAATTGTCTTCTCAATCGAACATCAACATCAATATCATTTGACTTTGTCACTACTATCATGAGTCTTATACGGGGTGTGGTATACTCAAAACCAGACTGTGTCTTGTCTTAGACAGGGTACCGCATGCCCTGGAACCAGACAGCATGATCATCCTATCAACACTTTCAACTTTTGACAATGAAGATCAAGATGTTTGTTTGACTTGTTGGAATTAGTGAGTCTTATCATTTATTAATTTATCTTCGATCATGTTCCTATGTTGCTCGATGATGTCACTGAGTGATTTAGAGTGACCAAGATGGTTCATGGTCCCTTTCTTTTTTGTTGTGATTGCTGTTTGTGGAATGTTTGTTACAAATTGGGGCAACTATATCATTGGGTGTCTGTGATAAGTACGTTCGCTTTGTGAATGCCGCACATACCTCGACCCTTGATGTATGTACCCTAGGATGCTTCACTCATTCCTTGTGTGCGATGTGTCTATCTTTTGCAAAAAGGGTTGCGTTTCAGCTCTGGCCTTCAATGCCATGATGCTACGCATCCATTTTGCTACATTAAATAAAGGTTCTCACCTACAAAGTGCGTTAGTGAAAGCAAGTTTTTCTTCACCTCTAACTGTCCTCTGTCTCATTTCTTCTTACTAACATTTCTTCCGTTAGTTTGGGCAGTCAGTTCAGTCTAGTTCTCTGATCTCCAAACAAAAACACATATGCTGCATCCTGCATCCATTTGGTTAGTACATTTGCATTACATCACGCATTACATCAAGCATTTTATCTATTTCGCATTATAAATGCATCAATAACACAAAAAATATATCCATACATGTTCCACAATAAACAGTGCACAAGATATCCATACATGGAAAACAACTATATGTCATAACACATTGCATCCCATCATATCGATGCATATCATATCATATATCAAAATAATATCAGAGTACAAAATTGGACTGTCTGTCCTAAGTATGGCCCACAGGCTGACTAAATAATGTCAAACTACATAATGTCAACTATCTGTCGTAAGGAGCACATGCCTCTATCACTGGGTGCTCCCTATGTCCTCCTCATCTCTGCCATGTCTCACGGATGATGTCCCTCCTGCCCATGGTCCTGGCTGTGGTGGTCTCATAGGTCCACTCACCCCCATGTTGCTCATTGACCTTCGAGAGTGTACCCTGCTCTCTGTCCTCGATAGTGCCCGATATGACGCTGCTCTCTGCTCTAGTGGAACTGCACTCTCATATAATGTCCTCCAATGGCGTATCTCCTCTCCGGTCTCTACCAACATCTATGCCATCTCCCGTGCACTAGCATCCCTAATCGACCCAATATACTTAGTGACTCTCTGTTCTTCTTGCTGTGCCTGAGCTATTGCTGTATCTTGAGCCACTATAAGTCTGGCTATCTCCACTCTGAACTAATCCTGCTCTATCCTCAAGATGGAATTCTGTCTCTCTAATGTCGCAATGTGATCATGTTGGCTCGCTATGGTAGCCCTACACATCTCCATCTCCTCTATCCTAGTTGTCTCTGGCTCTATGGGTATATCCTGCAATGACTCCTGACCGGCTAAGTCTGGCTCACAATCATCATCCCTCTCATCATCCCCATCCTTGTCATCCCCCTCATCCTCATCACCGCCCTCATCCTCCTCATCCTCATCATCTCCCTCCTCCTCTCCAGCGAGTGGGAAGTCCTCCTGTCTCCTAGGTACTGGAATATCAGGATCTGTCAATGGCACTGGCCGTCGTCGTGCAAACCATCGCTCATACTCCTCTGTTGTCCCGACATCCACCACATCTGATCTCCAATCCCACTGTCTTTGTTGTAGCTGTGTGAAGTCAGCATATGCTATGTGTGGCTGAATCATCCTCCCCCACTGACTCGTCTCTCTGTGAGATCGGGCAAAGTGTGTAGTCCCTCTAGGTACATCCTACCTCTCTCCAAACTATCGTCTGACTCTCTCTGGCAGGTACATCTTAATCACTCTCTGGCGATTCATCGGTTGCCCAATCAGGTATCTCTCCTATCCACAATACAATATCTCATCACTATCATCTGACCATCCAGGGCAATCAAGATATGGCCTCCATGTGAACTCTCTCAATCTGTCTAGCTCATGTCGCCAATACAATATGTATCCGAATGGACCCTGTCTCAGTGCTCCCCCATAGCAGTACACATATGGTCAGTGTGGTACTACTTGTCTCTCTGCAATCGGTCAACATATGGCTATGTGCTCAAATGCCCATACCTGTAGCAGTGTGACTCCACAGCTCAAAGTCTACACTCCCTGATATGCTATCTGATGCAACTAAAAATATAGCATAGCCAGTACACATGGACCCCATGTGTACACCATCCCCTTTGTCACCATCCGCTCTAGCACTCTTCCCCATCCAATAGGGAATCCATGTCCTCATCTGTCTCCTGCTAGTAGGCATGCTATTACCACTGCTATCACCACATATCACCAATCATACTCTGATGCCATGGTCTCCCAGCCAATCTCCCTCTCTACGATATCCAAATCATCTGCGTTGCACTCAAATAATCTACACAAAGAATCTCTCCCTATCATTGGGTCATACTCTATCATCTCCCCATGAATCAAAATGTGGAGGATACGCCATACATCCTCTAGTGTCACAGTCGCCTCTTCAGTTGCCAGATGGAATGAGGAGGTCTCCAAATGCCATCGCTCTGCCAATGCAGTAAGCAGTCCTATGTTTTCCCTAATCTCGGGCATGAATGTGATATAGTATATCCCAAGTCTTGCTAATGTATCTCTATCTGTGCTCCTAAGTCTATGTCATAACATGAAGCAGTCTGGGCGGTTCTCCCGCGTGATCAATGGCTACTGTCGACTCTGCATCACAATTGGGGTACATTTTGTCAATTTTAGGGTTTGCTCCTATGGGCTGCATTTCCTTGTTTCATGTCCAAATCAGGGTGTTTCTAATCTATCCTACCCTTATCCCCCCTTTTCGGATCATTCACATGCTATTTTTTACCAAAATTGAGTTCCCAGTGAACAACTATGCTTGTGTGCTTAATCCTGCACCTGTGTTGCATTGACTTGCGCCTGTGTACCCTACACAAGTGCAGGATGCGCTCACACAGGCGTAGAAGTTAGTTTCTACATTCCCTGTGGGCCCTGCAATATCCCGCAAGCGATCAAAATTCATAAAATTGACAATATGGGTTTTTGAGATACATACCGTTGCTCCTGCGTCGTTCGGTCGTCTGTAGGTGCATACACATTTTCTGAGGTGATCTTCTATTGGAATGTTCGCCATCTCTCTGCAAGTGTCCTTTTCCAGAGCAACAAATCCTCCTCTTTGGCTAGTGCAAATGAGCACTTTTCACTCTCCTTGTCTCATTTATAGATCTTTGTCAGTGCATAGATGGATGTGCACCCTCTTCATCTTATATTGGTTGCCGTCTTTTGCACCTTCAATTGCTTGTCCTTCGTGCATTCGGTCCCCGATTGTCAGTTTGTTTACTCCTATCATGTTCTATCATTATTATCGATCAATTGGCCTCTTTTCTGGATGTTTCCGGCCAATTCCTTGAGGGGGCATGCATATGTCATTGTCATTGTCTATGGCATTTTCATTATTGTTCTTTGAAACAACGCTTAGAATTGCATTGTCTCAAAGAGGGGCAAAATGTAGACGTCTAAAACTGGTCAATGCTTGCGGAATCATACTTTAGCATTTGCGCGCCTTATTTTAGGGTTTTTGCATCGCATTAACATTTCTCCTATGGTTCGCACTTGGTTTTTATCATTTGCGAGCATTGAGTCCTTCTTCTGCATTCTTCATTTGTCTTGCTTTCGAATATGGTCTTGTCGATAACAATCTTCAGTCATAATTTTGATTGATCTTATCCTGTCGCATCAATGTGCCTGTTAATTTGTCATCATTTTGGACATCATCAATCCTAATTAGGGTTTTGTCCTCTTTTCAATCTTGTCGACTTCCGATCGATTTGTCATTTTCAATCTTGTCGACTTGCGATCGATTTGTCATCGATCGTTGTCATTTTCAATCTTGTCATTTTGCGATCGATTTGACATCGATCGTCGTCCTTCTCAATCATGTCAATTTGGATCAATTTGTCATTGTTCCTCATCAATTGGTGCATTTTATCTATCAAATCATTTATCAGCATTGGTCTTTTATCAAGTCAGAATCATGATCAAATCGATCCTACGTCAAGACCTAATTGTCGTCCTTGCATTTCTAAATCATCTTCTAGGATTTTATGATTTATTCATTTAATCTTATTGTCATTTTCCCTCTAAGGTTAAATGATTTATTTATTTATCCTAAGTCTTCTCATCGCAATTAAATGTTCATTTAATTGGCTAACTAATTCCTCCCTCTTTTGTGAATTAAATTAATAAATGAAAAATTGTTAATTAATTCACTCAATTCCTAATTTCCTCATTTTCTAATTTTCCTAATTCCTAATTTCCTCATTTTCTAATTTCCTAATTTCTAATTCATCTAATTTTCTATTTTCTCCTATTTTTCTCCTAATTTCATGGGAATGACATTTCAATTTGTCATAATTTGTCATATTTGACAATCAATCAATTTTGACATAGCAATTTGTCATTATTATCAATCAATCAATCTTGCATGGAAAGTGTCAATTTGTCATAATTTGTCATATTTGTCATTCTTGATTTGAAATTTCCATTCGAATCAAATTCATGCTAATCTTGTCTTTTCTCCAATTTGTCTATAAATTGGATGAATTTCTTCAATCAAGGTCCCTGGTCGAATCAATCACGCTTCTAGTACCCTTATGCTATCGTCTTGTCTTGACAATCTTTCTTTCCCATTATACTTATGCACTTGAAGGTGAGATCCACAAAACAAAGCTATTTGAAGGAGAAAGAAGGACAATGGATCCACATGAAGGAGACATCTGCATTTGGTTTGCTTAGATTTCATTTTGAATGTCTTTCTTTCATGTTTTCATTGAATGTTTTTAGGATTGTTGTCATTGCATTTTAGCTTTTGTGATTGAGCTAGTATAATTTGCCATTTGCTTTGATGATTTCTAGATTCCTATCTATAATAACTTTAAGATAGCAGCTACCCGGTTCACCTCCGAAAGGGGGATAATCTTTGTGCAAGAGAGATAGTAACTCTCCCAAGATACCCACAATATCGTGCCAACATTAGTGTTTGGAGTCGGCTAATACAGCATTGAGAATCCATTACGTGAGACTCAGTGACCGTATTCTAATTAGATATTGGGTGTGTACCTAATTCTACAAGCAAAGGTTTTCTCTCTCAACCAACTTCCTTAGAATTAGTGTGTTGTTGTTCAAGTAACTTTACATCTTGCGTGCTTTTTGTCTTTGTCTTGGAAACAAAAGCTAAAGCCTTGAAACTGGAAAACAATCAAAACATTCAAAACTCAGTGGTGAAAACTCTGTCCTTGTCAGAAACTCATCCCTATTTGGTCTTGTGTCGTACGAGTCTTCTATTTTGTCGTACTACCCCATGTGAATTGTCGTCTGGTTAACATTAAACTGTCGTATGAGTCTTAACACCTAGGGTTCACCTTTGGCAGTTTGTCGTACTAGTTAATACTAATTGTCGTCTAAGAAGTGCTCAATTTTAATACGATTCAAAACAACTTAAGGCAGCAACTCGTACGAGATTCCTAGTCTTTCATCTGGAAGTTAATAAATTGTTGTCTGGATTATCATATTATGTAGTATGGGCCTCTGATTCTATTAGTATAGAAGCCTGTCTTTTTGCATGATTTTTCAAATCTGTCATACTTGCCTAATCAGTCTACAATGAGCGTATATCTGGTCTTTTTCATCCCGATCATAAACAATCTTGATAGTGTACCCAAATCATTGTGTTACACAATTTTATTGATTATATCTCAGCTAGTTCAATCAATCCTACATCAATTTGATAAACCTAATCTACTTAGATCATGCCTTATATAGGATAGATCATTCTTGAAACTGGACTTGGTCTCAATCACTTTACTCAATCATTACCTCAAATGAACAACTAGCTCCAATTTAATGTTGATATCTGTATCACTCCTATCTCTCAGTCACGTCGATTGTAAATGCATATTTGAACCATAAATTCTGATAAGAAAAGATGACAAAAGTAAGGACAATCTTACTCATTGGAAACTAATCCATTCTTGCAAATAAAAACTATCATAAATCTCCATGGCTACCTTGACTCAACAAATTCAAGATCTCAAGAGAGAAATATATGACATTCAAGCCCAACAAAAAGATTCAATGACCCCTCTTGAGATAAAATTTCATGATATCAAGAACACCAGACTTCAAGAAATGCTAAAACAATTATATAAGGTGGAACAAAAAGTAATTGAAAATCAAAAGCCAAATCTCATACAAGATCACATAACACCTTCACCAAGACAAAAAGACATCTATCCCCTAAATAGACAGTTTACACCTTTGGGGCAATCTATTGAGTCAACTTTGGAAGAGATTCTTGAGCCCAATCTTATCATATTTCCTAACAAGATCACATGGGGATGTGAATTTTTGTGTGATTATTGTGCATATCATAGGCATAACAAACATAAGACTTTAATGTGTATGAAATTAAAACATAAAATCCAAGACCTCCTTGATGATGGTGTTATTGAGATTGAAGATCCTAATAATTCACCTAAGGAGAAAATAGATATCATTACCAGGCATGATCAGAATTATGAACCTATGTCTAGAAATGGCCCACATGTAGCCTCCATCTCTTCCATGATGCCTCCATATCCTAAGGCTTCTCAACAACAATCCATATCATATCCCTCAAATAATGAATCTAATGATGAAACTTCTCATGTTGACCATCAAGGGCTATCTCAAGGGCCATCCCATCCAATGGTTGACCAAGATCCTATCTCCCTATAATCCCATGATGATCCCATTATACCTTTCCATTTCTTCCAAGATGATCCCCTTCCATCTCAAGAGAAAAACATCCTTCCAAAACCTATTCCTAACCCCCTTCCTAAGCAATATCATGATACCTCTTCCACCTTTTCAAACGATCCTATTCAAAATGAAGAGTCAAACACCATTCCTACTCTATCCAATGGTCCTCTTCCATGTCCAGATAAAAGTATCTCTTCATCTCCTTATCATAATCCTCCATGTTCACCTCAAGGATCCATCATGCCTACAAATCCCTCTCATGATCCTATCATTCCCTACATTCTACCTCCACCTCATAATGGACTCACATCTTCTTCCCAAAGAAAAGTGTATCCTACAAGTTAAAATATTTACAAAAGCAAAGGGGTAGACCTTCACAAGCAAGAGCCCATCCATATTAAAGAAAATATTAAGGGTCACGTCCTTAGTGACATTCCTCAAGATGTTAGTATCCCTACTAAACCAAAATTAAAATACACATCTTCCCCTTCATCTCTTCCATCCATTTTAGGACCCTATATCCCTCCATCCCTTATGTAGGATCAACAACGGCATGCATCTTCATGCACCTTCCATCCATCCAAAATACATCTATATCATTCTTATCCATCTACTCATTCTTTTCCTTCTCCACATAATTTGGATTCCAAGCATAAATATCATAAGTCAAGTAATCCACATGTATTCAAGGATCAACATGTCCCATCTAATCGACATGCCAAAACAAAGAAAAATATGATCCAAAAAGAAGAAAAATCTAAAAAAGACACAAAGACCCACTGAGCAAAAGAAAGCAAAATCAAAATTTATATGGGTTCCTAAGACACTTGTCAAAGTATACATTCCAAGGAACTACAAAAGCATGAAAAATAAAAAACCATGTGGATCGCTAAGCGGATCCTTGAAGCACAACAGTCTAAAGAAAAATTCAAATTTGTATCCAAAATTGTTGTTTCTCCATCCATACTTTCCAAATCTATTCCTCCATCACCTCCTTCATCCATTTTGGATCCCTATGTCCCAAATTCCTTGGTTGTTCCTCCATCCAAATCTCAAAATCTGAGATCCACTTTTCCTTCATCACTTCACTCCTCAAGATGTGTGCCAATGCTGATCCCGCTAAAATTTCCATTCACTCATGCACCAACTTGTCAATATCTGATCCATTATCCAACACCTCTTTTTCACTCTTCCATCCCCCTTATCCAATCCTTTGCATAACACTTTACCCTAGTTTCATCACAAAATCTAAAAACTAAGGAAATCAACATTGGAGATGTTGAACATGTACACTTAGCCGAGTCCTAATATCCTATTGGAAAAGACATCTTTATTCGACTCTTCCAATAAGGACCAATGAAATACCTACACAAAACTCCTTGACCCTATGAACAACATGCACCTTAAACGATACTATATCTAAGGCATGGATTAATTTCGGTTTTTCTTTTTGCATTGCATATCATTTTATTCAAAGTACTGTATCACATATAGTTTCTTTTTTAAAATACATCACATTCACAATTTTTTCATTTGCATATAGCAACATTAATAAAACAAGGCAACTATCCAAGTTTATTATTTGCTTGCATTCAAGACAAACAAGGGTCATCTCCTTTCTTATATATTCAGACATGAAGTCTTTGAGGTCCTAAGGTCATTCCTTTTCAACATCACCCCGTGATGACGCTTTACTTATGGTTGGGTAGTGATTTCACTATTTGATACTTGTTAACCCAAAATCTATCAATTGCTATATCTCAAACACATTAACAAAATCTCTAATTCATTCAAGACACCTAGTTGATCATATGACTAGTGAAAATTCTAAAATTCTAGTTTAGTGCCGTTGTAATTGTCACACCCAAGTAGGTTTCATTACTTACAAGTCAAGGCAAGAAAAAGAAAAAAGAAAAAATGCTATGCCAAATATCCATCTCAAGGAAAAAGAGCAATGATATATAACTAAAATATCACGCATGCAGACGCGACAAAATACTTGACTATGGGAACATGCGAGTAACTCCATCAGGGCTATGGATGCCTACTGGCAATGGAGCAATACTTGCAAAATTATAGTCTATAACCTCGTCAGAGCTCTAAAAGCTTGCTGGTAGTGAGGCTCTATTCGGGATGCTTTTGAAGTTAGGATAATCCACGTAGCTAGTCATATAGGATGCTAAGGATCTTTAGTGAACACAAGAGTGGGAATTAACTCATTTGCACACACATGGACAAAAGAAGATCAAAGTTTCAAGAACCAATGGGGAAGTTTTCCATTTCTCCATTTGTAAATCCTATTCACTAACTGTGTTAATTTGGATGTTCCAAGGGACCTTAAGGATCAATTGACCACTTATCTATGAAATGTTTTGTACCTCCAATTCAATTAGTGTATTAAATGCTAAACAAACACAATCATCCTTGTTCAAATAGGAAATACATCTTCATCATGTATATTGCATTAACATAGGTCAGATAGAAAATTCATTGTCTCCACATGCAGTCTGTAGATCATCATGTCATATAAGTCTGCATAGCTGAAAAAATCCTAAAAGTCATAGTCCTGAAAAAACCCTAAAAATAAAAAAGTCACAAAATAAAAAAACTGAAAAATCAAAGCAAGAAAGCATAGACCATCCATCAAACCAAATCAACAACATGCAAACTCTCAAATTCTGCAATCAAACTTATTGCATGTCTTGTTAATCAATCTATCAAACATCAACATGTCTTATACAAGGAAGGGTACACTCAAAATCAGACAGATCGATCTTATACAAGGTACTCACTCTTTGAAACCAGATATTCTTATCAATGTTCACACAAATCAAACCAACAACATAGATTAGTATGGCTGCTGGATTTTATCTAGGTTAGTCTTATTTCCTATACTGAAGTGTTGCATATTTTCTTTAGCTTGTACATATCTTTCAGTCACTTTTGTGACACCCTGGTTCTTTTTTTGAACCCTCATGGCTTGAAACCGATCAATGTCCTAGTCTTAGGGTAATCGACTAATCAATCTAAATGTTCTAATTAGTTTAACTAATTCATCTTTCTGTCGGTAGTACCAGGTCATCCAATCCGAGTCTGTTACCTATCTCCTAACCACTGCAGGGTTTTACCATTGAGTAAACTAGACAAAACAAGAACAATGAAAACAATCACTAAAATTGTTTGAGATATGATTGACATTTTTCTTTGTGTGTTGTCTTTTAAATTTATTTTTGATTATTATTCCCTCTGAGTAACTCAAGGAAGTCTATCTTGACTAAGAGGAGCAAGGACTAGGGGCATAACACTCTTCTTTGTTTTCTGCTTGTAGGAGTGATTCCGACGATCTGAAAACATCTCATAAGCTAGGTGTCTGTGATTAGTGTCTTCATATCAAGGTGAAATCACCACACATACCTCGACTCTATTTATTTGTATGCTACAGGGAGGTTGGAATCATTTCCCTATCTGTTTTGAGTAAATTTCTTTATTATGCAATCTGGATTCATACTTTATTCTGTCCTACGATATGAATGATAAAAGGGTCATTGCGGACAAGATAATTAATGTTACATATGAAAAGGAAGGAACTCTGCTTTGTCTCGTGTGTTTGCACGCAAGAAACATTCAGGTCATCTTGGCTCTTTATACCTCGGTGCTTATGTTCGCTTGCTAGTTAAAAAGGACGTGACATTCAAGTCATCCTGGCTCTATGTTCCTTGGCGCTTATGTTTATTCCTACATTTCCGATTAGTGATGATAAAAAGAAAATCAAAATCCATTGACTCGTTCCTAGTTTGCATACATATCCTAGTTTGCATTCATACTAAGCTTTGTGTGTTTCCAGTGATTTCAGTATGATAGCAATGTTTCTGGGTGAGTTGAATCTAAATCAATCATCATTTCTCTACCAAGTGGTCAACTATATCATTATCATCAACACAATCAAGTACCTGTATATCGACATCACAAATCCTATATGAGATGTTAGCTGCATACATAAGCATATCATATAGATCCATAAGTCCATTATGCATTCACACTATTGCATGAAAAACAAAAAAATAAACATTTGCATTATTAGCTCATCATTTTCATTCATCAAATCATTTATTTGCATATGAAAAAGAAACAAAAACATCCATATTCATCTGCATTACATACATACATACTAAAAGAAATGCATTCATATAGAACAATGCATATAGAAAGACATCTCATAAATCATCTCATATCAATAAACAAAGTACAATGAGGTCGAATCATGTGTCGTATATATATATATATATATATATCTCATAAAAAATCTCAATGTCAAAAGGATACAAATGATCTCAAAATGTCATATACAATATCGGAGCAAGAAATATATTGAGTACAAAAATGGGGTGCAAAATCTAGGAGACATCTAAAAATTTAACTCTCTGTCTCTCCCTCATCACCTGGAGGAGGAGGTGGTGGGTGGTGAATAGGGGCATCATCTTGTCTGGGTACCCTAACTCCCTCTGACCAAGCCATATACTGCGAATAAGGCACAACCTACCTATCCATAGGGACCATTGTGCTATAGGCTACCACACAATACGCTACCCTACTCATCTGATGAACAACCTCAAGCTGAAGGTTGTCACACTCTGCTCTCAAGCTCTCGACTTGTCGATCCCGCTCTACTATCTGAGTTTGAGAAATTGCCACTTGTGTTTGCAGTCCACATACTCTACCCCTCAAGGCACATATGATATCTGCAGGTGTCTGACCTCCTGCTCCTCTCTCCTCACCTCCACCACCTTGCTCCTCCCTCCTATGTCATACCTATCTAGGAGAATCCTCACCACTAGGGTTCGCTACCTTACCCATATCTACATCTATTGTGGCCTCTCCTCCCCTATCACCACCTGCATCTCCACCAACTGCTCCCAATGACCCTCCCTCTCCCCTCTGACATTGTCGTCCTGCAACAAGTTCTCTACTAGTGCTCACACCCGGATCTCCTCCTCCCCTCCTAGGTGCCACCTCTCTCTAAGCTTGTTCTGGCACATCATCACCCTCATCTATCTGATGGGAATTCTCTCCATGATCTATGAATCATGGGAATGGATGTCTCTGGAACCAATCCCTAAATTGGGGAATTACCCCCGCATCTGCAACATCTTCCAAGTACTCTCACCTTTGTGGTTGTATCCCTACCAACTCCTGCATAGAAAGGACATATAATAGTCTAGGCCCCCATCCTTGCCTCTCCTCATTAGAAAATATGGCATATGTAGTAAACTCTTGTGAAATACTCTGTGGCCTCCCATACTACCTCAAAACCCTACTAACTAAAAAAAACTCAATAATCATGGGAGATCTACCAACGAGTGGTCATCTCATAAACATATCTCTCTATTGCCTCCTCCAATCATCGCACACTTCTAAACCCCTGTAATGTCTCCAGTCTACTGCTATCATGTCAGCCAACTATCACCTCCAGTAGTCAATCTTCCCTAGGTGGGGCTGCGTAATATATCCTACATATCTATATACAATCGCCTGACCCTCCTGGCACACATCATCCACAATCGGCCTACAAAATGGGATGTGCTCCCAAGCCCAAATCTGTAAAACTAATACACTTGTTGCCATACTCTTCATCCCTCTATAGGTGATCTCATGTATCTCATGGTACATGTGTGCGAGTAAACATGATCCCAAACCTAATCTCGTAGGATGAGTAAGCAATCTCTCCAGCATACTACCACATCCACACAAAAATCCCTCCTGTCCCCTATCTAGTATCACAAAGCAGCCTATAATACCAGCCAAAATGCAAGCAAGGGGGAACTATGCACCATATCTAATCAAAAGATTGTCCCATGTGATAGAATGATCAAGGATAGTGTCATCGTGAAAAATGCGTCTAAGTGCCTCAATCCCCTGTGGTGGCATAGCTTTGTAATCCACCTTATCTCCAACAAAAGGTATCCTCAAAATCTTGTATATGTCCTCAAGAGTGATAGTCATCTCCCCAGTCGGTAGGTGGAATGTGTTGTGCTTGCTATGGAATCGTTCAACCATAGTAGTCAACAAACTGTGATTCACATGGATATCAAGCATCTGAAGAAAGTATCCAAATCCACACAATCCAATGCATCCTCTCTGTGCATCTGAAGAATATCAAACTAATCTCATGGTCGGTGGATATGTGTACTGAAATTGAATGTTTGGCAACTGAACATGCAAAATTGAATAAAAAAATCATCACTACATGATCAAATTTGAGCTAAGAATGTGTCAAAAATGCTAAAGAATCCAAATTTACAACAATGAAAATCAAAATTTGATGATTGGACCCTCAAAAATACCCGTTGTTTTCCATACGACTTAACACAAAAAAGAAGAAACTCGTATGAGTAAAATTTATGAGCTGTACGAGTAAACTATCCCATATGCCATATCAAATGACAAAATGGTCTATGATGAACAAACTCGTACGATTTATGGGTATATACCATACAAAAATACATACATGATGATACAAGAAAATAAAAATTGCCAGTTACTCGTACGAGAAACTCTAGTTGGCCATACGACTAAACAACAAGGGATGAACTAAAACAAAACTAAGAATGAAAAATTCAACAAAAAATTCAAAAAATGAGAAATTAAAAGAGGCTTAAGATCAATCACTGTTGCTGGGTAGTTTCGAGGTCGATTGTATCATCTCTGGCACTTGAATCGGTGATCTTGAACTGGAATTGCCATTTTGCTCCAGAGAAGGTTTTTGAAATTTTGAACTTTGAGAGGTAAAAATGAATTGAAAATGACCCCTTCAACCTCTTATATAGAGGAAACCCTAATTTTCACACTTGCTCTGATTGACACAAAATTTGTACTCTTAGCTAAAGCAACCGTCCTGAGTCCATTTTCAGGATTGAAATTGAAATCTAACGTCAATTTTCTATTCAAATTTTGACACTTTCATCTTCATGTCAATCTTTACATAATTCTATGCTCAAATCTTTTCTGAATCAACTCTGATCTCAAATTAATTCTTACATCAATCTTCGTGCTCAGATTATCATTGATAAATCATTTTAGTAAATAAAATTGCCTAAAATCACTACGATCTCGCTATCTTTTGATTTCGCTCCCGAGGGGGCATAATTATTACATCATCATTATCAGTGATTACATCATCAAAAGTTGAGAAATTTTTTTCAAATCTTTATGAAAAGCCAAGCAGCAAACATTTTTCAAATCAAAGCTTAATCGAACTTCAATCAATCTCTAGGGGCATATCGATTTTGTCCTCATTTGAATGAAACTTCAAATAAGTGTTCAATTTCATCGCATCAAATCAAGGTGGACATTTTGTTTCGCTAATCGATTCTTGTTCAATCAAGTTCAGAATCAGTTTTATCTCTTCGCTCAACCAATTCTAGTTCGGTACTCATTTCTTGATCCATCAAGTTCAAGAACAATATCTTGCTCTTCATCGGTCCTAGTTCAATCAAGTTCAGGATCGGTATCGCTTTAATCAGCCTATTTAGTTTCACCGCTTTAATCAAGCTGAACATCTTGCTCTTTATCGGTTTGTGATCCATCAAGTTCAAAACTGATATCTCTTCAACATAAACTATTATTTGAATCAATGCGTTGCTTGCACGTCAATTCAAATAGGGGAAAATGTAATACCTCAAAAATGGTCACCTAAACCATGGGCCCCTAATCTCGAATACTTCACCAAGGTCCCAACCAAAGGCAATTAAATTAATTTGCAGCACCTAATTAATTAATTCTTAAATCATCGATGTCACATGGCAAATAAATCATTCTAAATTAATTAAATGTTTATTTAATTAATTAATCATTCCAAGTAAATCATTTTAATCAATTATTCTATTTATTTAATTAAATATCCTAGCATATTTAATGAATAAATAAATTTACCATTGAATCCTCAAAAAAAAATTAATTTAAAAAAGGAATTAATTTGAAAAAACAAAATGAATTAAATTGAGAAAAGAAATCACGTTGAGATATTTCTTTTTCTAAAATTGAGATAACTTGAGAAATCTCAGAAAAGCAAGAAACACAATTAAATTGAATAAATCATTTTCTCTAAAATTAAAACTCAAAGCAAATCTCGAGGAAAGAAATTTAGTTGCATTGAAAAGGTTTTTTCTAATAAAGATCTTGAGCAAATAAGAGGAATGTGCATGGAATCAACTAATTTTATCTCTAATGCAAACTCAGACTTATAATCTCAATGCATTCAATCAAGCTTTAATTGGAATTTATCTCAATATTAACTCAATCTAATCTTCTTTGAAACTGAATCAAAGCATCCAATTATTTCAATTCACTAGGATTGTGCTTTTTCTTAAGGAATCTCAACTGCTCATCATTAATCGATCTTGACCATTGGTCTCTCTTTGGATTCTCTATAAATTCAACCTAGTCATAGTACTTCCTTCAACTGGTCTCTTATGTTGTTTGAAAAAATTAGGGCCTAGTCATAGTACTGTCATCCATCCAAAATTGTTAGCATGAATGAGAACATCCATGGTTGGAAGTATCGGTAGGAAGGTTTTTCGAAGGCCTTGTTGAGCATTATGATTAGATCTCTTTGCAGCTCTTTGAAATCCTGCCTCAAAATATCATTCACTTTCAGGATCGTTTTCCTTTCTTCCTCAAGCCATTCCTCATTCATTCTCTTTCTACACTGGCTCATATTTTGGTTCCATTCTTGTTCTCCATCTTGTTCTCCCTCAACTAGTACCTCCTTCCTGGTGGGAATTTGGAAGACTAGGGCCAACATATCAAGAGACAAATCAATCACCACTTTTCCGTCAGTGTCGACACATTGCCTAGTGTCAGTATTGTAGAATTGTGCAATTTGCATTATAAACTCTGGGGCCTGCATTGATTGTGGGAGAACAGTTGCCTCTACCAGACCGGATCTCTTAATATGTCTGTATTCTGCACTTAGTCTAGGTTTCTCTAGTTGATTTTCAATATCTTCGAGCTCAATATGCCCGATCTTTATGTCTGTTACCCATTGAGTTGCATCTTCCAGCTTGGAGGCGCATGTTTGCCCTTGATATTGGCATTTCATTGTGATTGGGAGCATCTCAAGATGTTTCGCCTTTTGGGAAGATTCCATTAACACAACTAAACCTACAAAATTAACCAAACAAGCGTCAAACACTACTCAAAGAAACATCACTACAAAAACAACTCACTTTGGGACTCCAGGATCCCGATATCCCGAGGTGAGAAAACAAAAAAACTATAAAGAAAATCTGGGAGTTTGGGAACCCAAGGTCCCGAGTTTTCACTACAGCACAAAAAGGGAACCACTTTGGGAACTTGGGAACCCAGGTTTTCAAAGTGATGAAACTATTGACAATGGGAACAAAACTTGGACTTCAGGGTTCTGAAGTTCCATGGTGGAACTCTAACATGCAACGTGGAACTTTAGAGAACTGAAGTCCCGACAAACTACAAAGATAGAGCAAAAAAGAGGGTTCGAGACCCCGAGACTACGGGGTTCCGATTTGAATAAAATTGCAAAAGAGAAACTAATTCGGGAACTTAGGAACCCAAGTTTCCAAATTGGTTTAAACAAAGACCCAAAACAACAAAAACCATCACTTCAGGAACGCAAGAACCTGAGTTTTTGAAGTGGTGGAAAACAAACCTATGACCCCAATTTTGGGAACTTGAGAACCCCAGTTTCTGAAATAGGACAAAAAGAAAACAAACCAAGAACAAAACTATCATTTCGGGGACTCGGGAACCTGAGTTTCTGAAATGATAAGACAATAAGAAAAACCCCTAACTCAGAACTCCAAGAACCTGAGGTTCTAAGGTCGAGGAAAAACACAAAAAAAAACAAGAAAAACATGCAAAACAAGAAAAAACAAGAAATCTAAACTAAACCAAAAAAAATCTAACCTAAGATGCACAAAAATCCATATGAAGGAGGTGATAAACGCACCTACCTAGCACGAAAAGTGAAGATGGTGTTGGATCAAGTGCACGGTAGTTCGAGAGCGTGAGGTCAGAGCTCTGGATTTGAAAGAGTGAGTGCACAAATGAGCTCCAAAATGACCTCCAATCATATTTAAACCCCAATCCAACACCACAATAAATGCACTTTGGGGACTCAGGAACCCGGGTTTCCAAAATGCAACACAGGCAATGAGCTTGGAACCTCGGGATCCCGAGCTTCCGAAGAACAACCCAGGAGTTCGGGAATCTAAATTTTCGGGGCGAAAACAAAAAGTGAAAACAAACACTTTGGGAATCTAGGAACCTAGAGTTTTGAAGTGATGCTCTGAACCGAGAAAAAGAGTACTCGGGAGTTGGGGAACTCAAACTTCTGAACAAGGAAATTAGAAACGCGACCCAAAACTTCAGAAACTTGAACCTCTAGGGCTAGACAAACAAACAAACGAGAACATAAACAAACTCGGGAACCTGGGGACTTGAATTCTCGAACAAAGAAAATGAAACAAGCAAAAGCCCACCCCGAGAACTCGGAAACCCGAACTCTCAAGGTGATCAAAACAAAAACAAAAGGAAAACTAACATAAAAAGATAAAAAGGGGGACCCATATTTTCATGAGCAGGAAAATGATGGGACTAGATATGGAAGGAATAATAGGACAAGTTGCTTTTTTTAGATTGGCCATTTTTAGCAAAGTTGGCAATTCTATTTTTAGTAGAGGGGCTATTTTTTCATGCACTATAAATTGGGGACCTATTTTCAGCATTTGAGGCTATTTTTGGTAGGGTTACGCATGAGTTTGTTAGGCTATTTTGGGCAAATCCGTTCAAGGATTTTTCTCATGCAGTTTTTTCATTTTAGGGTTTTTCGAAGGAGAATCTTCCATATATTCTTTTCCCCTCCTTTTTTCCCTCTGGTTCTTTCTTTTTTGCTACACACAATAGTTTTTTAGTTATTGTAATTGCAATATAGAGTTATTTCCTTATCAGTATTTCTTGCTTTTTTCATTGTCAGGTGAGTGATTTGATAGATTTATTGTGATTTTTACAATCCTTTGCTTCATCTCGTTTATGCTTTGCAGAAGTAGGATAATTTCACAGTGAGTCAGGTTGTTCGTTGTGTTTACCTAGTTTCCAAATTCTTTGCATGTTGTGAAAAATCATTTTTCCTACATGCAAAAAATGGATAGCTTTGAACCTTTTCACAATTTTTTTATGAATTAGGACATCTAATTGATTTATGAAGTGATTTCATTCTTTATAGCAACTGTCATAGTTTTAGTGCAGTAGTTTAAAACTCCATAATCTTGATGTATCACCTCCATTAGGATAGGTTTTTCATCACAAATATTTACATATATTTATATATATATTTAAATAGTCCATGAATACACGCCTATGGAGACACGTATATGTATGTATTATCCATATCCGAAATACCTGCATATATGTTCTCACATCTAAATGTATTTATTACAATAAATGTAAATATATATATATATATATAAATATATATATATATAAATATATATATATATATAAGCATGAGCCAATTACGATTTTCTTAATAATAGGATAAAGGAATATTATCACCTATTCCAAGACAAGACCGGAGAAACCCTAAACACCTATTTAGATCAATTAGGGTTAGCTGACGTAACGGGTTGACGTAATCAATCGAGGTCAACATGAGACTACCTGACTCTGAGTTAGGGTTCCTAGATGGCATGTTTTCTCTTTTCCTTACCTCCCAACCTAATGATACTTCCTTTCCCTTCTCGGAGGATGACAAACTCCTGCACACACTTGGCCCAGTTCAAACAATTAGTCTAAAATCTTGTCATAACTCTGACATTTCAAAAATATTATTAACAAAATAAAACATCTTAGATATCATCATGTTAAATATCTAAACATCAATTTAACCGTTGTAAGTCATCATTTCACTATACTGAGCACAAATACCATCTATGTTTCCACCACTCAATTATAACATGAGTATCTAGAGCACGTTCATTCAATTAAAACATGAAACATCTAGGGCACGATTAAACTTCTTGCAAATTTAGCATAGAACAATTAGGGCACATATATAACATGGTGTAAAGTAGCATAAAAATAACTAGGGCACAAATGGGATGTAACATATCCTTCCCCTTGTGAATCACCATCCTCGATAATTTAAAGTATTCTTGTAAAACATCATGAAATTAACATTGCTTATCCAACATCAAAAGAAACAAGTTCAATTGTTGAAACATTAAACAATTGGGAGATTCGTTGGTAGGTTACATTATAATCTTCCTAGGTGGCACTGTACTCAGAGTACTATTTCCAAATTTTATTGCACTCTTGTTAGGTTTACCCGTAGAAGTACTTTCTTTCCCACCACAAACTATCTAGGAGTATGCTTTGCATCTACATAGCTTTTTTGTCGATCGTCAGCTTCTGCTATTCTTTTTTTGATCATCCTAACTTGTTCTTCCATTTTTGAGAGCATTTCTGCACTGAGGGTTATCCTATCTTCTATCTTACCTTAGCTGATAGGAGTTCTACACCTCCTTCCATATAGTGCTTCAAAAGGCGCCATCTTAATGGATGACTGGTAGAAATTATTGTAGGCAATTCAAACGAGGAACAATAATCTTCCCATTTGTACTACTGATCCATGTAGTACATTCTTAAAATGTCCTCTAAAACTTTATTGACAATTAAAGTGTGCTTCCAACTATTTTCTAGTTAATAAGGCCATCTACGCCTCTCTTCCCAAGTCATTGAATAGCTTCTACTAGGGTTTAAATATCAAGTGGAAAATATGAAAGTATTCATACATGGTTATGATAGTCTATAGTCAATTGAGAGTTAGTTCATAGCCCTTTTTTTAAAGATTTGATTCCCTAACTAGGGTTCCCAAAGTGTTGGGTTTCACAACTTCTATCCTTAGAAGAAACAGATTATGATCAATATTAATATAAAATTTGAACCTTTTTATAAAAATATAACTTACTTCAACCAAAGTTACAATCTAATTCATTGCACTTCAAACAAATAGGAATCTAGCCGATTCATTTAAAATAAGGTTAGTTCTTTATGACCGAAGCATGGAACATATAACTGTAGACATATAAAAATGACCACTTTCCTAATTGAATATTTAATATTCATTTTAACCTCCTTCCTCTATTTAATTAAATTATTCACATTCATCTATTTGATTAAACAAGTTATTCAATTTATTTAATTAAATTCACCTAAGCCTTTCATAGGCTTTAATTAAATAAATCATTTTATTTAATTAATTCCCCTTTCTCCCCTTTTAATAAAATTTACATTTAATTGAGTTGTTCATTGCAAATAAATAAATCTAATTTATTTATTTAAATCCCCCACTTGTATTTATGCAAGTTGCCTTTATTTTGTTGAAATAAAGTAATTTATTTTAATTAAAATTACCCTCCATCCACTTGCATTTTCCTACATATCCCACTTGCCTCCCTAAACCCCCTTCTAAATTCTTCTAATCCCTTCTAATTTAGCCTAACCCATCCGCTAAATATTGTCACATCCCTAAGCAAAGGGAAGTCACTTCTCAAACCCTTAAAGTCTTTGAAAACCATTAAAGGCTTTATGTCTCCAACAAGTTAACCTTGAAAGTCTTCCAAACTATTAATGGTTAACTCAACCCTCTTGCATGATTAGAGAATTTCTCTCTAACTCAACCCTAATCTAACCCTAGGGTCTCATCAAGCATTCATTGCTTTGACCATGGTTATTCATTTAACAATTTCACAAGAGTTTATCCTTCAAGTAAAAGCTTTATCCATTGGATAACCCTAACCTAACCTACGCCCCTACCTCCTAAGGTAACCATGAGGTATTCTCAAGCATTTAATGCTTCTTACATCTTCTCTCAAGCAGTTTTATGTTGACAATTGTCACCATTTCATTGGTGAGAATTGTAAACATGGATTGATAGCTTTCAATCCTAGCCCTTCTAAAGATTATCCAATCTTGACCATCCATTGCCCTATTTTTCCTATAAATAGAGCCCTCCTCTCATTTTTATATCCAAGTATTTAGTATAAACCTTATAGACATTTTATTGAGCATCTAATCTAAAATCATTTTAATCAAGGATTTACCCTCTCTTTGAATAGAAATCATCTAAATAAGCATTTTTAGAAAGCATTTCTAATTATCATAGCATTATCATATTATACTAGCATAGCATGTTAGGATAGTTCTTACTAACCATTTCATCTTATTATCATATCCATGCTAGTTTAAATCATGTTAGATTTTGTATCATACATAACTAGGAATGCATTCATGCTAGATTGATCAATATCCCTTGTTCTCATGGTTGTCATCCCTAAGTCACTTTGCTCAGTGATCTGAGAGCAAAGGCATTGGTTTGAGGGGTCTTATGAGATAGAGAACAATGGAACATCCCTTGGGAAGTTGAGTTATTCAATATAACTCCATAACTTGCACCAAGAGTCCCATTGGTGTGTGGACTAGTTTTGAAATCACATTTTCCATTTCATTGCACCACTTTTCCTGCACACATTTTTGGTGCCCACCATGGGGCTTAACCCCATAAATGATATCATTTTTAATGTAAGACTAATATTGCAGGTACACGGAAAATCTAAGTTAGCGCGTTGGTTCCTTCTTTTAACGCATCTGAGCCATTTGTCAGTGCATTGTGACTACTGTTCAACGCATCAGACCCAAACCTTAGTGCATAACTCTTCCTCTGGTAACTGATAAAACTCAGCACATTGAAGCATTAGATCAGTGCATCCAAGCAACAACTTAGCTCGTCCATTTTGTTCGATAGCACATTTGTGCCTTTATGTAGCGCATTCATGTAGTACTTTAGCGCATAGGGTTGGCAAAACAAAACAAAAATTTTGTAACAGAGGAATATCATTTTTGGCTTGTGGAAGCTCACCTAGGATTTCAACTTTTTAGTAACTTCTTTCTTGCAGGTTCTAACAGTTTCTTGCAGGTTATAGGAGTTAGAATTCGGAATTTTAATTTCTCTTTAAAAAACTTTTTTTCAAAAGTTGGATAAAAAGAACTCATCTTTCCTTTGGGTTAAAAAGAACATTACCTTTATTTTGGGCTTAAAATTAATCACATTTTTTTTCTTTGGGTTTAAAAAGAATCGAAATTTGTCAGGTAAAAAGAACCACAAAAATCATTTTCTTGCTTTCTTAGGGAGAAAACACTTCATTTTGGGCTCTAAAAAGAACAAAACAAAATTTGCTTTCTTGCAAAGTTTAAAACGAACCCCACCATCCTTTGGTGTTTAAAAGGATCCACTTTACTTTGCATAAATAAAAGAACCTCATTTTCAAATTCTAGACAAAACACAAGAGGGAAATCTTTCCCCTATCGAATTTAATTTTGTTGACCAAATCACAATTTGCTTTGTTGACCGGTTTTGATTCAAGCATTTATTTTGGAAATACACACTTTTGCTATGAGGATTTAAAAAGAACACCATGCCTTTTGGAGCAACATCTCCAAGTAGAAGTTAGAAAATCATTGCCTTGAGGGTTAAAAAGAACTTGATTGCTTTGTCTTGAAATTGGAAGGTATATGCTCTCTTCTTAACTGGGTGACCAAAAAACCACACTACTCTTATGCTTTATGTATTTCAAGTACTTAAATCCTTTAGCAGGTCTGCCCTCCCAATTTTCTCTTAGAGCGCCATTTAAATGGTCAGTGAGAGGGGAACGACCTAAGTGGGAAACGACTTTATCGCCAAGAGTTCCAACCCACTATAATCAAAAGTGGAGGCTGAAGAAAGTCCCTTCAATGATTTTGCTCAGCGATTAGCCTTCCCCCAGTATCTTTACAATACGTAAAACCTTTTTTCTATTAGTTGGGAAGCCTCCCAAGGGAGTTTATCACTAAAGACCGAACATGAAGCTTGATTATGAACTTTAGCAATAGAAACCTTGAACCAAGTTAGTATTCAAACATCTTCAATATCATAGTGCAAGGGTGAGGAAGAATCCGCCCCCAAGATCACTAGCCATATATCTCCCAAGATAATTACCCAATTGTGAAGCAATTCACTTTGGGTTAATTTCTGGCAAAAGGCAAAACCCCCTAGGGGGTGACACGACTGCTTGAGCTGACGGAGTATCGAGACTAGTGGGCTATAGTATTGATGATGACCCTTGAATAAAGAGTCTATCTGATTTGTCTTCTTTATATCTAAACCCGTGAAAACATTGGGGATTTGAACACATCCTCACAGAACATACACTATCTGTTTAGCATAGTCAAAATTGGTTGTCTCTTTCATGTTGTGTTTTCAATTTATATTTTCAGAAAATCATCCATCAAAATCAAACAAGTGTTGAAAATTTCCACAAAGGCCAAAAACAAAACAATCAGGGTAGTTTAGCACATAAGAGCAACTTCTTAGCGCATCTAAAACATTATCTAGCATGTACCAACCCAACCTTAGCACTTTTATCCATGAAGATAGCGCATAACACTTATCTTCCTCGTAAACATTTCACTAGCGCTTCTAGATACCATATTAGTGCTTTCAAATATCAGTCTAGCACATTGGGGGCAAATCTTAGCACGTTGAGTCTAAACTTTAGTGCGTACTGAGGACATAATAGCGCTTAATCATCCCAGTCAAAAAAAATTTCAAAATCTTTGAGTTAGCACATAGCATAGGCAGCTTAGCGCATAATTTGAATAGCGCATCTAGATCATACATTAGCGCATCATGTCTTTGTCTTAGCGCATGGTTAAAACTTAGAAAAACAAAGAGTAAACAAAGCAGTTTTGAAAATTTTTATTGTCAGTCTTAAATAGCCTTTTGGATTCTTAGTCAAACTCACCAATCAGAATTTGAACCAAAACATTAGAGAAAATATTCTAACAATCAAGCAAGCATTCTTAGAGAAAAATTGTTGAATCTAAAACTAGCTAGAGATAAGACTTTATCCATACAAAATCAGGTAGTACCATCACATTTATCAAAAGGTCTGCCATCTAAACAGATTCTATAATGATGAACAACAAATACCCCAACCGGTACTGAGAGGGGGGGGTGAATCAGTACAGATAAAAATTTCTCAACAATCTATCTGGTTAAACCAATACCAATTGGTTATCATCACTACTGAACTTAACCGTGGTAATACCGATTAAACACAATAAGATACTAGACACCATAAAATGATAAGTTTCAATACTTCAAATACAATCAATACATGATATTGACTTCACCCATAAACATATACATGTGATATGCTAGTAATAACTCTGCATGGATAATCTTTCAACCAAATCATTTAGAGACATTACATGAAAAATGCATAACATATAACACACATATTTTTCACATGGAAACCCAAATGGGAAAAACCACGGTGGGAATGAATAACCACAAGCTTGTTTTGAACTCTTTTGAAGCTTGCCCTGTTAGGAGCCTAGTTCAGTTAAAGACTTTACAATAAGGTTCTGTTAGGAACCGATCCTGTTAGAGATCACCCGGTTAAGGGATGGCTATATACCCTATTAAAGGTTGAAACCCTGTTAAAGGTTACATCACTAGAGGATTTAAAGAACTCAATGATCTTGAGTCACCTGGTTATAGGTTTTACAGTAAGCCTGTTAAAGCTACCCGATAAAGGGATTTTCCATCTATTGAAATGATTAGAAGACAACAGGTAAAAACTCTGATCTAATAATAGCACTATATGCTAAGGCAGATCCTTTTAATATCCTCTACTCTTCACACACACTCTACAGTTTTCCCTCTTACTGGTCTGGCAAGTATCAAGTATCTCTTCACTCAGATACATACACACACAACATTTGCCAACAACTTCCCAATACAAACATCATCAACCTTATAGGTAACAGATAGGTCGGTAGCATAAACCCTAAACCCTAAAATGCTTAGGTTTACAACACAGGCAGTCCAATCCTGATCGTCCAAACATATTACATAGAGCATTACAATTTTAAACAGATCACAAGACAATCTGCATCGTTCATTCATCGCTGCTCATGGGAATCAGTAACCAATCATGCTTTCTTCTTATGCCACTAAGAAGAATGATCATTCTTGAGGTAGACTTCAAACACGGTCAATCTTCTTATGCCTCAATCCTTCACGCGCACAAAGCTGACGTGGCACCTCGATCACAGAGTATCATCGATTCACCACACAAACTGGATCGCCAAACTGATAACCATAGAGTTGAGACTACCAACCGGTAATCACACTTAGTGAAACCCTAACACCAGTTCACTGAATATCCTCATACCTCTTCATACTGGTTTGCTTGAACTTATTGACATTAATGACAACATACATTATTGTCATGTCAACATATTGGTTCATCATATGCCAAGGATATCCAACATATCAACCAAACATACCTAGTTTAAACTTAAGTCGTCAAATCGAGTTTCCATATCGAGAAACTCTTATCCATATCATTTGACGCACTTTGTTGTGGAGGCGAATCTCAACCTCTACTCAATAAAGTAGGCTTAAGTTTTCAAATCCAAACAAATCAAAGGAAACCATTGATCACTCGTGTATGACCACTCCTCATATTTTGAGAAGAAAAAGTCTTCATCACAAAACTGAGTTGAAGAAGTGCCAACCTAGTTATAAGACACTTGCAAAATAGAATAAGTTTCTCTACATAAATCGTGAACTCTTCAAATCGCATCGCACCTTTCTCCGTCATATGCGGTTGTATATTCAAGGCAAATCAAATGAATTCAACAAAGAACCATTAAAAAGTAGAGCCTTTTGCCAAATTTCAGCATTCAGTCAACGCTTGAATTGTGGAGGAAAGATCAACCCCACTTTCTTCCCACAAATCTGCATCACTTATAACATAGCTCGACCCAAACCACTAACCCCTAAACAAGTAGAAGAGGAGTTTGTTCCTTTTATAACATAAAGCTTCTACTAGATGCCCGATGTCACTCGCTCTCAATGAAACAAGCAAATCAAACCACAACTAGAGTCCAGTATGGGTCGAAGATTATCAGACCCTTTCGATTATACTGATCTGGGAGAAACAGAGACCACTGAGGAACTTCTCCAAGAATGTCAAGAAAACCCCTCATTCCAAAAACTTATGGAAAGACTTATAGAAGATGACAAAGAAAAATACATGCTCATGCTAACGATCAAAGGAGTTAATCTTCTTGAAAACTTCGATACTAAAATATTTAGAACAAGGTCTCAAAATTATGCTTATTAGGAACAATAGAGAGAAGAGGAAACACGTGACCCTAAAAACATACCTGAACAACAAAACATACCTGAACAACATAACACACCTGAACACACCCATGCCCGAACTAGGGATAATGAAAGGGAAGAATCTTTCCCTCGACAAACAAGTGCACCCATGGTTTCTCTTACACAACAAGTTCAAATGCTACAAAAAAAAATGCAGGACATGCAACAGGGGACCACAGTATGATACTCCTTAAATGAAATTTGACCTTATCCCTTTGACAAGAGATTGAACATGATACCTTTTCCCTTGAATTCAGATATACCCAAATACGATAAATATGATGGTAAGAGTGATCCCCGTGATCATGCTCAAGAATTTTGTACCACGAGCCTTGAATTTTCTCATGATGACACTTACTTGATGAGGTTGTTCCCAAGAAGTTTGGGAGGGAAAACAATGGAGTGGTTTTCTAGACTTACACCTCCCATCAGATCCTTTGATGAGTTGGTAAATAAATTTATCATGCAATACTCCTACAATATTCAACACACGATCCCCATGTTGGATGTATGTAATACCAAACAGAAAAACAATGAAATGTTCATGGTGTTTCTTCAATGTTGGAGACAGATGATTTCAAGATATCCTCAAGATGTGCCTGAAAAAGAAAAGATGGAAATCTTTATTGACAATCTATATAGTGAGATGAGTTATCTGCTCAAGCTCGAGTGCATACCATCTTTTTCCAAGTTGATCGAAAACTGAATCCAAGTAGAGGAAGCATGCATCAAAAAAGGGACATTGAAGTTCTTCAAAGAAGGAACTAATTCATCCAACTCTCACTTTAACAACCAAAACAACAACAACACTTTAGACAAATCCAGATTATGGACTAAAAACAAAAATGTTGTTACTAAGGGAGGAACTGCTGCTAATGATATGAAGTCCAAACAACCAGTATTGGCTTTATCAGGTAATCCACAAGCTAACAAAAATCAAAAGAGTGTTAATCAAAGCACTAACACTTATCCGCAAAATACCAATTAGGGACCTTCAAATGCAAACACCAACAATACCCAAACCAACAACAATACCCAAAGCAACAACACTAATCAAGGAACTAATCCAAATCCAAGGGGTAACACCAATAATTTCCCAAATAGACACATCTACATGCCATTAGGACAATCCTTAGAATCAACATTCCAGGAACTCCTGGCAAACAAGATTATCACATTGCCAGCCATAAGAAATTTTGAACCCCAGATCAAACCACCTTGGTGGAATGACTCACACTTCTATGATTTTCATCAAAACAAAGGACATCACACAAATGATTGCATGAGGCTTAAAAACATTATTCAAGACATCATCAATAGAGGTGATTTAACAATTGATGGTCTCAAAATGAATGGTGATCATGACGCCTTAAAAAATCCTCTTCCAAATTACGACAAGGAAGGAGCTTCACCATAAAATCATACACGGGGAGCTCACATAAATCACCTATACAACAACACCATCAATCACATATCAATAAAGGATAATCAAATAAACATCATAAAGATCAAAGACAAACAAGACCATACATCAATAAATGTGACAACTCGAACTCAAAAATATGTCTTGAAAGGGCATACATCAACATCAACCACTATCCCCAAGACTCAATATGATTTGGTAAGTCAACTGTGGTGAACTCCTACTCAGATATCCATACTCGAGTTGCTCAAACTCTCGCCAAAACATAAGGACATATTGGAACAAGCACTAGTTTAAACAAATGTACCTCAAGATCTGGATATTGACAAATTTCAAGCCATGGTGGCTCACATGACAGGGCCTCATAATCTTACCTTTTTCAAATATGATAATATCTCTTTGAGTCATCCACATAATACTCCCCTTCATATTGAAGTCTTAGTCTACAAACATCGAGTTAAAAGAGTATTAATAGATTGAGGAGTTGGTCTCAATATCTGTACCTTAAAACTTATCCATGCATTAGGCTTCTCTAAGTAGTCTATTAATCCACACAAAAAGATCACCATCAAGGCATATGATGATGAAGAAAGATCATCCAAGGGAATAGTGATACTACCTATTCAAGTAGGACCGATACAAAGGGACACCATGTGCGAAGTCTTAAACATAGACTTAACATACAATATTTTATTGGGTCATCCTTGGATACATGAAATGCAAGTAGTGCCGTCAACTTACCATCAGTGTGTCAAATTCCCATATAATGGGCAAGAGATTTCCATATTGATTGACAATAACCCCTTTCAACATTGCAATGCTATGGGGCAGCCCAAGACAGCTTGGTTCCACATAACAAGGAAGCTCAAACTTCCTCGGCATTAGATCATCATCAAGAAAAGCTCAAATCTTTATCCCTGGATTTAAAAAAAAAAGATGAAAATCAAAGAGCAAGGCATGGGAGAATACTCTTTTGAACTCATGTGTCTATCCAAATTACCAGCATCAACAAAATCTCATGGGCAACCTTCTGCATCGACACATCAGGCAACATAGCCCATCACCAAGTTTGATGGCAAGTTTATTACCCTAGCACATGAATCAGAAGAGAAAGACATCCTTAGCTAGATATACAAGGATGAGGGAGAAGACGAAGCTGCTACTTTGGAGGTAGCCATACCAACACAATAGTATGGAAAAGGATTCTTGATCATGCAACGAATGGGATACAATGGCAAAGGACCTATAGGAAAGTGTCAAGAAGGCATTATAGAACCATTGGAACCTCCACATTTTTCTCAAGACAAAACAAGACTGGGATATGGACACAACATACCCCAGTGGAAAAAGCAAAATAAATATCAAAAACCTTAGTGCAAAGCAAATAAGAAATGCAATGAGGACTCATGGCAAGAGGCACTACACCAAGCAGTAAAAACAATAAGGAAAGAGCGAGAACACCAGGAAAAACAAAAATGACAAGAGGAGCCAATCATTCAAAAAGAAGAAACATCTTATGAGGAAGTACAACATGTTCAAGAACCTATTCAAAACAAGGCAGAATCACCTCCTGAAGAAATCACTCCTCCTCAAGGAGAAATAGTGTATGAACAAATACAAAGAGTACAAGCAGATTCTGATTCAGACTCAAAGAAAACTACTAGATTGGTATCAATTACTAGGGATCTCTTTTCACCTTACAACATACCTGTCAGTAGCACTGAAAGGATCTGGGATAGTACTTCTGAAACTAATTCTAATGACTATGAATGGGGCAGCTATTTAAATGTTACTGAAGATATCCCTGAAGGTTCTATACATACACCCCTTTCTCAGGAAGGACAAGGCACAAAGTCTAGATTACTTGAATTTGGTCCACAACATATCTACGAAGCTAAGGAAAATGAGCAGCGACACTACGAGCAAGTCTACATGAAACATGATACCATCGAAGACCTTGACAATATCATTAACTTAACCAATATCCTAAACAACCTTAACAATACCTCTATCATGACACTTACCGCAGCCGACCTCGACCCACCAAATGACTCTTTACTGCTTGTATTTCCTGATTTAATAGACTGGGATGAACCTGATCACCATGACATACCTATTTTCCAAGCTAATGAATCCATTGTCCATTACCTATGTACCGTTAACTAAGAAATAGACTCTACCAGCAAATGAAATAACGATATCTGCAATCGAGAGGGTGCCAAGTCTCTCAGTTGGAAAAATGAAAGAAATAAAGGATCTAATGCTAAAAACTAGTCAATGGCAGCACTAGATCACAAAAAAGTCAAAATAAAGGATGCATTTGAGGGTGAAAACCTTTTTAAGGCACCTAAGGATGGGATACTTGACACCCATCCTAAACACTATCAGAAGCAATCACCCATATTGATTGAGCCACTCAATCAATCACCATTGGTACAGAAGAAGTAGCTAAAAACATACACCTAGCAAAATCTCTGACAGAAAAGGAAAAACCAGAGTTTATCAGATTCTTCAAAGAAAAGAAAATCAATTTTTCTTGGTCCTATGTTGATATGCTCGGAATAGATCCAAACTTAATCATGCATCATCTATCTATTTCTCTAGGAGCTAAGTCAATTAAGAAAAAGTTAAGAAAGATGAATCAACATGTAGCATTAATGATCAAAGCTAAACTAAAGAAGTTATTAAACATTGGATTCATTCAACCTATAGACTATGTTGAATGGATTTCAAACATTGTACTAGTTTCAAAACTAGATGGAAGCATCAAAATATGCACAGATTTTAGAGATGTTAACAAAGCTTATCCAAAGGATGACTTTCCTTTTCCCAGCATCAACATAATTGTGGACCTCACAATAGACCATGCAATGTTATCATTGATGGATGGTTTCTCTGGCTATAATCAGATCAAGATATCTCCAGAAGATCAAGATAAAACAATGTTCACCTATCCTTGGTGAATGTATTGTTGGAATGTCATGCCTTTTGGCTTGAAGAATGCTAGGGCAACTTATCAAAGAGCAATGATGACAATCTTTCATGATATGATGCATACCTTCATGGAGGACTATCTGGATGATTTATTGGCTAAGTCATTCACCCGGGTAGAACATCTGGACATATTAGATAAAATATTTCAAAGATTGGAGAAATTCCAAGTTAGGATAAACCCTAAGAAGTGTGTCTTCGGGGTAACATCAGACAAATTATTAGGCTACATTGTGTCAGCAAAGGGAATTGAAGTAGATCCAGCGAAGGTACAAGGCATCATGGAGATGCCACCTCCCAAGAACATTAGCCCAATTAGCAGATAAAATTTTACCATTCAATCATTTGCTACATAAGAACATACCATTCAGATGGGAAGCCAAGTGTGCAGAATCATTCTATCACACCAAACAATATCTAAGGAACCCACCAGTTTTGGTACCACCAATAGTAGGGAAGCCACTTATTCTCTACATATCAACAAAAGACAGCCTCGGGGCCACTATTAGCACAAGAAGATCAAGAAGGCAAGGAACGAGCTATATATTACATCAATAAAACATTAAATGGATATGAGCTAAATTACACATTCATTGAGAAGGCTTGTTTAGTTGTGGTATTCGCCTCTCAAAAGTTCCAACATTACATGCTAGCTCACACAATAAAGCTAGTAGCAAAAATTGATCCTCTCAAATATTTACTCAGCAAAGAAGCTCTCACCGACAGATTAGCTAAATCGGTCATGATTCTCAGTGAGTTTGATATCCAATACACAAAGCGTCGAGCTATCAAAGGACAAGTAATTGCAGATCAATTAGTTGAAGAACCACTACTCGATAAACAACCAATGAAAGTGGAATTTCTAGATAGGGATGTCCTTATTGTTATTCTCAAGCAATGGACCCTATACTTTGATGGTTCCTACACTCAACATAGCTCAGGTGTTGGCATCTTGTTCATCACTCCTGCAGGGCACACCATTCTAAGGTCATATAGACTCATGTTTCCATGCACCAATAACATCGCTGAGTATGAAGCACTAGTCACAGGAATCAAAATGGTCAAAGAATGGAGAATCACGAAATTGAAAGTCTATGGAGATTCCCAATTGGTTATAAATAAAATCAATAATGAATATCAAACAAAGGATGACAAGATGTTGCCATACAAAAGAATTTTGGATGACTCCAAACAGTATTTTGTACACATCACCTTCGAGAAAATACCAAGGTTGGACAACAAAGCGACCGATGTAATGGCCACTATCGCTTCACTACTACAAATTACAAAGCAACAGAGTCATTATGAGTTTCTGGTAGAGAAACTGGTTTCCCCAGCCTATGACAATTCTACATCCCACGTCATCTATGCCTTAACTAGTTCAGACTCTCCTCTATATGGGACAATCTATGAATATCTTAAAACCAATACCCTACCCATTGACCTATCTTGTAATAAAAAATGCAGCTTTATCCGACAAGCCGCTCGTTATACCTTAACTGCTGATACCCTTTACAGTCGAGGTCTAGATGGTACTCTTCTTCGTTGCCTTGATCGTGATGAATCTGAGTCTGCTTTATATGAGCTTCACGAGGGTATCTGTGGCATGCATTCAAGTGGTCCTACTCTCACTAAAATCTTATGAGAATGGGATATTACTAGTTGACAATGGAGAAAGACACTTATCAATTTGCAAAGAAATGTCCTAAGTGCCAAATCCATGGCAATTTTATCCATGCACCAGCATAGGAGTTGCAGCCATTTACAACATCTTGGCCTTTCTATCAGTGAGGACTTGATATAGTAGGGAAAATACATCCTTCCTCTTCAAATGGACACAAGCTCATTATCATTGCAATAGAGTATTTTACAAAATGGATTGAAGTAGTCCCAATGACCACAGTAACTGGAAAGCAAATTGCCTCTTTTATTATCAATTATCTAATTTGCAGATATGGCATTCCTAGTTCTATTATCAGGATGTGCGAGAATTATGTGAACGATTCAATATCCAACATCATTTCTCTACACCTTACTACCCATGGGGGAATGGTCAAGCAGAGGCATCAAATAAAACAATCTTGAAAATCCTAAAGAAGACAATAAATGATGTAGGTAAGGATTGGCATGTACAACTCAATCCAACACTCTAGGCATATAGGACTAGCATCCGGATACCTACATGAGCTATGCCATTTTCATTGGTGTATGGATCAGAAGCAATTTTACCTCTTGAGGTAGAAATTCCATCACTCAGAGTATCTTTAAAAGACCTCATTCCAGATGAGGAGTATCAGGTAAACAAATTGCAAGAACTAGAGCTTCTGGATGAAAAATGATAACATGCCTATAATCACCTTGAATCATACCAGCAGTGCATGTGTAGAAGCTACAACCACAAAGTCATCCCTAGGATTTTTAAAGTCTGCGATCTTATACTCAAAGAAAATCCCAAAAATCAAGAAGATTGAGAAAAGGGGAAGTTTGAACCTAACTGGTTGGGTCCCTATGTTATCATATCAGCCTATGGATTAGACGCCTATCAACTTACAACTTCAGAGGGCAATGTGCTCGATGAACCAAGCAACAACATCCATTTAAATAAATTCGACACTTGAGTGGTCTAATGCATAGAAAAAGTGAAAAATATACAAAAAAAATTGAAAAATCAGAAAAATAAAAAAAAATCAGAAGAGCAACAAAAAGGTGCAATAAAAACAAGTGGTGAAAACCTGGCAACAGGCGCTATTTGTGAGGGAACAACTCCTCTATCTATCATTACTCATATCTTTTGCATCTGAAGTCAAAGATAATGGCCATCACCCAACATCTTTCATGCAACATTATCCTAGACACACTTAGCGTAGTCACTGTCCTTGCTTATCTGAAGATCAGTTCATTATATCCCACCATGTCTTGGTAATCACTGTAAATATCCACATTAATTGGTATCTATAGCTAGGGGCAGTGTTCCTCTGACTTCAAACATTCCAACAAAAAGCAAACACGAATCACAACACGCCAAGAAAATCCTGTCAACAACAGCTCAGCAGCCGAGAAAACAAAACACTGATCCTATTAACAACTTCAACACGCACATGATGGATGATTTTCTGAAATATAATTTTTTTACATCTCGCATGAAGATTTGACTATTTTGCACTTCAACTTTTTAAATCATTGGATCTCCTTAATTTCTCAACGATGCATCAAGCTAGAGAAAGTCGCAGGGGAGTCTCATACTTTTTTTGGTTTTCTATTTGTGAGGCGATCACTTGTACTATGCAAATTTTGTCTTGAGACATGATTAGAAACATATCATTGAAGACATTGTTCCACTTTGCACATACAAAGGGTTAAATATTTTATGTTCATATGCAAGTAACACTCAAGTCGTCTTGGTTTAATTATACCTCAATGCTTGTGTCATCTTGCAATATCAAAATCCATGTACATTTTACTTAGCTCATTTGTAATGCCCCGCCAGGAAACCCCTAAAGGTTTAAGTTAAAAACACTCAAATAGAGTGTAAATATTTTTTTTTATATATAATAATACTAAATGCGAGCATTAATAGTAAGCTACAACATTAAGATAATTTGGAGTTATCTAAAACTTAGATAGCATAGCGGAAGGCTAAACGAACCTAAGGAGTTCCCCAACGTGATTACATATCCTTACACCTAACTCAACTCGCGACAATTGATCCAATTAAGCTGGACATCTTAATTACATGTAAATACTTAAGACATGGGTATATTATGTTCGATCAATTGACATCATAAAATTTTAGGACGCGTTCACTTATTTTGAATGGATAGGAGGCTAACATGAGGTTATTTACTCAATACTCTTTAAAACTTAATTATCTTAAGAGTCCACCCATTAAGGTACAATGCGACTAATATAACAAAGTTCATTCATTTGGTTTTAAGGTAACCACCCACAATTGATATCATCCTTTATTATTAAAAGTATGGCTAATAAGATGAAGTTCATTCATTAAGGATTAAACTACAATTAATAGAGCGAGGTTCCTTCATTTGAGTTTAAGCATAACCAACTAATGAGTCGTAGTTCTTTTATGGAGGATAAAATTCAAGTAGCCATAGAGTTCATTCATTGAAGTTTTAATAATGCTAATAGATGGAGCTCAATTCATTAAGGTGAAAATGTATTAGGAACACATGAGTTCATCCCTTTAATTAAAATATAGTTAGCAAGATGATATTCATTATTACAAGATTAAAATATAAGTTCATAGTGATGTTCATCCATTATGATTACAATATAACTAACTTAATGTGTGTCACTCTTTTTATTTACAATAAAGTTAATATGAAGAGATACATTCACTAAGATTAAGATATAAACAACTAATTGAATCCTTCCCCTATCAGTTCAATTTTGGCTAATCATAAAGAGATTCATTTATTAGGGTTATAATATGGATAACTAGTTGAGTTCACCCAATTATCAAATTAATCTGGTAAGGATTATTTGTTAAGATTAAAACATAAATAACTAAACAAATTCATCCAATATAGTGAAATATAATTAACATAGCGATACTCATTTACTAAGATAAAAAAAAGTAAATACCTATATGATGTTCATCCTTTAGATTTCCATTTAAAAATTACGACATTAATTCTAACTTTGTTACCCATTCACATTCGTTCAATTTACCAACTTATCAAGCTAAAACAATAATGGTAACCTAGCGAGATTCTTTCCACTATTACTTCTTTCCATCAATATTAACAAATTTCTTTCCATAGTCAAATTTACAATTCTTTTATGTCACTATTACTACATTTTACAAGATGATTATATCCATGCATTTGAAAATTAGCTTCATTAAATTCCCATTAAACAATTACAAATTGCAACCATACATGATAACTTAAAGTATGAAGTAAGGGAGACAAAAGCAACACATAATGCAAATATGATCTCGGAGTTCACCCCTAAGGGCTACATCTCCGGGTCTGCTCAATTGCAAGACCCCTTTGGCATTTAATATAGTTAAGATTACATAAGGTTCATGTCATATACATCCTTTCAACTTAGGCAATCACAAACTACTATACAACGACCACTTCAGCCAATAATTACATAAATGATCCCTTTTTAGAAGTGGATTCAACTGTACACATCAAAACAATTTCAGCTACTATTGTATGATGATTCTCTAACTAGGGACGTGACCAGCTATGACCAACACAAGTAACCAGACGACAGGGTCTAAACAAACCTATCAAAGCCTTGCCAGTACTTAATACAAGCGGAAACATAAAATAAACTTGCCATAATTCCCATTATCTATTTCACATTATTGGGGAAGAAAATAACTAAACTATTTATTCTACTAAAAGAAGGTATCATTTTCTCCCAAACTTCCAATCGACACATTATTAAATTTCTGATGATCTTATTAGCATATCATTAGAGCTTTCAGAATTTCCCATGACGAACTTAAAAAAAAATACTTATACATTTTAGATTTCTATTTCTACGTTCTCAGAATGATCAGGTCAAATCATAACGTGTTTCCTGAATATTGTATTATTTTAAAAAAATCACCAATTGTTAAATATTATTCAATATATATATATATGAATTCCCTTAAAAATATATATATAATAATGTTGTTCAAATTTCATTTCCTCAATATCTCATTATTTAAAAATCGCTAGTTGATAAATAATATTCATTATATATATATATATATATATATATATATATATATATATATATATATATATATATATTTCCTTAAAAATATATTTATATGAATAATATTGTTTAATAACTTGCAAATTTCAATTTAATTATTTATTAATATATATACATATTAATCTTCACATTAAGTATATATTAATAACAAAATTAATTATTATTTAAAAACTATATTTCAGAGATCTGATTTTAAAACCACATTAATATTATTTTTTTTAAAAACAAAAAAACTTTTTTAAAGAAAAACTAGGGGCCACTGCGGGGCCCACCTCCCATCACGGGAAAGGCCCGCAGCTCCCCCCTGCAGACACCGCCACGGGCGCAGAAACCCCTGCAGCCGCTGCGTACGCAGGGAAACCCTGCGGCCGCCGCGGACGCAGGTGCCTGCGGTCACCGCGGGCGCAGAGGCCCCTACAGCTGCTACGTACGCAGGGAAAAACCTGCGGCCGCCGCAGACGTAGGTCTCTGCGGCCTACGTGGCGCGGGACCCTGCACAGCCACGCGGTAGGAAGGAGAATGGGGAGGGGGCAGTGGCACGAGCCGAGCTTCGGTTCCTCCGCCTGCTAAACCCTAACCCCAATATATATATATATATATATATATATATATATATATATATATATATATATATATATATATATATTCTTTCTTAAATTTTGATTTTATAAAAAAAACGTTAGGTTTTATTTAAGATCAATTTCCAAAATAAAAACTAGAATAAGATCCAGCTAAAACCCAAATCACAATCATAGCCACAGTCATATATTCTATATTTGTTATTTTTATTTTTTTTCAGAATGTTTAAGCAATAGAATGGGGAAGATTTTCTCCTTTCAAAATGTTCAAGAAACCATGACAAATCTTGAATCCAAGAACAACCAAAATTTCAAAACTGAAACTAAATCTAAAAAAAAACATTCATAGGTATTTTTTTTTCCTTTACCAGCATTTCGTAGAGAACACCCAAACACCATTTTTGATTCAACAAGTAAATGAAAGGGCAAGCCGGAATCCTACCTCATATCGCATTCTGGGCAAGAATTTGAAGGAGAGCTCCACCTACAACTCAAAGCAAAACTCCATTTTCTCGAAAATCTCCAATCTCCATTCCAAAACATTTTTATTTTTTTCTCCCCAAAAAGATAACAAACAAAAAGAACCCCCAAAAATATTTCAAAAGCTAGGTTAAATGAGAACCCCCTTTCTTTGACTTAATTTTCAATTTCGAATTTAAGCATTTTTTTTTTAAATAAAAGAAAATGAAAATCATTCTTTTCCACTATTCAATACATCTAATTCGCTTTTCTAATTAAAATTAAAATGCTTCTATCTCTTATTTAATTTTAATTTTAATTTTTCCATATTACTTTAGCCAACATTTATATTTCGAACTATTAACAAGGGTAAGGTATTTAGATTAATTTAATTTCCATAACTAATCTTTTATACTATATCAACTTTACAAATTAAAAATAATTTTCTTTAAATAATAAAATTTACCCTTTCATTTTCCAGAATGCGAAAATGATTAATTTATTTCTATTTCCAAATGTCTTTAAATCCTTTATTATTTTTTTAAAATGCATAACTACTTAAATTTGTTATTTAAAATTAACTATTAAATTAAACTCGCTACAACATAATAAAGTGATCTTTTTAATAAATGACTAATCTCATGAAGGAAACCTATTTATTTTAATTCCTCAACTACTAATGCGTAAATGAACACATTAATTCAATTTAAATACTTAAGCTTGCTACAAATATAAATAAGGCGATCTCTTAAATTAACGATTAATCATATAAAAGAAAACTACCTATTTTAAATTTCTAAATTACTAATGCGTACATCCACATATTAAATTGAATTAAATACTTAGGATAACATACTCCATTTACCACATGCAAGGCACACAACCCGAGAAAGTCCACCAATCACACGACATGCAACCCAAACGAAAAGAAAACCCTACGGACCACACACGATGCTCACCTAACCATGGCTAAGGCAAGATGAGAGTTTTATGACCCCCAAATCCAAATTCTAAGGATGGAGGAGGTATACTTAACCCTGCGAACCCCGAAGGAGATGAACCTTGCCCTAGGCGGTGTTGTACCTGAAATCTCCTGCACCCATGAATCACGCAAGCATACATATACATATACATTTTCAATGAAGGTGTTAGCTCAAGATTTATAACAAGAATTAGGAAACGACTACATTTACACAAGAATCGATGCAAAAGAACAATAATAGGTATGCACAATTATTTATATTATCTAAACTACACATTGCATCACGGTTAACCAACCATTCAAGAATGCCACATAGGAAGTCAACCAGGGTCAAATGGGTTTTGCAAGGCCGACTAGGGTAGGGGCATTACATCATTATGGTTCAATCATACCATTATGCTTGTATAAACTCCCAACATATCAAAATCTCAATGATGATAAACAAAAATAAAGCAAAAACACGTGACTACACAAGAAGGACAACGAGAAAAAGAGGGTGATCAATTAGTTGCATATCATTTTAAATCTTGCATTAGTTGCATATCATTTTAAATTTTGCATTAGTTGCATATCATTTTCATCTCACATCATTATCAGTATCATACATCTCATTTTCAAGATACATCTCACATCATTATCACTATCATACATCTCATTTTCAAGATACATCTCACAAATCAATTTCATCACAACAACCTATCATTATATCATCACATCTTCATCATAAACCATATCAATCAATATCAAATCAAGAGCATTTATCTAAGCATCATCATCATAGAAACATCATATCAATGCATAAATCATCATCCATAAACACATCACATGTGGATCGGAAAATTGGTGTTATATATATATATATATATAATGGTCCAAATATACAAGGGATGTCATGTCTGTCAAAATACAACAAAATGATCAAAACACAACAGAGACAAGTCTCTCAGGTATGACTATCTCCCGGGGCTGACGGTCTCACAGCAGATGTCCCAGTTCCTAGATCTCTAGGTGGATCAAGTTGAGAAGGCCCTGTAATACCTCTACTCTCTGTCCCCATTTGACTCTAAGCTAATCAACTAGCGGAAAAACTAGGTGCTCTCTACTCTCTAGGGATTAGATCCTCATATAACCACCTGTAGTACTCAACTGCCATGGTTGTGTACCGTATCTCCCTCAGTGTATCCCGCATCAGGGCACCACCTATCGCTCTCTGCAATCTCCTATGCTCGACCTAGATGCTCTATCACCATATCCCGCTTTGCAGTAATCTGCGTAATTTGACGATGTTGAGCTAGTACTTGCGCCTGCAACTCCTGCACTATAACATGCAACACTCGGATCTGTGAATCTTGTCAATGTGATGGTACCTTGATCTACACTAGTACCTGAGTGGTAACACTACCTATCCCTATCCTAGGCCCTAGTTGAGGTAACCCATTTGATCTCATCCACTGGGTCATCCTCCTAAACTCCTCTAAACCACCCATAGTTGCTAGCACCTTGCCTGCTCTGCCAACCCTGCTAGCTCCAAGAATAAAACCTCCTCTACCTCCATCACTACCCAGTCGTCTGACTAATCCAATCCTCCCTCTGTCTCCTCTATCTCATCTACCATCTCCCCCTCTATCTCCTCTCCTCCCTCCATCCCCTCCTCTATCTCCCCGTCTCCCTCTACCACCTCCCATCCCATCTCCCTCATCATCTCCTCCATTAGCCCCATATCCCTCCTCCATCTCCTCTCCCTCCTCTCTACATCTCACTAACCTCTTTGGCTGCTCATCCTCATCATCATCAAAGGCAGGAAGGATCTATGCTAGATCTGATATCCGTGCCATGACATGTGCCATGAAGTATGCTGCAAACTCCTCTGTCATCCCCGCATCCACTATCCCAGCCCCATAATCCCATATCTGTCCAACTAAATGCATGTACGCCTCCACAGTCGCTGCACTATCAATAGTCAGAGCCCACTATGGCACATCGTATCTCTGGCGAGCATATAAGAATGCTCATTGTGGTATACCATACTGTCGACCATGCTGCTGCTGAACACGGCTATGTAAAAATCTCTCAATGATAAAAGGCATCCGCCCAATCAGGTATCTCGACATATAAACATAGGGCATCTCTAGCCCATCCTCAGCCCATAACTTGCAGTCCATATACGGTCTCCAGATGACCGTATCAATATCATGCAACACCCTCCTCCAATGCTCTAGCTTGCCCAGCTTACGCTGTACAACTATACCTATATACCCATATGCATAGGCTCGACCAATCGGCCTATCCCTATTTGCAAGTGGCCTTGCTGCAAGAATGTGCTCCCAAGCCTACACGTGTAATAATGTAGCCCCAACTAATAAACTCATGTATCCCAAATATGCTACCTGGTGCATCTCCCTATATAAGTGTGTTAACATACAAGATCCCCAAGTGAACCTGTGTCCTTGTGTAGCCATGTCCTCCAACACCAATCCCCAACCCACTACCAGTCCCTTCAACCTCCGGTCGGGACACAAGAATCCACCTACAAAACCTTCCAATACAGAGGGTAATGGAGCGTAATCCAAATCCAAAAACTCCTGCCAAGGGATCTCATATCTGCTAATCTGATCATCATGGAATACTTGGTGAAGAGCCTCTGTCCCATCCTCCTCCATCTGCTCATATGGAAATAATGCCCCAATCACTGGAATCCATAGAATCAGATAAGAGTCCTCCGGTGTGACTGGTATCTCGCCAATAGCCAAATGAAAGGTGTTCATATCACTGTGCCACCTCTCTGCCAAAGCTGTCAACAAACCCCAGTTAATGATATACCGAGGCATGTCCAACAAAGAGGATAAACCACACCTCTCAACAATATCTCTATTGGCCTATGTCAAATATGGAATCAAGGACCATGGTCTCAGAAATTGCTCTTGTGACTGGAGTATGCCAAGCTGTGCCTGCAAAACAACAAATGTCCAACATTAGTTTCCATATTTATCCAATATATCCAATCAAAAAAAAATCAACTTGAAACAACGAAGCATCAAATCAAGTTCCATATCGAAAATCAAATCCCATATCGAATCAAATCAAATCCATATCGGAATCAAATCAAGTCCCATATCAAAATCAAATCACATCCAATATCAAAAATCAAAGACTCATAATGCAAGCATCATATTAAGAAATAGAATCAAAGAGTCACAATGCAAGCAAATCAAAGACCCATATCGAGAAATCACATCAAAGATCCATAATGCAAGCAACTCAAAAATCATATCAAGAATCATATCAGGAACCATATCGGAAATCATGAATCATAAATCATATCGGACATCAAATTCGATCACAAGGCAACAATCAAAGATCCATATCAATAGAAAATCAGGATCCTCATTCAAACAAACAATCAACTTGACACTTCATAAACAACAACAATTTTGGAAGACTCTCAATCATCATATCAAAGAGTCAGACATCATCATAGCATGCAAAACATTGGCTCAAATCCCATCCAAAAATACTCAATAGGCACCTATCCACCCCTCAACCATCTACCTCACTTATCCCCCCGCGACGCAATCTTCCAAATCCTCTCTACCCATTTTTCTTTCTCATGCGCTAAAGCAGTCCTTCCACGCACTAGGCTACTATACATACGCTACCCAAACCCTGCTATGCGCTAAGACATTTACCCTATGTGCTAAACTATCTCTATGCACTAACCAAATCTTCTAGTGTGCTAACCTAAGAACCCTATGCGCTAGGTTAACCCTACGCGCTACCCTAAGCACTCCACATGTAAACCTGTTTCACCTATGTGCTAGAATTCCCTACGCACTACCCTAAACCTATGACGCGCTACAAACTAACTCCTAGATGCTACCCTAGTTGAAAAACCCTATTTGCTAAAGTTCTTATCGTATGTGCTAGGAGAGGAACCCTATGCACTAAACTGCAAAAATTGGAAACAAAAAATAAAAAACGTGACTAAAATTGACAAAATAAAAATAACAAATAGGGCAAAATTAAGATGACTTACAGGTGGACCATACGCGGCGGGCCTCCAATATGGGCAAACGTGCTCGAAACGGTGAGAAGCATAGGGAACCGGTATTTTGTCACTCTCACAAGAAGTCAAAGGGTGCAAATAATACAAATGAAATCACTTTTTACCTTTTTATAGGGTAAAAGTCAAATAGGGCTTGTAGGTGGGGCATGTATTTTGCTTGTTTTCTCACTTTAAACCCTATCAAACATCATTTTTTGGGAGATGAATCAATAACTCTGCATTCAACATAGTCAACATTTAAAAATGCAATTAATTCAAAAACGATCATCAAAATCAACAAATTTTTCAAAATCCTTGATTCATCTCCCGAGGGGGCATCATCAATATCATTCATCAAATCTGGGGTACGACATCATCATATCGACATCTTGAACCAAAAATCATATCCGACAATTTGTCTTTGAATCAACATGTGCACACACGTCACTTCAAAGAGGGGCAAAATGTAGACGTATAAAAATGACCACTTTCCTAAGTGAATATTTAATATTCATTTTAATCTCATTCCTCTATTTAATTAAATTTTGTTTAATTAAATTATTCACATTCATCTATTTGATTAAATAAGTTATTCAATTTATTTAATTAAATTCACCTAAGCCTTTCATAGCCTTTAATTAAATAAATCATTTTATTTAATTTAATTCCCCTTTCTCCCCTTTTAACTAAATTTACATTTAATTAAATTGTTCATTTCAAATAAATAAATCTAATTTATTTAAATCCCCCACTTGTATTTATGAAAGTTGCTTTTATTTTGTTGAATAAAGTAATTTATTTTAATTAAAATTACCCTCCAACCACTTGCATTTTCCTACATATCCCACTTGCCTCCCTAAACCCCCTTCTAAATTCTTCTAATCCCTTCCAATTTAGCCTAACCCATCCCCTAAATATTGTCACATCCCTAAGCAAAGGGAATTCACTTCTCAAACCCTTAAAGTCTTTGAAAACCATTAAAGGCTTTATGTCTCCAACAAGTTAACCTTGAAAGTCTTCCAAACCATTAGTGGTTAACTCACCCCTCTTGCATGAATAGACACTTTCTCTCTAACTCAACCTTCATCTAACCCAAGGGTCTCATCAAGCATTCATTTCTTTGACCATGGTTATTCATGTAACCCTTGCACAAGAGTTTATCCTTTGGGTAAAAGCTTTATCCATTGGATAACCCTAACCTAACCTTAACCCTTACCTCCTAAGCTAACCATGAGGTCTTCTCAAGCATTCAATGCTTCTTACATCTTCTCTCAAGCAATCTTATGTTGACAATTATCACCATTTCATTGGTGAGGATTGTAAACATGGATTGATAGCTTTCAATCCTGGCCCTTGTTAAGATTATCCAATCTTGACCATCCATTGCCCTGTTTTTCCTATAAATAGAGCTCTCCTTCTCTCATTTTGATATCCAAGTCTTTAGTATCAAACTTATAGATATTTTATTGAGCATCTAATCTAAAATCATTTTAATCAAGCATTTAGCCTCTCTTTGAATAGAAATCATCTAAATAAGCATTTTTAGAAAGCATTTCTAATTATCATCGCATTATCATATTAGACTAGCATAGCATGTTAGGATAGTTGTTACTAACCATTTCATCTTATTATCATATCCATGCTAGTTTAAATCATGTTAGATTTAGTATCATTCATAAATAGGAATGCATTCATGCTAAATTGATCAATATCCCTCGTTCTCATGGTTGTCATCCCTAAGTCACTTTTCTCAGTGATCTAAGAGAAAAGGCATTGGCTTGAGGGGTCTTGTGAGATAGAGAACAATGAAACACCCCTTGGGAAGTTGAGTTATTCAATCTAACTCCATAACTTGCACCAATAGTCCCATTTGTGTGTGTACTAGTTTTGAAATCACATTTTTCATTTCATTGCACCACTTTTCCCGCACACAATAACTTTTATGGTAATCACTATAAAAGAAATATTCAATGGTAACTTCCATTTTCATGAAATGGTAAAGCTTTAAAGATTAAAATCAATAAGCTCCCATTTGAAGATCTTTTGTATCAAGCCTCAACATAGTCTAAAAGAGGAAAAGCTTTATCAAGGCCTTCCTTCTTGCCTTAGACTTGGCAGTCTCTCGTGCCACCTTCCTACTAGAAATGATCTAACCCTACACGACGTTGCAAACTAGGAATAAGACTTATTTGTCATCATTTTCATCTAAGCCTAGTGTTTAGGACCTACACAAACTAGTCAGTCATACACTATGGGTACCCCCAACTAGTATGACTCTTTTGACTATCTAGTTCTAGTGATCTGACAATCCCTTCCATTATGAAACACCACCTTGACCAAGGTTTTAACATTGTAATAATGTTAAACGAGCTATCAATAATCACCACTCTTTCTCTACTTGTACATATTGGAGTTCAACTGAATCACACAACATTTGTGTATAGTTGGCCCACTAGCCCTTATTTCCTTTAATTATAAATTATCTTATGTCTACTGACATTAACAGTCTTCAACGGCCTTCATGGTACCCTTACATTTATAGTCAACCTATTGTTGTCTAGTGATTCTTAACAAACTCAATTACCTCAAGGTTACCATTTTCTAAGTTAGTCATTACACTTTAATTTGTTGATCAAGAAAATACAATCCCAATTACAAGAAAGTTGATTCATTTTTTCTATCTCAAGTTTCTAGTGGTAAGCTGGAGGTTTAGTGTCAAAACCGATATTATGATAAGATGTATAACATGAAACAACCTATGCAAATTTAAAATAATGACTTTTAAATATTTTCAGTAGAAGAGGGAAAAACCACCGACTTTTTTTATCATCATTAACTGAAATGAAACTAGATCTTAACTGAAAGCTTGAATTAAACAAAGATATATAATGTACGCATGAATAGAAGATACAAATGTATCTTTAATCATTTATATTAAATAGAAAGGAGAGGTTTAGAAAATACCTTTCTCTAGATGTAAATATTTTGAATCTTTCATAACTTAATCATCTGACCATTGAGAAGGGAAAGTATCATCAAGGTGCGTTTCCACCCAACCACTGACTTACTAGTCCCTAATGCCATATCCAATTGGACTGGACCGACCCTTTGTAGGGAGGTAACAAAGGTCTAACTCATGCTATCTGATCTGGAGGGTAATCCTACACAAATCCCTAGTTGGTCATACACTATAGGCTACCCCTAACTAGTATGAGCTCTGACTGGATTGTGTATCTGGATTAACAACCAGATTGACAATTACAAAAGTAACATCACTTTGAATGAGGGTTTCTATGTCATTGCAAACATGCTAATTCATGAATTCAATTGTTCATCATCTTGCTTGGTTGGATTGAATTCCTAAAGGTAACTAAGCACTCATGTCTCTCTCTGTGCGACTACATTGTGACTCTATGAGGATCATTAGTTGTCATTTATGTTTGGACACAATATCACTTGTTGGTCAACAAAATTGAGGTGACTCATACCCTTAAGGTGTAACCTATCCTTGTCAAAACCCTAGGTTAAATTTAATATGAATTCATACTTGTGCCAATGAGCTATTAACTAGTTCTCTCATGAGTACAACAGTCCAATAGTTCATAATTATCACAGTCTCAATGTTGTTTACACAAGAGAAGCAACCCTTACCCGACCTTAATTAACTGGTATCTTCCATTAAGTTGCGAATGATTAACTTATGATTATATCCCTTCATGGGTGCAACTTAAAATTTTAGGATATAGGTTCATTTTTATGAATTCCTAAATAAGGATGACCATTAAGACAACATATATTGACCTTTTTTGCATATGAATATTACATGAATCAACAAAACAGTCATTAGTTCTCCATAGTTTGGCATAGTATATTTTATTGGTCGATTCTCTACCTCATCCTAAGGTTAAAGGCCTTATTTTGTCTTTGTTAGACAGTTCAAATAACTAGAAGACAACTAAGAGGGGGGGTGAATCAGTTGTCACAAATTACAGGAACATTTAGCAATTAAAACTTTAATACCGAAACCCAAAACTTTAATACCAAAAAAGAAGTTAATCCAATTAACCATAAACAATAATCACAGAATAAAAGCCATCCACATAACACCAAGAATTGTACGTGGAAAACCCGATAAAGGGAAAAACCACGATGGGAAGCCTACCCACAGTCAGATAATACTTCTGCAATAAGTATGTGAATTACAATGAAGGAGTCTGCACTTAAAGGAATGCCAACAACCTAGAGCGCACTTCTCATCACAAAAGGAGCCTCACCAACTACATATAAATCCAGACTACAATCTGGAGAAGTGTTGAACTCCAAAAGATAGCATCTCCTATGCCTGAGTACAGTTTCGATTAAGCTCAATACTGGAGGACTAAATCATCTTACATAAACCCAATTCTATCTCCAATTATTGACTAGCTCCTCTGCGTGAATGATATTACATTATTCACACATTACATTTCTCGACCATGACCTCTTACATTAACCATGATGATCTACAATGAGATCTTACATCTATATATACAAACCCTCGACCATAAACAATCAGGTCGGCCATCAGACAACAAACTAATTACATAATTACAAACCATGTCGGCCTTAGACCAAACAAATAATATCTAACACATAAGACATCCCAGAAATACATCAATACGTCCTATCCACATGTTACATTAAAGTCGGTCTATAACATAGATCAACCAGGACCAAGTATAGGTTCACACGCTACAAGAATGATCTCTATCCACCAAGTCTCAAACACGATCACAACAACATCTTGAAACTCCATCAGAAGCTGCACCAACACCACTTATGCAATTCATCAAAGATCTCCATCAAAATCTCTATCGGTAAAACCCTCGCTGGAACCAGAAACCAATCTTCTAAGCAAGCATGATAGCATCCGATCTCTAGACCAAAACCAACTGACCAAATATAATTAAAATCATCATGAACAAGTCAATTCCATCACCAGACTATACCAGAGCCTACCGAATCATACCAGATCTAAGTTAACCAGAAACCACTCAACCTACCGAGACCAGAAGGGTGTCGGTAAAGCATCCAAACAACTAGTGTAGGCATTAATGATAAAACATCAATGCAACACATAATCAATTCCACCAAATGGCCAACAATCTCCCCCTTTGGCATTGATGGCAAGACTAGATGTGAAAAAAATCTAAGTACCAAGAAATGCCAAACAAGTATCCCCTTGTGGAAGACAACCACCAATCACCTGCATATACCTCTGAATATCAACAACAATATCACTCCCCCTTTCTTTTCTTTGTCACTTTCTTTTTCTTTTTCACATCAATATCACTCCCCCTTTGACATCAATGCCATAAATCTGACAGAAATATCAAAGCAAAAACATAAGCCTCTGAAAAGTTGACTACTCCCCCTGAGCAGTAGCATCCCCTCTCTGATAATGCATGTTAGACTAATGCCAAACCACATCAATCAAGTCTCTACCGAAGTGGCAGAAACTCCCAATCTATCTCTCAGGTACTCAAATGATTCCTTGGATAAAGATTAAGTGAAAATATATGCAATATGCTCTTTAGTGCTGACAAAAACTAATCTAACTTGATTTGCTTCCACCTTCTCCTTCAAAAAGTTATACTTGATAGATATGTGCTTTGTTTTAGAATGAAATATTGGATTCTTTGATATATCAATAGCAACAGAGTTATCAAAGTGAATAACTACCGGTGCATCACAATCCACATTTATATCCTTCAACATTTGCTTCATCCGTAAAACTTGTGTATAGTTAGTAGCAGTAGCAACATACTCAGCTTCAGCAGTAGATAAAGAAGTATATGATTGTTTCTTGTTTATCCATGAAACCAACTTCTTTCTAAGAAAGAAAGCTCCACCGGAAGTACTTTTTCAGTCATCACATCTCCAGCCCAATCAACATCTGTATATGCACATTAAGTAAAGTTATCATCCTTAGGGTATCATAAGCCATATTCTGATGTACCTTGCAAGTATCTAAAAATCCTTTTCACCACCATCTCATGATTTTCTCTAGGATCACTTTGAAATCTTGAAACAATACAAACAATATTCATAATGTCAGGCCTAGTCTAAGTCAAATAAAGCAGACCTCCAGTCATAGATTTGTATTTTGTAGGATTTACCGATGCAGAAACATCTTTTCTTGTCAGTTTCTCACTTGTAACCATAGGAGTACTTAACGGTTTAGAATCTTCCATACCAAAATTTATTCAGTAATTCCTTAGCATATTTAGTTTGACATATGAAAATACCTTTGTCAGTCTGAGTAATCTGCAAACCTAAGAAAAATTTCATCTCACCAATCATAGACATCTCAAATTCTTTCTCCAAGAAAATTCTACGCATAACTTATCTTCACCTCCAAAAATAATGTCATCAACAAATACTTCAATAATCAATATATCATCATTAATTGTCTTATAATATAAATTACTGTTAGCACTGCCTTTAGTAAAACCAAGCTTCAAAAGATATTTATCCAACCTTGCATACCAAGCTCTAGGTGCTTGTTTCAATCCATATAAAGCTTTCCTTAATCTGCAAACCATATATCTAGCATCTGATAGTGAAAAACCATCAGGTTGCTCAATATAAACTTCCTCATCAAGATGCCCATTCAAAAATGCACATTTTACATCCATATGATAAACCTTGTAGTTTTAATAAACAACATAGGCAAGAAATAATCTCACATCTTCAATCCAAGCTATAGGTGCAAAAGTCTCTCCATTATCAATGCCTTCCTTCTAAGAATATCCTTTACAAACCAATCTAGCATTATTTCTTATAAATTGACCATCCTCATTCAATTTTTTCCTAAAAACCTATTTAGTTCGAGTAACATTTTTATTTTTAGGCCGGGGAACCAAGGTCCATGTGTTATTTTTCTCAACCTGATCTAATTCTTCTTCCATAATTTTCAACCAATGTTCATCTTTACATGCCTCAATTACTAATACCAATTCAACTTGTGAAATTAAACATATGTCATTAGTTGCTAGTCTTCTTCTTGTCATCACTCCATTGTTCTTATCCCCAATGATTTGATCTTCAAAATGATTCAATCTTACATACCTAAGGGTCTTCTGACTTTCTGTTCCTCTTCCCCATTCTTTAGTTACTATAGAATTCTCTGATGTTGCCAAAGTAACTGGTTCAACTCTCTATTTTGGTAAAGGTTCTACCTGTTCAGATATAATCATTTCCACTATCGGTTCCTTCTCATAAACTCTGATTTGACTTATGTTCAACTCATCTACTTTGTCAACTATCAAGGTTAAGTTTCATCTTAAGTCATACTCCTTTGCATGTCAATAAGGGTCATCCATTTGCATGTGTCCTCTTGCAGTAGAGTAATACCATTGTCATACATTCATATTTGCATACCCTAGGTCTCTTCACTAAGCTTAGGTCATTGTCACATCATAGTAAGGTCACTTGCATAGTAATTGTCCCTTTGCATATAGTGTCAAAACTAGGTTTTGTCATACTTGAGTAATCCAAATCTTTGATAAACCCTAAGTCATTGTTAGGAAGTCTAGACCTTATCAAACCTTTTCTCTTTTTGTCATCAATATCATTTTCATCAAACCTAGCTTAGTATCCAAGCATATAGGGGAGACATTGTCATTTTGTCCTTTTGTCCTTTGAGGTCTAGACATCATTTCAATTTCCTAAGGGTCTCTTTTTAGATTTGCATTCCAAAAAGTTTGTCAAAATCTTGAAAAACAACCAAAAACATAGGTTGCATTCTTGCCATAGATTGAATTTTCATTTATTTAGGTTGCATTTACTTGCATATCATACATCATCCTTTAAAAATTCCATTGCATAGTGACATGTCTATTGAAACAAGGTTCCAAGCACCAATGCAAAAAAGTTTGACGTATCAACCAACAATGCAATCGAATTTTAATCCAAGGAAATCACAATTATATACAACCCAACAACAAGGCAATATCGATCAAACTCTTTATGATGAAACAAATGTCCAAATACAAAAACTAGAGGAGAAACTAGCTCAAGAAGAGGAGATATTGGAACAAAGAGTGAAAAACATTGAGAAGAATAGATCACAAATGTCCAAAATGTTTCAAAAATTTCTAGGTCGAAATCCAAAGATTGAGCCAATTGATGTAAGATCTCTTCTTGAATGATCAGACATACCAGCTCTCCTCTCCCAAATAGAGATGATGAAACAATTTCAAGAAAAGAGACAACATCAATTTCAACATTATGTGCCTCCACAACAAGAACAAGAAGGTGTTTACTATCAATCAGATTTTCAACCATCACAACCAATTGTTCAACAGTTCCAACATTTCCAACCAGTACAACCAATGGTCCAATTTCAACAATATGTCCAACCAACTATACAATGTCCAAAAATAGTTCAACCAATGGTCGAATATCAACAAGTTCAATCAACATATCAATGTCAACAACTACAACCAAAAATTCAAAAACAAAGGTTGCAACCCACACCAAGCCAAGTTTCAAACATGTCGGAGCAAATTAACCAAGTCCAATATCAAAACATGACATCAAACAAAGACCAAATTCTTGCCAAACAAGTTCAAATTCCAGATACAACTATGTCAAAACCTCGAAGGAAAGGTGGCTTTATTGCAAGGCTCTTAAGGAACCTACCAAGTGAGTTCTTTGAGGAAGATCAAAATAATACACTTATGTCTAGCAATGCCTCATCCCCTCACAAGAAAATTGACTCTCTAGTGGCATCTATCCCTACACCTTTAGAAGTTTCACAAGAACCTTCCATATTGTCCTCATCAAACAATACACCCAAGGATGCAATTATCCAAGAGCTATCCATAATTGATTGCCAAGATAATCCAATTCATGATGCACATCCTTGTCACGTTTTAGAAATACAAGACCCAATGCCACCATGCACTTTATTGCCATTACCTATTTTATAGGACCCCATTCGAAGTCCCTCTTCCTCATGTTCAAGCATTGATTCCTTGGCAGAATCCATCACAAATGTTCAAAGTGCATTTCCTTCATGCCAAAGCATTGATTCCTTGTCAGAATCCCCCATGCGTATCCAAAGTCCAACCTCATGTCAAGAGGATAATTTAGAGCATGAAGAAATAAGTCCTAAAGAAAATCAAGATCAAGATCCCGAAACCTTATCATCCCATCCAATTGTTGACCAGGATCTCATCTTCCCAGAAACTCATGATGATTCCCCTATTCTTGTCCATCCTATCCAAAGTCCTATTGACACTCCATTCCCCGAGCAAGATCAAGATATCCCAGTTCATCCAATCTCAAACGATCCCATTCCATTTCATGAACATGATGTCCTTTCAAATCCCATTGACATTCCACTTCCTAAGAAAGATCAAGATATTCCTTCCATCCTTTCCAATGATCCCATTGAAAGTCAATAGAAAAGCACCTTTAAAGAGGAATCCAATGATCTTCCTCCTTGTCAAGATCAAAGTATCCTTCCAAATTCATTTCCAACACAAGACCCTATCATTCCTTTAAATCCTCCACAAGATCCACTTGTTCCTCCATCTCCTTGTCTTAATGCTCCATATACACTCCAAGATCGCATTTCTTTTGATGATCCCATTATTTCTCCCATTCCATCTCTTGAAGAACCTGTCATTGAACCATGTCCACTACATGATCCTAATCCCCCTCATGATTCTAACATGTCAGTGCAAGATGTTCATTAACCCTCAACATGCATAATGTGTTCTTCCACTTTGGTGAAATCCAATCCACTTCAAGATCTCATTATTTCTCTCATCTCATATCCACCTCATAATGGACTCGCGTCTTCTTCCCAAAGAAAAGAGTATCCTACAAGTCAAGATATTCATAAAGGCAAAGGAGTAGACTTTCATGAGAAAGAACCCCTCCATATCAAAGAAAATGTTAAGGCTCATGTCTACACAACTCACTCTCAAGACGTTGGTATCCTTCCATCAAGATCAAAACATACACCTTCCCCATCACACCTTCCATCCATCTTAGGTCCTTATATCCCTTTGTCCTCTATGCAAGGTCAGCAAAGTAACACATCCTTGAGTAAATTTCATCAATCCAAAAGAACTCCATTTCATTCATATCCATCCATGCATTCCTTTCCCCCTCCAAGCAATTTGGATGCCAAGTATAAAAGTCATCAGTCTAGAAATCCACATGTATTCAAGGATCAACTTGTCCAATATAATCGACATGTCAAAACAAAGAACAATATGATATATAAAGAAAAAGAAATATCCAAAAGGCCACAAAGGCCCACTGAGAAAAATAAAGAAAAGTCAAAATATATATGGGTTCCTAAATCCCTTGTGCAAGCAATGCACTCCAAGGAACCACAAAAGCATGAAAAATCAAAAACCATGTGGATCCCTAAGCGGCTCCTTGAAGCACAAAAGCCTAAAGAAACATCCAACTTGGCATCCAAAGTTGCTATTCCTCCATCCAAACCTCTCAAATTTGTTCCTCCATCACCTTCTTCATCCATTTTGGGCCCTTATGTCCCAAAATCCCAAGCTATTCCTCCATCCAAATCTCACAATCTGAGATCCATTTTTCCTCCATCAATCCACCACCCCTCAAGGTGTGTGCCAATGTTGATCTTGCCTTCATTTCCATCCTCTCCAGCCCAATTCTTCCAATACCCTATCCATTATCCAATGCATATTTTCCATCCTTCGATCCCTTTGGTCCAATCCTTTGCATAAATCCTTGCCTTAGTTTCATCTCTTTTTCCATGTCCTTATCCTACCAACGTCTTTGAGAATACTTTTAAAGGTCATGGTCCATTTTTTTAAAGGCTATTATCCAAAAAATAAAAGATGCTTGAGTCCTTCTTCCATCCCCTATCACGTGTCCATCTTCTATTGAAAAAGTCAAAATACAAAAAAAAAAAAAAAAAGTAAAAAAAAAAAAGAAAAAAAAAAAAAAAAGTAAAGCAAAAATAATTCATCCACTGGTGAAAACCTGGCAAACAAGCACCTTGGGCAAGTACCATGATGAAAACCTGGCAAATAGGCGTCATGTGTAATCTATGAACTTCTTGCACACCACACTTGGGGGCAGGTTTCCTCCTTCATGTCCTATTGCCCTTCATTATCCTATCATATCATGTCATACCCCTTCATATCCTATTGTCCCTCATGTCCATTTCCTCTTTCCACCTTTGATCTTGACAAGGCTGAGGATCTTCATGAGCATCACACATCTTGTTTTCAGCTTTTAGTCCATCATAGCTTTTGGTCATTTATCCATTTGCTTATTATAACCTTTCATCCATATTCCCTGTCTTATTGCAACTTTCTGCCACCATCTTGTATCCTATCCCGACCTTCAGTCCATGTCCCTTATCCATTCTTGGTCTTGCTTATCCTATCCATATCTTATCACTATCCATACACTCTTTTTCATTCCTTGATCTTGATCTGACATAAGGACGCAAAATTTAAACATGGTTTCAAAAACCTCTTGACATGTCCCTTATGCCATGTTCCTTCTTTACATTGTCATATCCAGTCTCATCCCATCACGCAATAGCCCTTGAAAATTGCATCTGTATTGTCTCCATGATAAAAGGCCTTTGTCTTCCCTCTATCCACCAACATTTCAGACAGCCTATTTATTCACCTATCATATTCCTTGCCTTGCTAGACACTGGGGGCAAAAATCATAAAAAATTGAAAAATGTCCTGAAATAATCCAAAAAAATTTGAAAAATGTCCTGAAATAATTCAAAAAAAAAATTCCAAAATGTCCTGAAAAAATCCCTAAAAATTGAAAAATGTCCTGAAAAAATACCTAAAAATCATATAATGTCCTGAAAAAATCCCTAAAAATTGAAAAATGTCCTGAAAAAAATCCCTAAAAATTGAAAAATGTCCTGAAAAAATCCCTAAAAATCATATAACGTCCTGAAATACTCCAAAAAAATCAAATAATGTCCTGAAAAAAAAACATCCCAAAAAAGTCAAATAAAGTCCTGAAGAAAAATGAACACAAATTCTTTTTTTCAAAACATTAAAATCCAAAAAACAAGCATTTTGTAATAAATCATCCCTTTGTGCATCGGCAGATCACTGAGCATCCCTCCAATGACATGCAATCACACACTATGCTTTAATGAAATCATGCGTTAACAGATGAAATTTTTCAATCAAACCAGACATTCAAACTGATCAAAATTGTCATATCAATCGAACGTCGACATTAATATCATCTGTCCTTATCACTACTATCATGGGTCTTATACAGGGTGTGGCATACTCAAACTAGACTGTGTCCTGTCTTAGACGGGGTACCACATGTCTTGAAACCAGATAGCATGATCATCTTATCTGCACTTTCAACTTTTGACAATGAAGATCAAGATGTTTGTTTGGCTTGTTTGAATTTGTGCATCTTATCTTTTTATTGATTTATCTTCGATCATGTTCCTATGTTGCTCGATGATGTCACTGAGTGATTTAGAGTGACCAGGATGGTTCATGGTCCCTTTATTTCTTTTTGTTGTGATTGTTGTTTGTCTGTGATGTGTCTGTCTTTTGCAAAAAGGGTTGCATTTCAGCTCTAGCCTTCAATGCCATGATGCTACGCATCCATTTTGCTATATTAAAATAAAGGTTCTCACCTACAAAGTGCATTACTGAAAGCAAGTTTTTCTTTATCTCTCACTGTCCTTTATCTCATTTCTTCTTACTAACATTTCTTCTGTCAGTCTTGGCAGTCCGTTTGCTCCATTCGAACCTATCATATTCTGTCATTCTTATCGATCAATTGGCCTCTTTTCTGGATTTTTCCGGCCAATTCCTCGAGGGGGCATGCATATGTCATTATTATTGTCTGGGGCATTTTCATTATTGTTCTTTGAAACAACGCTTAAAATCGCATTATCTCAGAGAGGGGCAAAATGTAGACACCTAAAAATGGTCAACGCTTGCGGAGTCATACTTTAACATTTGCGCATTGCCTCATTTTAGGTTTTTGCTTAGCATTAACATTTCTTCCATGTTGTGCACTTGGTTTTTATCATTTGCGAGTGTCGAGTCATTCTTCTGCATTCTTCAATCGTCTCGCTTTCGAATTTGGTCTTGTCAACAATAATTTTCAGTCATGATTTTGATGAATCCTATCCTATCGTATCAATGTGCGTGCTTATTTTGGACATCGTCAATCCTAATTAGGGTTTTGTCATCTTGCAATCGATTTCTCATCGATTGTCGTTGTCTTCTCAATCATGTCAATTTGGATCAATTAGTCATTGTTCCTCGTTAAATTGACGCATTTTTGTCAATCAAATCATTTATCAATTCAAAATCATGATCAAATCGAATCGACATTAATTATCTTTTGTCAAGACCTAATTGTCATTCTTGCATGGCTAATTCATCTTCTAAGGTTTTATGATTATTCATTTAACTTAATTTGTCATTTATTCCTCTAGGTTAAATAATTTATTTATTTATCCTAGGTCTTCTCATTGTAATTAAATATTTATTTAGTTGGCTAATTATTCCTCTTTTTCTGAATTAATTAATAAATGACAAATTATTAATTAATTTACCTAATTTCCTAATTTTCCATCATTTCTAATTTTTTTAATTTTCTAATTTTCATCATTTCTAATTCCTAATTTCCACCTATTTTCTAATTTCCTAATTCTAATTTCCACCTAATTAAATTATCTCTAGTTCACCCTATTTTTGTGCTTCGGTGGAAGCATGAATTTCTCATGCGTCATACTCTTGGCATAGTAAGATGTCATAAGGTTCTAGTTCTCTAGTCTTTGCATTGGCAATATGTCATAATTCATGACATAGAAGGTGTCATAACCTTCCTCTCTCAACTCAATTATGCCATTTTTGAAATCAATTGCTTCTAATATCCATTTCATGCTAATTTGATCTTTTCTCCAATTTTTCTATAAATTGGATGATTTTTCTTCAATCAAGGGTAATTACTTGGTCGAAATAATCACTTTGTCAAAACAATCACGTTTCGAGTACTCTTGCACCATAATCTTGTCTATTTGCTTTCATCTCATGTGTATGCACTTGAAGGTGAGATCCACAAATAAAGGCTATTTGGAGAGGAAAGAAGAACAATGGAGCTGCATGAAGGAAGCATTCAGATCTACATTTGGTTTGCATAGTCTTTAGTTTTGAATTTTTTGTCTTTATGTCTTTATTGAGTGTGTTTAGGATAGATCATTGCATTTAAGCTTTCATGATTGGGCTAGATTAGTTTTTATATTGTTTGTGATGATTTCCAAATTCCTACGTACACTTTGCAATCTCTTGTTATAATATGTATATGTTTTTCTTTCATTAGAATAACCAAGAAATATACCTTCATCACATCTAGGGTCAAATTTCCCAATAGTATCATCTCTCCTAATATAACTTTTACTACCAAAAATTCTGAAATACTTAACTGTTGGTGTATTGCCAAACCATGATTTATGAGGTGTCTTATCGATTTCTGCTTTGATATGTACTCTGTTGAATGTATAAACCGTTGTACTTATTGCTTCTCTCTAGTAGACATGAGGTAGACTAGCTTCCATCATAATTGTTCTAGCAACATCCAAGATAGTTTTGTTCTTCCTTTCCACAACTCTATTTTGTTGAGGTGTCTAGGGAGCAGAAAATTATCTTCTTATACCATGCTTGTCACAAAAGTTATTAAACTCACCGGATGTGAATTATCCACCATGATCTAATCTCAAACATTTAATGTTCAATACTGTCTCAGTTTCCACTTGAGCCTTAAATATTTTAAACTTTTCAAATGCTTCAGATTTTTCTCTCAACAAAGTAACCCACATCATTCTAGAATAATGATAAATGGTTAGCATGAAATATCTATCACCATGACAACTTTTAACTCTAGCAGGGCCACACAAATCAGTATGAATAAGATCAAGAACATCATTTGATTTATCTTGTATAATCCTAAAAGAGGTTCTGGCCTGTTTACCCATTTGACATTCTTTACATACTAGATTATAGGGCTTCATAATCTTAGGTATATCCCTAACTGCCTTAGTTGAACTGATCTTCACAATGCAATCAAAATTCACATGACAAGGCCTTTTATGCCATAGCCAACTCTCATCAATCTGTGTAATCAAACATGTCTTCTCACAGGAGTTTAAATGAAATATATTACCTTTTGTTTGTGTACCAGTTGCAATCTCCAAGATAGATCTGTTAATGATTTTGCATTTTTCATCCTTGAAATATAATTGAAATCCCTTATCTACCAATTGTTCTACACTCGAAATATTATGCCTCAAACCTTCAACATAATAAACATTGTCAGTATTGTTCTTACCATCCAATGATATAGTTCCTTTTCCTTTGATCGTACATGCATTGTCATCTCCAAATCTAATAAGACCAACATCAAATTCGTGCAAAGATAGAAAATTCCCTTTATCTCCAGTCATATAATGTGAACAACCACTGTCAATTACCCATTCATCCTTGTCTTCAATTTTAGCAGTAAGTGTCTTCTCTTCAGGTACATTCTCTTCCAGTGTCGGATCATCTTCCTTGATAGCCAATAATACCCATTCCTTCCCATTGCCAGATCCACTAGTAGAGTCTTCTATCGGTTCATCATCTGAATCATTAATGCCTTCCTCATCCGCTATGTAGCATGATTTGTCTCTATTTTTTTTGTATTTATATTTGTTATGATATCCAAGGTCAGGCTTAAATGATCTTCTAACTAGATGCAAAATGACAAATCTTATTGCATGCAAAACATTTAAAAGGTTCTTTTCCTTTATACTTAAATCCTACTGGTCCTTTAGGTACTCTTCTAGAAAATAGTGCTTCAAGTTTCTCAAACTCATCATCTTCTCTCTTCATATTTTCCAATTCCTTTGCATATACGCTTTCTAGTCTTTCTTACCAATTGTAGATGTAGATGCATTAAAAGCAGGTTCAATCTTCACAGCTCTAGAAGGTCCGAATTATTCAAGGTCTAAAGTAGATAGTTTTCCAATAAAGTATCTTTGTTGACAGATGTGTTAGCAATTGTTCTTAACTCATTAATAGTGGCAGCCTTTATTTTGTAAGCCAGTGGTAGGGCTCTCAGAACTTTAGAAACAATTTCACCTTCGCTTAGAGTTCCACCTCAACATTGAATTCTCATAGCAATCTCATTTACCCTTTGCATGAATGCAATAATCCTTTCATCTTCTTCCATCTTCAGGTTTTCATATCTCACCCAATAACCATCAAGTTTAGCAATCTTCATTATAGGGTCACCTTCATTAAGAGTCTCCAACTTATCTCACATAGTCTTTCCAGATGATTTGTCGATTAATCCTATTATTTGTTGATCAAAAAGTGCACATAAGAGGGCTTCTCTTTCTCTAATATAATTCTCAAGCTCCTTGTCCAGGTTTATTGAAGGAGGAACATTCAACAATTAAAAATTTAATACCAGAACCTAAAACATTAATACCGGAATAGTGGTTAATCCAATTAACCATAAACAATAATCACATAATAAAATCCATCCACATAACAACAAGAATTGTATGTGGAAAAATGGGTAAAGGGAAAAACCACTGTGGGAAGCCTACCCACACTCAGATAATACTTTTGCAGTAAGTATGTGAATTACAATAAAGTGGTCTGCACTTGCAGGAAGGCCAACAACCTAGAGCGCACTGCTCATCACAAAAGGAGCCTTATTGACTACATATAAATCCATACTACAATCCGGAGAAGTGTTTGTCAGGATAACCGGTGAACAAATGAGAGGGGGGGGTGAATCAGTTGTTAACAAATTATAACTTTTAATCCACAATACAACCTTAAACAAATCAAGTACTGGTAAAGCATATACAAATGCCGGTAAGAATAGATACCGGTAAACAATACAACTTAACAATTAACCAGATAATCAATGCAAAACAACTATACCACATAACACCATGATTTGTACATGGAAAACCCAGAAATGGAAAAACCATGGTGGGAATCCTACCCACAGTCAGATGATACTTCTGCAGAAAGTATGTGTTACAATGAGGGGCCTGCACTTCCAGGAAGGAACACTGCCTAGAGCATACTACTAATTAAAAAAGAGTCTCACTGACTACAAAGAGGTTACAACTATCTCAAGATAATTGGACAACACTCCAATAGAGTGAACTGATAGAAATAGCATCTACCATGCATGATTATAGTCTCGGTTAAGCTCAGTGTCGGAGGACTAAATCCTCTTCTAAATCCAATTCAATCACCAATGATCGACCAACTTCTCTACCTGAATGATATTACAATATTCTCACATTAAATTCCTTGACCATGACCTTTCCAATAACCATGATACTTTAAAAAGAGTTTCTAGCTCTTATTTATACAAACCCTAAGGCCTAAACCGATTAGGTCGGCCACCTAAATATATTACAATAAATTCATTACATAATTCCATATTACAATGATATTCCATGTCATCTTAAGACCAAAACAATAATAACAAATCTATAAATCATCTCGAGACATCCCAGTGACATGTAGAATACACATTGGCATGATACTGGTCAATAACCTAGATAGGTACCAGACCTATTCTGGGTCCATCATGCCAAAGCAATGTCTTAAAGCATTTGAAGCATGATCAAAGAACATCTTCAACATCCTGAAATCCATGAGGAAGCTGCTCCAACACCATTTATGCATCCTGTCACGATTCCTCAATGAAATCTCTATCGGCAAAGCCTTAAACCAGTACTGGTAAGGGTTTACCATAGTGTATGATAGCATCCGATTACCAAGCCAATACCAATTGACCAAAACATGCTCATGGAGTATATAACACATGAAATCAAATATACTCCACTGATCCAAACATGTCAGAAGTGTCCAATAGATAGTCTCTTATGTCGGTTACACTGGATCTTCTATCGGTAACCAAAACTTGTTTGTCAATAACCAACTATAACAGCTAGTGTTGACATCAATGACAAAACATCAATGCAACACATAATCAATTCATCCATAATGCCAACAATCTCCCCCTTTGGCACTGATGGTAACACTAGATGTGAAAAACATCTAAGTACCAAGAAATGACAAACAAGTCTCCTCCTATGGAAGACAACCAACAATCAATAGCTCTCCCCCTGTGAATGATATCTCTATAAGGTTCTGAATGATTTTTCACATTACTATCACTCGCCCTTTGACATCAATGCCAAAAATCTGACAAAAATATCAAAGCAATGATATAAACCTCTAAAACTCAAAGCTGACTACTCCCCCTGAGTAGTAGCACCACTCATCAATGTCAAAATGAATAATGTCTCTGGTAATGCATGTCGGACTGATGACAAACTTCATCAATCACGTCTCTGTCGAAGGGGTAGAAACCCCTAACCTATCTCTCAAATACTCAAATGATTCCTTAGACAACGGTTTAGTGAATATGTCTGCAATCTGTTCTTTAGCGTTCACATAAACCAATTTGAATTCCTTTACTTCAACCTTGTCCTTCAGAAAGTTATACTTTATTGAAATATGCTTAGTCTTAGAGTGAAATACCAGATTCTTAGACATGTCAATAGCTAAATAGTTATCACAATAGATAACTACCAGTTCACTACAATTTACCCTGATATCCTTCAACAATTGCTTCATCCACAAGACTTGAGTGCAATTAGTTGTTGTTGCAACATACTCAGCTTCTGTAGTAGATAAAGAAATACATGACTGTTTTTTGTTGATCCATGAAACCAATTTATTTCCAAGAAAGAAAGCTCCACCAGAAGAGCTCATCCTATCATCAGTATCACCTGCCCAATCTGAGTCAGTATATGCACATAAAGTGAAATCATCATTTATGGAATACCATAAACCATATTCTGTTATTCCTTGCAAATACTAGAATATCCTCTTTACTACACATTCATGATTTTCTATAGGATTACTTTGATATCTTGAAACAATACTTACTACATTCATAATATCAGGTCTAGTCTGAGTTAGATATAACATACCACTAATCATAGACTTATACCTTGTCAAAGTTACCAGTGTAGAAGTATCCTTGATAGATAATTTCTCACTACTATCCATAGGATAGGAGTACTTACCAGTTTGGAATTCTCCATACCAAACTTTTTCAACAATTCCCTCAGATACTTGGTTTGACAGATAAAAATGCCTTTGTCAGTTTATGTAATCTGTAAACCTAAGAAAAATTTCATCTCACCAATCATGGACATTTCAAATTCATTCTTCGTATTGCTAGCAAATTCTATGCACAATTTATCTTCTCCTCCAAAAATGATATCATCAACAAAAACTTCAATAATTAGAATATCATTATCAGTGATCTTATAATATAGATTACTATCAGCACTGCCTTTAGTAAAACCAAGCTTCAAAAGATATTTATCCAACCTTGCATACCAAGCTCCAAGAGCCTGTTTCAATCCATATAAATCTTTCTTCAATCTGCAAACCATGTCTTTATCATCTGTTAGTGAAAAAACATCAGGTTGCTCAATGTAAACTTCTTCCGCAAGCTCACCATTCACAAATGCACATTTAATATCTATTTGATAAACCTTATAGTTCTTATAAGCTACATAGGAAATAAATAGTCTAACAACTTCAATTCTACCTACAAGTGCAAATGTCTCACCATAATCAATTCCTTACATTTGAGAATATCCGTTACAAACCAATCTAGCCTTGTTCCTTATAACTTGACCATCCTCATTCTATTTATTTCTAAAAACCATTTAGTCTCAATAACATTCTTATTTTTAGGCCAAGAAACTAAAGACCAAGTTTCATTCTTCTTTATTTGATCTAATTCATCTTCCATAGCCTTTAACCAATGTTTATCCTTACAAGCTTCAATAACATTTGCTGATTCAACTTGAGAAATAAGACATACCTCTTCATTTCCTAGTTTTCTTCTTGTCATAACTCCCTTGTTTCTATCTCCAATAATTTGATCTTTAGAATGATTTAATCTTACATACCTAGGTGTCTTTTGAACTTCAGGTTCACTACTCTGATCATCAATCACAGTTGAATTTTCTGATTGTGACAGTGTAACTATCTCAACTTCATGTACCGGTTGAGGCATTGCCAGTTCAATTATGATCATTTCCAAGGTCGGTTCCCTATCATATGATATAGAATGATTTATGTACTGTTCATCCACTTTCACATTAGCACTTTCCACAATTTTCTACAATCTTTTGTTATATCATCTATATGCTTTGCTCTGAATTGAATAATGAAGAAATATCCCTTCATCACATCTAGGATCAAACTTTCCAATTGAATCATCAAATTTTGATATAGCATTTACTTCCAAAAAAATTGAAATACTTAATAGTAGGTGTATGTCCAAACCATAGTTCATAGGGGGTCTTACCAGTTTCACCTTTGATGCGAACTCTATCAAATGTGTAGACTGTTGTACGCACTACTTCTCTCCAAAAGATATGAGGCAATTTGGCTTCCATCATCATAGATCTAGATGCATCCAAAATGGTTCTATTCCTTCTTTCAACTACTCCATTTTTTTGAGGAGTCCTAGGTGCAGATAGTTTTCTCCTGATTCCATTTGTCTCACAATAACTGTTAAATTCATGAGAAGTGAACTCACCACCATGATTTGATCTTAGACATTTGATTTTCAATCCAGTTTTAGTTTCAACCTTCACTTTAAAGATCTTGAATTTCTCAAAAGCTTCAGACTTCTCCCTTAGAAAAGTCACCCACATCATTCTAGAATAGTCGTCAATAATCCGCATGAAATACCTATCACCTTGAAAGCTTCTAGTTCTTGTTGGACAACATAAGTTAGTGTGAATCAAATCAAGTACATCATTAGATTTATCATGTATGCTTTTAAAAGAAATTTTGACTTGCTTATCCAATTGACATTCCCTACATACCGAATTATGATGCTTCATAATCTTAGGTATATCTCTAACTACCTTAGTTGAACTGATCTTAACAATACAATCAAAATTAACATGACACAACCTATTATGCCATAGCCAACTCTCATCAATATGAGCAATCAAACATGTCTTATTACCAGTGTTCAAGTGAAAGATATTACTTCCTGTCTGAATACCAGTTGCAATCTCCAAACCAGTCTTGTTAATGATTTTACATTTTCTATCTTTAAACTGAAGTTGAAAACCCTTATAAACCAATTCACCAACACTAAAACGATTATGCCTTAAACCTTCTACATAATAGACATTATCAATTTTATGCTTGTCATCCAAAGAAATAATACCTCTACCTTTGATCATACATGCCTTGTCATCTCCAAATCTAACTTAACCGCCATTGTATTCTTGCAAGGACAAAAATTTCCCTTATCTCCAGTCGTATGATGTGAGCATTCACTATTAATTACCCATTCATCCTTATCTTCAACTTTTGCTACCAGGGATTTTTCTTCATTCTTGATAGCTAGTTTTGGTTCATCTTCCTTCAAAGCATAGAACACCCATTCTTTTCCATTTCCAGATCCACTAGTAGAGTCTTTTGTTGGTTCATCTCTAGATTCATTAGTTACTCCTTCCTCGTCTGCTATGTAGAATTGTTTACTCTTCTTGAATCTATATATGTTTGGGTTAGGCTTAAAAGAATTCTTAACTCTTTCCTCAAACCTTGCATTCCTTTCAAGACATCTAGATGCAAAATGACCAATCTTATTACATGCAAAACATTTTAAAGGTGCTTTTCCTTCATACTTACTTCCAATTGGTCCTTTAGGTATTCTTCTAGTAAATAAGGCTTCAAATTGCTCAAGTTCTTCATCTTCTTTCCTCATGTCTTCCAATTCTTTTGCATATAGGGCTTTCCAATCACTTTTGCCGGTAGATGTTGATGATGATGCATGAAAAGCAGGTTCAGACTTTACAGCTCTAGCAGATCCAAATTTTTCAAGCTCAAAAGCAGATAATTTCCCAATCAGAATGTTTTTGTTAAATGAGGTGTTTGCCATTGTTCTTAACTCATTAATTGCAATTTCCTTCATCTTGTAAGTTGGTGGAAGGGATCTCAAGACTTTGGAAACTATTTCATCTTCACTTAAAAATCCTCTAGAACATTGAATTCCCATAGCAATCTAATTTACTTTTTCCATAAACACAACAATTCTTTCTGTTGTCTTCAAAATCTGATTCCCTTCAATGTCCTTAGAATAATATGATCTAAACTGGGTGCAGAGGAGACATCAAAGATAAGGAAATTCCAGAGACAACATATGACAAGGTTTGATTAGATCTTCTACACTTCGGGCTTCCTTGGAGCCTAGGTGGGTATACCTTTGTGAATTAACTTCACACTTTCAAACAATAAACCCACAACAAACCAGTCCAGAAAACCAGTGGATTTATTCACCTTGAAATCAACTAAAAACAAAGAATGGAAACTATACTTAACTTTAGCATTTTGATCAACAAAGCATGCAATAAACAACTTCAATTAATACCAGTGCCTTATCCAAGGTTACAGAGTCACCTAAACTCAAACAAAACTCCTGAAACAATATATCTTTATGCTTCCCGTCGGCTTGGTTCCATTAATCCTTACATATGCCTGACACATACAAGAATTCAATCATTCCAAACTAAGCTATGGTTCTCAAAATTCAAAGTTCCTCCCAAAGAATTTACTGGTATGAGTGATCCTGTGTATTTAATTTCCCTCCTAAAGAGAAAAGCTAACAAACACTTATACTGAGATTGCTTTGCAATTCCATTCAAACAGAAAAACCCTGGATTATTCAGAATGAAAACAGTAAATAAATTTGTGAACAAACTTGAAGACAACACAAAGCTTGACTAAAAATCGATGGCATGTATATTGATATTTATTTGAAGAGATATTACAATATATTTTGATTCTCCATTAAACTTGGAAAAACTCAGATAAATTTCGGCATTGTTTTCTTACAAAAATTTTGTGATCCCCCTCCCTCTAGTCCTGGTATCCATTTATAACAACATGGATGCACAAACCTTCGGACTTCTCGAGGAGAGTTTGTTACAATCATTTCAAAAATTGAACGGATTACAATTTTTGCGTAAAAGCAGTTACACGCTCTTTTCAGCCTCTACAGTTTGTTCAACAGGTTGTTCGGTTGCAACCTCTTCTATCTTTTCAGGGGCGCTCTCCAACTGCTCCGGATCATGGGTGGCATATTTAACTTCCCACTCACTATATGTCTCTTCTGTCGGCCATGAAAAATTAATCACATCATCTTTAATTTTAGTCAACCTTTTCCAAGAATTTTTCAGTTTGTTGACTTCTGAATTAAGAAAACCATAATGTGATTTAATTTTTTCTATTTTCTGTATTGTTACAACAAAGAAAGAGGTATCATCAAGATCAATGATTCCCTTAACCCTTGCTGACAATTTAACTTCTATCTCTTTAAGCCATATTTGCTTGTCTTTTAACTGATCCGGATTGGCAAAAATTCCTGGGAGCAACTCAAAAACTTGATCAGTGTATTCCTTCTTGCATAAATTGACCTTTCTATCCACATTATCTACATCTGCTGCCAATTGCATTAAAACTTTAGCGACATCAGAAGTGGATTTGATAATGGGATTGGCTCTTGCTTCATCACAAGATACACACATGAATTCTAGATTTAGCTCCCTAGGCCTCCATCTGTCAAAAATGGGTATCAAAATGGATTTATCTCTCCTCAGCTCATTCCATATCTCCATAATCTTTCCCACATTGTTGTAGAGCAATGAGGCATTTATTGTCTCTGCAAAATTGGAGATTGTGGCCCTTACTTTCTCCTCATATTTCCCTGCATATAAGGCCTGAGCCTGCTTCAGGTTTTCTAGTTCTTGGGGAGTAATCTCAATCATTTGAGAACTGGAGGGTGCAAGAGATGGTGGAAATTCAAAAATACGGCTAGTAGGCGGAGGTCCTGCAGGAGAAGAGGAAATCATCAATGTTGAAGACTCCCCCTGTTGGTGTTGTCCCATCAGCTGGCTCTGCAACTTGGCAATGATGCTATCTTTGCCTCTTACCTCCTCCTTAGCACTGTTATAGGCCTTTAAAACTGTTTCCAACTTAATTTGGAGGGCCTCTTTTTCTTTGGCTTCCTTTTCTACCACTGCAACACTGAATTTTGCAGTTTCTAACACAGTACTTGCAGCCTCTACTACCCCTGTACTCTGCACTCTTTTTACCATCATTCCACCAAGATAACTTGACCCTGGGGTGTCCTTGCCTTTCTTGCTCTCATTTCCCTTGAGAGACCACATAACTAGTGCAACATTATCCTTATTGAATGTAACCCCTTCCATGGGTTTAGTTTCTTTTCTTACTGCATCTAGCACCAGAGCATCAGCAATAGCCCACTCTTGTAAGATGAGCACTCCAGCTTGTGCTACTAGATCTCTTCCCTGCTTAGGAGTGATGGTTTTGAATTCTTCCATCATCTCTTGTTTTATTTCTTCCTCCACTGAGGCTAGATCTTTATTAGGCTGCTCAGCCTTTCTTGTCTCACATCTAGCATTATATCTATTTATATGTTGTTTCCAAATGAATTGCATGAATGCTTCTGATGTGACAAAGTTGTCATCAGCTAAAAAGGCACTACTTGCCTTCTTTATCTCAGGATCCCACTCTTGGCCTTTAAGTTCAGTGGAAGTGATATCCATTTCAGCATCAATGGGTTCTTCTGGCATCCCTTTCTCCACTTCATCATAGGTGTATGCAATTTCCCCTAAGCTACCCAACTGCAAGAGGTGTTCAGATGCTGCTTGTTCATTTCCTATATGAATAGGGGATTGGGATGGGAATACAAGGATGTATCTGATTGCACTTCCTTCCCCACCCTTTGCTTCTTTGGGTTGTCTTGGATGTCAATGACATCTTGTATCTTCCTCTTTCCTTTGGATGTAGAGGGCTCCCCTATTGTAGGCACCAGCACACTATAACCTGATTTCTTATGAAAGGTGTAGTCACCAGGAGGAATTGCTTTCGTGGAAGCAGACTTGCTCAGGATCACTCTGGCTTTTTCAGGGTTGCTTTTAATCACAGCTTCCCTCTTCTCTTTTAATGTTTGCATTAAATCTTCAAAGCAAACAATCAAAAACTTTATTTTTTCTTCCAATGGGACGAAGCTAAACAATGGGTCATAGCTAGCATCAAATTGATGCACAAAATCCAAGGATTTCTTGTAAGCCACCCACTTTTCTTTCCTTAATTCCTGCTCATCTAAATCAAATTCATTTCTGATGAGGTCTTCAGGAAATTGGAATTGATGAGGCCTACCTCTGCATGCTACATTCCTCCTGAACACACCGTTGAAGAAGTCCTCTAGATCAGCACACCTGGACAGTGCAGTAGATAAATGGTAAGGTTTGAGGAAATCCTCAAAACAATTCCAACCTCCCTTTGTTATTATGAATTGGTAGGCTATGGTAGCTGCAGGGAAAATAGTCCCTTTACCTCTGCCTATCAACTCTACCTCCTGTAGGCTACCAATTTGCCTAAGGATCTCCACTATTCCCACTTTGAGAGGGACCTGGTAGCGTAACAAAAAAGGAGTACCCCTGAAACCAAAAACTCTGAAAATCGTGGAGACTGGATACAAATAAATGTCGCCCCAGTTATGAACAATCTTGATGTTCTCTGCGAATTCTTTTGGCCTTATGAATTCCAGAAGAACCTTGGGGATTCTTGGGTTATCAGAGCATAAGAGAGTTCTTATTTTGGATACAAAATATTTGTCAAACTTCAAAAAACTAGCATCCTCTCTGTCCCATGACAACACAGTACTTCATAATTGTACTGGCATTTTTTCTCCTTCCTTTTCCTTAACCAGGTCTAGTCCACTGGCAAAATAATCACCACCTTTGAAGAGAAAAAGGTGCATTGAGAGTGAATACCATCCGAAAGGTCTGTCCACCTTTCCATTCTTTATTCCTACCAACCCTCCATGGATAGCATCAGCAATGAAAGAGGCATAATCAAAAATGATAGCAAGAGAAGGATTCAAAATCTGGGCAATCATTAGCAAGTAATGATTTGGCATATTTGCTTCAGCATCCTCTCCTAGAACTTGACAAAGTGCCCAATACATTCCTTTAGCCCTCAAGGTAAACATACTTAATGAAAAAGGCTCTTGTGTGTTGGGTCCTACAACTGCTAACCCTCCTATTTTCACAAAAAGTTCTTTAAGAGGCCCATTCCTGAGATGACTCCTCTGTGCACCGTAAACTTGGGCTAATGATGTGAAATTTATGGGTTCTAGGAAGTTTGTGAACTCATTAAGCCCAAATGTTGTCCTTAAATCTTCAGCATTAATTTCCACAAGGGTTTTCCCATTTACATCCCGGATGCATCTTGTGACTGGATCATAATTCAATGCCATTTGGGTTAGCAGGTCTGTATCCATGAATACCCCTGGGACTACTAATTTCCCAACATCTAGTTCCCAAATACTGTTTTGAGGAGTAGGAGAATTTCTCATTCCAAATCCGACTTTAAACAACCCCAACCCAGACAGTCCAACCTGTGGGTCTCTCAGCCAATTACCTTTGTCATACAATCCTTCTCCTATCTTCAGACAGGGAGCCCTGGGCACTAACTCTTTGGCCTTTGATGCCTGGTTAGTTGACAATGTCAACTGTTCTAAAAAATCATCACATACACTTCTTTCTAAATAATTAACCTTGTCGGAAAATTCCCTTTTAGGAGCCATTTGAAAATGCAAGAAAAATGAATATCACTCTTAAACAATCCTGCAACAAGAGAATGATTTTACTTAGAACACCACACAAGAAATGCTACAAAATATGAGAGAACTTGATGCTTGCTCGAAGGAATTTGCTCTGCAACTGAACCGCCTACTTTGTATCTGAAAAAGATAACTCTGCGTCTGCTCTTCTGCAAAATCTTTTAAAAGATATCTTCACTTGGTTGTTAGGAAATCAAATACTTGTACTCAGGACCTTAACTATAACATTGATTCCGCATGCTTCGTCCATCTCTTCGAAATCGAATTCATACGAAAATTCGTATTTTTCGTCCCAACGGGTCACAACATTCCTGCAAGTGTTTCACTTTTACTATTTCGTTATTGACGGCTTTGTCTTTACTCTGGGTCTCATTTTTCTATTGGCTACATAATACCACACGGCACCCAACCATTGGCCTTGAAAATGCCCTCGCATTCCACTTGATACTAGCCGCGTGTCTTTCTTTATACTGCGGCGGGCCCACACCTTCTTCTTAGACCATGTCATCATCATGACACGTGGACGGCTCACATTAACTCTCGCTATTTCGTGGGCCTAAAGAGTGAGCATTTTACCCTTGTGAAATAGCGCCGACCATCGGATCATCTCTGAAGTTGATCGGCATTTAATCTTTTGAAAAGGTTCTCAAGAATGGTGGGCCTGCTGCCTTGTCACGAACACCTGGCATCCAGTCACCTGCGACGCTAATTTATCACTCTGTCATTCACTAGAAAGAAACCACGGGGGGGCCCACTTTCATCTCAACAGGTCTATCTCTCATGTCATCATCATGACACATGGATGGCTCACATTAACTCTCGCTATTCCATGGGCCTAAAGAGTGAGCATTTTACCCTTGCGAAATAGCGCCGACCGTCAGATCATCTTTGTAGTTGATCGGCATTTAATCCTTTGAAAAGGCTCTCAAGAATGGTGGGCCCATGGACTCGTCACGAACACCTAGCATCCTTATCACTTGCAGAGCTGATTTGTCATTTTCTCATTTGCCAGAAGGGAACCACAGGGACCCACATTTTCTTTTTAGACCGCGTGTCATCATGACACGTGGACGGTTCTCGTTCATTCTCGCTATTTCGCAGGCATAAGGAGTGAGCATTTTACCCTTGCAAAATAGCGCGGGCTGTTGGATCATCTCTCAAGTTAATCGGCATTTAATCCTCTGAGAAGGCTCTCAGGAGAGGTGGGCTCGCTGACTCGTCATGGACACCTGGCGCCTTGTCAACTTCGGAGCTGACTTGTCACTCTGTCATTTGCCAGAAGGGAGCCACGGGGTCTCAATAAATTGTTAACAGTTGTACCTACCAGGTCATCTCCACCTACGACCCAACTCATCTCTGGGGCCCACTTTGAACCTTTAATCCTGACCCACTAACTGTGGTGACTTGTGCCACGTGCTACCTTTTAATACGCCAAAAGAAAGCCACGGGGTTCCAACCACCTTTGACAGCTACACCCTTTACTTCCTCTGTCATGACACATGGATGGCTCTCGTTAACTCTCGCTATTTCGCGGGCCTAAAGAGTGAGCATTTTACCCTTGCAAAATAGCGTGGGCCGTTGGATCATCCCTCAAGTTGATCACTAATTACTGGGCCCGACAACTTTAGAAGAAAAGCATACAAGGCATAAAATTTTCAAATAATCAACGTAACCGCCTAGGCAAATAACAAGGGGGGACACTTCCTACGACCCCATGACCCATAACTTAAGTGAATAAAGTAACGGAAGATTAGAAACCAGAGGGTTTAACACAAAAAAGATAGGATCTAAAAATCAAAAACCCTTAAACCCCTAAGCTCTAGAACAAAGCTGAAGCACTTGGGATTACACCCTATTCGAAAAAATTTAATGAACCATAGCCAATCATGGGAAAAGAAAAACCCAATTTTAAACAGTGATAACAGTGGCTCTGACTGGGGATGGTTGATTGCGAGATCAACACAAGAAAACTCAGAAACTCTGGAGAAAAAGACCAAAACACAGACCAAAACTAGGAAAGCAGGAAAGAAAACAAAATATATACAAACAAAGGACCTATCGTGCATGGACATTAAGAGAAATAATGCTTCAGGAATCGTCCATGCACTGGAAATTCCTGCATTTCATCATTCATATTCTTCAAGAAATATGAATCCTTACCATTCAGGTCACAAACCACAAAAGGGCCAATCCATAGTGATTCAAATTTTTTATGCTTTCCTTTATCCTGTCCTTTTGCATTCCACTGAAGAACCATGTCATGAATTTTAAACTTCCTTAGTGATGTCCTTTTATCAAAAAGATACTTTAACTACAACTGGATCTTCTAATTTTTCTTATGTGCAGAAGTCCTAAGCTCCTCCATTTCTACAATTTGGATCATTCTATTTTCCATTGGTTCAGATATTTCCATGTCCTCATCCTGCAAAAACTTATACACTGGAAGAAGGTTATTTACCGGTAATCTGGCTTGGGTACCATAAACCAACTCAAAAGGTGACATTCCAATGGGTTTTTTAACTGTTATTCTATCTGCCCATAGAGCTAACTTCAACTTTTGATCCCAAGATCTTTTATTTTCTTCTAAAATTTTCTTGATGATATTCAACAGGCTTTTATTGCTGGATTCTGCATGTCCATTCCCCTGAGGGTGATAAGGTGATGAGTATGACATGAGTATGCCATGACTATTGCAAAATCCTATAAATTCTTCTGATCTGAAACACATAGCATTATCCATTACCAATTTCGCAGGTGTTCCAAATCTAGTCACAACACTATCCATCAGGAAATCAATGACAATTTTACTAGTAGCTCTTCTTGTAGGGATGGCTTCTATCCATTTGGTAAAATAATCAGTGGCCACTATAATCCATCCATGACCTCTTCCTGACTTCTCAACAATTTCTCCAATAAAATCAATGCCCCATTGGACAAAAGGAGCTTCTACAGAGACTGGATTTAGGGGTAAGGCTCCTTCATACTTGAGCTTGGAAGAAAATCTTTGACATGGATCACATCTTCGAACATATGCATGGGTATCTTTAAATAAGGTAGGCCAATAATACCCAGCCCCATATTATCTTACCAGCAGTAGTCTTAGCAGAATAGTGACCTCCACATACTCCATCATGCATTTCAATCAACACCTGTTTAGCTTGAAATTCATCCAAACACATTAGTAACTCTCCATCTCTTTTTCTCCAGAAAAGATCACCCTGAATGAGCACATACTTTTGGGACTTGAGCTTCAAAGTTCTCCTCTGATTATGTGTCATTTTTTCTGGGAGTATGTTCTCTCTCAATACTTGGATTACCTCTGTGTACCAAGGTTGTCTCTCAATACTAGTGACCAAAACATCTCTAATCTCAACATTGTGTATATCCACATTCATGAGATTTGACTCAGTCATGAGTTTAGCCAAACCTAACCCTCTCACTAATTTAGTGATCTTTATCTCCAAGTTGAACTCCTAAATTCTATTGATCCATCTACACCTCTTCCTAGTAACCTCAGACTGAGACAAAATATCTTTAACTGCAACATGTGGAACATTGGCAGTGATGTTTGCATTCACTAGATATGGCCTAAAAGCTTTAATAGCTTTAACTAAGGCATAAGCTTGTTTCTCCATGGTTTCATATTTTAATTCTGCCACCTGCAAAGATTTACTATAAAAGGCTATGGGATGTTCATATCCTTCATTGTCCTTTTGTAATAATACTGCAGCCACCGTGTGATATGAAGCAAAAGAAAACAGAGAAAAAGGCTTACCATAATCCGGGGATTTCAACACTGGTGCCTCCTGGATTGCCTTCTTAATCTCATCAAAAGCTTTTGAAGCTTCTTGATCCCAATGAAACTTTGTGTCCTTCTTGAGCAACTTGACAATAGGCTTCACTATCTCGGCAAAGTTTGCAATGAATCTCCTGACAAAATTCACTTTGCCTAAAAAGGATTGGATACCTTTCACATTTTTAGGTTCAGACACTCTGTTGATTGCTTCAATTCTTTCAAGGTCTTTTCTTACCCCTTCCTTGGAAACTATGTGTCCCAATAACTTTCCTTCAATGACCCCAAAATGACATTTCTTGGGATTCAGTGATACACCAAATTCCAAGGCTTTATCGAACACCTTCTCTAGATGTCAACAATGATCATCAGCTTTCTTTGAGAAACAGGTTAGATCATCTTGGTAAACCACCATAATGATATTTATGAATTCCTTAAAAGCCACATCCATAGCTCTCTGAAATGTAGCTCCTGCATTTTTTAATCCAAATTGCATTCTCACATATACATAGGTTCCCCATGGAGTAGTGAAAGTTGTTTTAAACTATTCAGACTCCTTTACCAGCACTTGATTATATCCTGAGAAACCATCCATCATGGATAAAAGATCACATCTTGTCACTCTTTGTAGCATTGCTTCCACATTTGGGGATGAGTAATTATCTTTTAGGGAAACAACATTAAGATTCCTAAAATCAACACACAATCTGATGTCTCCATTCTTCTTCCTTACTGGGACCAGATTAGAGACCCATGAAGAATGTCTTATTGGTTTGATAATCCCCCCTTCTCTCAATTTAGTCAACTCTTGTTGCATTTTAGTTTCTAATAAGGGGTTGATAGGTCTCTGTTTCTGTCTGAAAGGCTTAGCATCTGGAAGTAAGGGAACTTCATGCTGAAAAAGATCTTGTCTATACGCCTTTAGGTCTTCATAAGACCAAGCAAAGACATGCTTATACCTTTTAAATAAATTGATAAGGTTAGTCCTAACATGAGGGGGTAATTTCTTTCCAATATATACCAACTTGGGGAATGATTATGTCCCCAGGTTTACCTCCTCCAACTCTTCTAACTTGGTGGTAGATTGCTGGTGTAAATGACTATCATTATAACTAAACATACTCTCTAGCTCCACCAACCCTTTAGGTATCTCGTTGGTTTCCAACTGGACAACATCATTTCCAAACACTATCTCTCTATTATCCACCACTTCCACCAATGCATTGCAATCAATCTTTTGTCCATCATAATCATCAACACATTGGATGAACCTAAGAATGTCTTCATCATCAGCAAAAACTTGCCAATTATACACATTATCAGGGATGGCCAGCCTAGATTTTATTTCCACAGTGGAAATACCAGTTAGCGTTGCATCATCATTTTTCAAAGCAACATTAGCTAGGAAATCTGCCATAATATTTTTTGTTCGCTCTATCGAATTGATAGAAAATGCATCAAAATGTTCAATAACATCCCAAACAGTATGCTTATATTGCTTCAATCTATCATTCTTGGATGCATATCTAGATCTCACCTGAGAGACAACCAATTCTGAATCCCCCATTACTTTCAACAGTTGGATTCCATGCCTTTTTGCAACCTCAAGTCCCAATAATATGGCTTCATACTCTGCAGTATTATTTGTGCACTGGAATGCCAATAAGAATGAGTATTTGAAAGTTATACCTGATGGGGACACAAAAAGAACCCCTGCTCTAGATCCTTCTTTGGAGCAAGCTCCATCGAAATACATCTGCCACAACCCATACTACTGTGCTTGTAGCTCGACTACAATTCGGTCAGTATTTTTCAATTGAGGTGATATTGGTTGAAGTCTGAAGTTATCTAAATCTACATCAATCATACAATTAAGCATACTAGGGTCCACATTTTCAATTACCTTAGGAGCCCATGGCTCCCTGTATAGTTTGACCTGATTGCCACCAATAGGAATAGTAGCATAAGACAAGTCCAGTTGAACATTTCCCCTACTGCTGCTGCCCACTGCCTAGAAAGTAACATACCATAGTGGGGTTTAGTATCAGTAACAATAACATCCATTTTATAAGTGGCTTCAGGAAATGCAACTATTTTTACTTCTACATCTTTCATTGTACCTATCACAGGCACTTCTCTGTTATCCATGGTATAGCATTTCCCATACACAGTGGTTACTGATAACCCTAGTTCTTTCATAACACCATAGGGCATTACATTAGTAGCTACTCCTGAATCTATCATGCAGTTTTTAATCAACCGGTTATTAACTAGCAAAATAACATAGAAGGGATCCACCTAAGAAGGCTCCTGAGTGATAGTGGTTCCAACATATACCTCTGGGGTTTGGAACTCTTGATCCTTTCCAACTTTATCCGAACCAGTGGGTAATACTGTGTCACTATCAGATATACTAGAGAATAAAGACAAAGCTGCATCCTTATGTTCTTTAATCTTTAGAAATTCTATTAATGGAATAGTGACTTTCATTTGAGTTAAAGCTTGGGCCATATCAAATGCAGAATTATTACATTTTTCAATATTAACCTTAACATTTTCTGTTTTGAATTGACTGGCCCTCTTCACTGTCTCTGCCCTTTGTACATCACCAGCATTTTTGTCATCTATGCCTTTAGGTAAGTCTTTAACTTGTTCCTCTTTTTCTTGACTGGCTTTAAGAATAGCAGTAACACTGCTTGATGGCCCCTTTTTTGTGATTTCTTTTACAAACATAGAACCTGGCTCACCTTGATCAGTGTCTCTCTTGGTGCTTCTCAGATTATAGTTATGTTTTGCTTTGGCGATTGCAGCCTTAGTGAGATTTTTAGCTTCTTCCTCACTAGGCCTCCTAAGATGAACTTCTTCATCTTCAATTGTTACCACATTCAATGTAGGATGCCAACCTAAGGCTAACTGTCCTTGCACTAACCTTTCATTATCCAGCACATCACTGTATTCACTTTGCATAGATTCCTTATCACTTTCTACAATGGTTTCAAACATATTAATGTTAGGCTCTGCTTCTGGCCTCATATATTCTTCCAGAGCTTGAGCCACTGCACACTAATGAGGAGAATGTGGTTCATCACAAGCAATACACCAAGGAGTATTTTCTATATTATTAACAGTTTCCCCTTTCAAAGGATCCGGCAATTTTAGGCTTCTCAACTTGGGGTTTACCATCCTTCCAATTTGTATTGTATGGCATATCATGTAATCTAGGAGGTCTATCTTGCCAGTTATAATGGGGCTTATCCTTTTTGTTAACCTTAGCAGTCAAATCTTTCATAGCAGTAACCAGTTTCTCCATTTTATCATCTTCTTTAGCAACTTTGTTAGGTTGCTGTTTGGTTTCATGTCATAGTCTACCATCTGTCCTTCTTCCTAATTTTCCAGATGCTTTTCTATTACTTTCTACATTTATGGCAATTCTCAAAGCATCCCTCAGGTTATGAGGATTTTTATCTCTCAAGATATAAGCCATTTTGGAGTCAAATGCATTATAGTATGTATTAAGACACATATTATCATCTAGCCTCATTACCTGATACAATCTATGCATAGCTTTCTGGAATCTAGCATTGAAATCAGTGACTATTTCATTTTCAGATTTTCTAATATTATTGAACTCATTCAGCATGAAACTCACATTAGTCTTATCACCATACTGTTCTTGAAAGCAATTTTTAAAATCTTCCCCTGAACCTATGCTATTTACTGGAAGACCTCTGTACCAATCTCTTGCATCATCAACCAGGGATTGAACAAACAGTTTCATAATAACATCTTTATCTACTATCTCATAATCATTTATCAAATCCCCAAAAGATTTTAGATGTTCCTCAGCACTAATTGCATTGTTCCCAGCAAACTTATGGAGTCTGTCTCTTAACTCAGTAGGAACATGATTTGGATACCCTGGGATCCCATCAAAAAACAATTGCCTATATTGTTCTAAATTGATTGGCCTTCTTTGAAAAGGGGAAATAGCACTATTATTTCCCATGATCATTTTAGCTTTTGGGATTGGAGATTGAGATGTTTGGGTGTACTCTTTATTTGAGGGTACTTGGCTTACTGAGGCAATATTAGCATGTACTGCAGGTTGAGTATTGACCTGAGGAAAAGAAATGTGTTGGGGATTAGGCTTGCTAAGATCTTCCGATGGGAATGTAATAAGGGGAGCTTTTAAGTAATTAATCTTTCTTTTAACTTCTTGATTCGCTGCTTCTAGCTCAGCCTTTTCCAGTTCCATTTGGAGGTCTTCCTTTTCCTTCCTCATCATTTCCATCTCTTTCTCATGTGCTAGAATCTTGTGAGAAATCCCTTCTGTAGTTTTAGATTCTACTTCATCATCTACCCATTTCTGCTTTCCTTTGTCTAAATTGGCTTTAGGAAGCTGGGAGTCATTAGATACTTCCCTAATTGGTTGGGCTACTGACTTAGAAGCTAGTCTAATCTTAGGGATTAGGATCTCCCTAATCACTAGGCCTTCCTCACCACTTTTTCCTTTTTCCTTAGCAAGCACCTCAAGATCAGCTATCTGTCTAAGGAGCCTATCTCTCTCCATTAATTTGGCTTTAACTTCCTTTTCCTTATTTGCCTCCTTTTGGGCTCTTAGGGAGATTAAATGATGGACTCTTTTGTTTAAATCTTCAATCTCTTAAGACATCTTATCCTCATTAGGGTAGTTTTCTTCAAAGTCAGATGCATTAATTTGATCTATATCAATTAGACTAATGTTCCCATCTATTGTCATAGGAACAGAGTGTCTGATTGCATTTGAACTGGTTCTATCTTTTGCAGAAACACTAACATGAGATAGATCTCGATTTAAAATAGGTGCATCATCAATATTTCCAAACAATCCTGAATGGAAACCTAAAATATCATCCTCTGAATCTCTAGAAGATGAATTTGACTTTGCATAGATAGGTCGATCAGGCATCTTACCAATATTATTGTTTTTCTGCACCCACGCAGCATTTGATGGCTCATGCATCACAGATCTCTTCTGGCCTCTTCGTGACTGTTCTAGCAGACCTTCTTGCAAGGTTTCACAAGGATGTTTCTTCATGACTGATCTTGTGTTCTTGTTTCCTTGCATCTCGCTTGTCTTTCTTTTAGAAAATTCATATCTCACAAGGACTGGTTCAATAGTAACAGAGTCGCCACCCACAAAATTATTTAAAAAATGAAAACAAGCAGTCTTACCCACAAACACACAACAATATTCTCCACAAGTCTCGGCATAGATCTGTGTTTATATCTTTGTTATAACTCTCCCCAGCAAAGTTGCCACTTTTGTTGTCTTCAAAATCTGATTCCCTTCAATGTCCTTAGAATAATATGATCTAAACTGGGTGCAGAGGAGACATCAAAGATAAGGAAATTCCAGAGACAACATATGACAAGGTTTGATTAGACCTTCTACACTTCGGGCTTCCTTGGAGCCCAGGTGGGTATACCTTTGTGAATTAACTTCACACTTTCAAACAATAAACCCACAGCAAACCAGTCCAGAAAACCAGTGGATTTATTCACCTTAAAATCAACTGAAAACAAAGAATGGAAACTATACTTAACTTCAGCATTTTGATCAACAAAACATGCAATAAACAACTTCAATTAATACTAGTGCCTTATCCAAGGTTACAGAGTCACCTAAACTCAAATAAAACTCCTGAAACAATATATCTTTATGCTTCTCATCGGCTTGGTTTCCATTAATCCTTACATATGCCTGACACATACAAGAATTCAATCATTCCAAACTAAGCTATGGTTCTCAAAATTCAAAGTTCCTCCCAAAGAATTTACTGGTATGAGTGATCCTGCGTATTTAATTTCCCTCCTAAAGAGAAAAGCTAACAAACACTTATACTGAGATTGCTTTGCAATTCCATTCAAATAGAAAAACCCTAGATTATTCAGAATGAAAATAGTAAATAAATTTGTGAACAAACTTGAAGACAACACAAAGCTTTACTCAAAACCGATGGCTTATATATTGATATTCATTTGAAGAGATATTACAATATATTTTGATTCTCCATTAAACTTGGAAAAACTCGGATAAATTTCTGCAACGTTTTCTTATAAAAATTTTGTGATCCCCCTCCCTCTAGTCCTGGTATCCATTTATAACAACATGGATGCACAAAGCTTCGGACTTCTCGAGGAGAGTTTGTTACAATTATTTCAAAAATTGAACAGATTACAATTTTTGTGTAAAAGCAGTTACGCGCTATTTTCAGCCTCTGCAGTTTGTTCAACAGGTTGTTCGGTTGCAACCTCTTCTATCTTTTCAAGGGCGCTCTCCAACTGCTCCGGATCATGGGTGGCATATTTAACTTCCCACTCACTATATGTCTCTTCTGTCGGCCATGAAAAATTAATCACATCATCTTTAATTTCAGTCAACCTTTTCCAAGAATTTCTCAGTTTGTTGACTTCTAAATTAAGAAAACCATAATGTGATTTAATTTTTTCTATTTCCTGTATTGTTACAACAAAGAAAGAGGTATCATCAAGATCAATGATTCCCTTAACCCTTGCTGACAATTTAACTTCTATCTCTTTAAGCCATATTTTCTTGTCTTTTAACTGATCTGGATTGGCAAAAATTCCTGGGAGCAACTCAAAAACTTGATCAGTGTATTCCTTCTTGCATAAATTGACCTTTCTATCCACATTATCTACATCTGCTGCCAATTGCATTAAAACTTTAGTGACATTAGAAGTGGATTTGATAATGGGATTGGCTCTTGCTTCATCACAAGATACACACATGAATTCTAGATTTAGCTCCCTAGGCCTCCATCTGTCAAAAATGGGTATCAAAATGGCTTTATCTCTCCTCAGCTCATTCCATATCTCCATAATCTTTCCCACATTCTTATAGAGCAATGAGGCATTTATTGTCTCTGCAAAACTGGAGATTGTGGCCCTTACTTTCTCCTCATATTTCCCTACATATAAGGCCTGAGCCTGCTTCAGGTTTTCTAGTTCTTGGGGAGTAATCTCAATCATTTGAGAACTAGAGGGTGCAGGAGATGGTGGAAATTCAATAATAGGGCTAGTAGGCGGAGGTCCTGTAGGAGAAGAGGAAATCATCAGTGTTGAAGACTCCCCCTGTTGGTGTTGTCCCATCAGCTGGCTCTGCAACTTGGAAATGATGCTATCTTTGCCTCTTACCTCCTCCTTAGCACTGTTATAGGCCTTTAAAACTGTTTCCAACTTAATTTGGAGGGCCTCTTTTTCTTTGGCTTCCTTTTCTACCACTGCAACACTGAATTTTGCAGTTTCTAACACAGTACTTGTAGCCTCTACTACCCCTGTACTCTGCACTGTTTTTACCATCATTCCACCAAGATAACTTGACCATGGGGTGTCCTTGCCTTTCTTGCTCTCATTTCTCTTGAGAGACCACATAACTAGTGCAGCATTATCTTTATTGAATGTAACCCCTTCTATGGGTTTAGTTTCTTTTCTTACTGCATCTAGCACCAGAGCATCAGCAATATCCCACTCTGGTAAGATGAGCACTCCAGCTTGTGCTACTAGATCTCTTCCCTGCTCAGGAGTGATGGTTTTGAATTCTTCCATCATCTCCTATTTTATTTCTTCCTCCACTGAGGCTGTATCTTTATTAGGTTGCTCAGCCTTTCTTGTCTCACATCTAGCATTATATCTATTTATATGTTGTTTCCAAATGAATTGCATGAATGCTTCTGATGTGACAAAGTTGTCATCAGCTAAAAAGGCACTACTTGCCTTCTTTATCTCAGGATCCCACTCCTGGCCTTTAAGTTCAGTGGAAGTGATATCCATTTCAGCATCAATGGGTTCTTCTCGCATCCCTTCCTCCACTTCATCATAGGTGTATGCAATTTCCCCTAAGCTACCCAACTACAAGAGGTGTTCAGCTGCTGCTTGTTCATTTCCTATATGAATAGGGGATTGGGATGGGGAATACAAGGATGTATCTGATTGCACTTCCTTCCCCACCCTTTGCTTCTTTTGGCTATCTTGAATGTCAATGACATCTTGTATCTTCCTCTTTCCTTGTGATGTAGAGGGCTCCCTTGTTGTAGGCACCAGCACATTGTAACTTGATTTCTTATGCAAGGTGTAGTCACCAGGAGGAATTGCTTTGGTGGAAGCTGACTTGCTCAGGATCACTCTGGCTTTTTCAGGGTTGCTTTTAATCACAGCTTCCCTCTTCTCTTTTAGTGTTTGCATTACATCTTCAAAGCAAACAATCAAAAACTTTATTTTTTCTTACAATGGGAAGAAGCTAAACAATGGCTCATAGCTAGCATCAAATTGATGCACAAAATCCAAGGCTTTCTTGTAAGCCACCCACTTTTCTTTCCTTAATTCCTGCTCATCTAAATCAAATTCATTTCTGATGAGGTCTTCAGGAATTTGGAATTGATGAGGCCTACCTCTGCATGCTACAATTCCAGCCTCCCTTTGTTATTATAAATTGGTAGGTGTAGCGTCATAAATTGTACGCACTTGCTAGGGTGGTACAATTTCACACCTAGTTTAGCACCCGCCTTGGTGCATTTTGTATTTTGCATTGCATTTCTCCTTTAGCACTTAATTAATTAAATTAATTAGGTCTAAGGTCCTATTTTATCATCTCCTACATCATAACGTTGGGCCCTTTCATTAAAGTGTGCCCCTTTCATTTTATTCCTCCAATACATCATTTAATCAAAAACCTTAATTAGGTCCTATTTTGAACTTGGGGGCTTGATTTCAGGGGTCAAAACATCTCGAAATCACCTGTAACTTCAGGATTCTCTCTAAAATCATCATATCCGACAGTCCTGAAAATCTGGTGAAAAGTTGTCGGGACCATGGCGCCCGGAGTGCAACATGGTCCCGGACATTTTTCCTGAAATTTTAGGAGCGCGATCCAATCATAAAATAAAGCTTAACCCCAAGAAATTGGTGGGATATTCAATCTCTAGGTCGGCCAAAAGTTGAAATTAAGACCTAGGGTTTCATATATAAGAGCTCTCTTTCTTCATTGGAAAGGATCCGAATTTTGGCTTTCAAGGACCTTCTATGCAGCGAAAGAGCAGATCTTTGAAGACTTCAACAACATTCAACATCCTTCTATCAAGTATTTATCAATTTCATTCATCCACTTAGGGCTTGGAAGACATTGAAGAACAATAGGAGATTACCGACTGAAGATTGTCTTGTACTCCTCCCTTGAGGGTTGGGTATGATTTCATGTTGTTTTCATGTCTTTGCATAAGCTTTAGTATATCCTTTATTCATGCTTTAGATCACTTTGCATCTTGATTTAGAGCATTTACATTATCATTTACAAGCAATTAGGGTTTACTTTCTAGGTTGCTCTAGTTTGCTTGCTTGCATTTTAGGACCTTGCACACACACTAGGTCTGCACACACAATACATTTTACAATACAACTTGGCTATTCGTGGAGGTGGAAATCACCGAAGTGGGGGTTTGACTAAGGCAAAACCCTATATAGCCGCCCACCATACCCTTTTCAGATATAAGTGCAGGTTTCGGGACTCGGACGATGCCGCAGGTTGCAGATCCGGGAGAAGCAGACTGAGACCGAACTTCACACCAAGTTTCGGAGAAAAAGACCAGGATAGGGGCGTGGGGTGCCCTGGTCCTTCCAGGACAGGGGCGCTGGGCACCCTGGTCCCTGGGACAGGGGTGCTGGGCGCACTGGTCCTCTTGACAGACAGCATTTTCAGCATTTTTGACAGCTTTTCCAGAGTGCAAAACAGCAGTTTCTGGAGCAGTTTCAGGGGCAGAATTAGGACAGTGGTGCCCATGCCCCCATCCTGAACATTTTCACTCATATTTTGACTCCGGGTATGCATTTACATTCTTGTCTTGTCCTTGTGTTTATAGCTTTCCATTGTTTAAGTTCAATTCTGCAATCTTGTCATTAGTTCATACTTGCATTTTGGGGTTAGGAATTGAACTTGCATCATTCTATCTTTCAATTACAACAAAGGAATAGAAATCCTAATAGGTAGCCTATGGCTCTCTCTTCCACAAAAAGAAGTAGCCAATCGTGTGATACCTCTAGGCTCTTTCGTATTCCACAAGTGTGTGGTTGAAAGTGAGATTAGGGCATGTTTTCTTAGTGTCACTTTTTCCCCCACACATTTTGGTGAACTCGACGTGAATTCCAATCTTCTCTAATTCTTATTTATGTTTTCAAATTTGAGTATTTATGCTATTTCAAATTCAAATTTGTATTTACAAGTTTTAATTTCTTGCAAGATTCAAAAAATTTGGAGGAAATTTTTGCTAAAAACCTTAATTTTTCAATTCAAAGTTGAACTTGTGGATAGCTTAATTGGGATCAATAATTTCAAATCTGATTTAGGAACTCATTTGAATCATAAATTTCATTTTCTAAATCTACATTCTAAGTGCTTGCATTGGTTAAAATTAAACATTTCCTTCTATTTTGCATGTGTTATCATTTGAAAGAGGAAAATTGTTGTCATGATGCATTCATTTCATAGATGTGATAATGGGTTAGCTTCTCTTGTTTCAATTTTTCCTTCTCCTAAAGAACCTCCCCCTATCTATAACAACATTTTAGTGCCTAAAAGAGTTGCTATCAATCCCTTTGAGACTCTCCCATGCTCTAAGGATGAAGACTTTAAGAGTGATCTTGACAACTCTCCTAAAATGTGCCCTTCCTATTTAGCTATCCTAGAGGAAGAGAATAATATCATAAACACCTTTCTTAATGTTACTTTACCTTCCCTACATGATGCCTCTCTAAGTGAAAAGGTATTGATGGACATTGACTTATTTTCTCCTAAAGTTGGTCCTTCCAATGGGGGCATGTTAGTTCAACAAGAGGTTATGAACACTTCTTTCAAAGATCTCCTTCCTAAGCATGAATCTTTGGAGAAATATGTTCATGTTCCTCCTAAAAAACACTCCCTTCATGAGGATCCTTTTGTGCAAGAAGATGACTTTATCCCTACATTTCCTAGTGATGGCATTTCCTTTTCCAACAAAATTCCCACTAGAGATGATGAATTAATGATAAATGCTTACCCTTCTCCTAAAGTTTGTCTTACCCATAAGCATCCCTTAGAGAAGGAAGATGAAATAATAAGCAATTTCCTTAATTCTCTCTCCCATAAAGATCATATTGAAAATATTTTGAGGAAAGAGGATGAGTTTAACACATCTATTGATGCTCTCCCTCCTAAGGATGAGGAATTAATAAACAATGTTATCTCCTCTCCCGAAATTGACAATACTTCAAACATTCCTTTCAACAACCTCACTATTTGGGATGAACCATTAGAAGAAGGTATAGATTATTCTTTACCCCTAGCCAAAGGGGATGAAATCAAGATTGAAAACTCCCTTGATAGTTTCTCACCTTCCTTGAATCTCAATTATTCTCCCTCTCCTCAACTTGGTCCTACTCATAAGGAAACCCTAGTTCAAAGCAAGATGGTTAACATCTCTTTCAAAGATCTCCCTCTCAAAAGTGAGACTTTAGAAAGTAATGTTGATCCTTCTCCTAGAGAGTTTATTCCCCATATAGATCCTTTGATGATAGAGGATGATATGACCTTTCCTAGTATTACTCTTCCTACTAGAACATCAATGCCTATCCCTTGTCTCTCTCCTAAAATTGATCTAATCTATGATAAGATTTTAGTGCAAGAGAAGACTATCAATAATTCTTCCAACACTTTTGTTCATTCCTCTAAACCATCCTCAATCAATTTGATACATGTGAATGAAACACCTAACAAACCTCTCTTCATTGTCCAAGCTGCTTGTCCTTCTCAAAATTCTCAACCTTTAAATAAGCCTATCTTAGTGGTTCAAGGTGGTTATGCTAATGATTCTTTTTGCACTCCTAAGAAACCTGTTATTATTGTGCAAGGAGGTTATTCCTCTAAGAGCCCTTATGAGTATGCTAAGCAATTGACTAGAGAGAGTTATCATGCGGTTGCCCATACTTATAACACAAGAAACAATAGGCAACCTAATCCTCCTCCAGTTATCCCAACTTCACTTCCTCCTTCCCAACCTATTCTTCCTCAAGCTCCTTGTATTTCACAAATTCTTGGTAAGGAATATGATCTCATAGAACAGCTTAAAGCTACCCCTGCTAAGATATCCCTTTGGGATTTGATCCAAACTTCTTCCACTCATCATGGAATGTTACAAGATGCCTTGAAAGATTTGAATGTTCCTCCACCTAATACATCTAGTAATATAGTGTCTTTGGTTAACTCTATGATGAATCCTAAAGCTCAAATTGTGTTTACCCAAGATGAGTTGCCTACTAGTGAAATTCAACATCAATATGATCCCTTGATGATTGTGGTTATCATAAATGACACTGCTATAAGACGAACACTGGTAGATAATGGCTCTGGCCTTAATGTGTGTAGCATTAATCTATTGCATAAGATGAATGTGGATACATCCCTTATTGAGCCTGACTCTCATCCCATTCGAGGCTTTGATAATGTGGCAAAGTCTTCATTAGGTATTATCACCTTACCCATCACAGTGGGACCTGTTACTTTGCCTACTCCTATCCATGTTATGTCGGGAAATCTAACATACAACTTGTTATTAGGGAGACCTTGGATTCACGGTATGCAAGCTGTCCCCTCTACATTGCATAGACAAGTTAAATTCATTTATAACAATAAGACATATACCTTGATAGGTGATACTAATTTTCAAGCTTGTTTGCAAACATCTACTTCCAAAGGGAGTTCTTCTAAATCTTCCTCTTCTAGTGATGACTCTTTACCTATGGCCAAATCATCATCCTCTGATAATCAAAATTCTTTGGATGAGTCTGAAGTTCCTGAAGAAGATTCTTCTCAACTTGAATCTACACATGAAAAGGCTTTTGATCCTGAGAAGGTTCTCGCAGAAGATGATTGGGGATCTCTTGACTTTAATCCCACCTTTGTAGGTGAGTATAGGGTTCCTCCTCGAGAGCTTAAAGTTAAAAAGAAGGAAGAAACTAGAGATCAATCAGTCTTACTTGAACCTATGAGCAATAATTTTGTGGCCGCTTCTCAAACTTCTTCTCCTCACACTTCTAATTCTGAAGAGTTTGATTCTTTGTCTTATGAAAAACCACCTTCTCTTCCTGAAATGGCTGATCGTTATGGTTGTGGTTTTCGCATTTTTGCTAAGCATGGGTATCATGGAAATGGTTGTGGCGCTCATGAACAAGGGATAAAAGTTCCTCTAGAGACTAATTTTCACAATTATGCCTTTGGACTCGGCTATAATCCCTGCAAACGTACCAAAGCATCTAAAAGACCATCTCTCAGTGTGAATGCTATATTTAGTAGTGATGATGATCTCACTTCAACTAAATCACCTTCTACTTCTATCAACTCTCATTCCCCTCATAAGGAAATCTTGGCGATGAACAAATCTCTTTATGACTCCCCTCAAATTTCTAAATCCACTTATGAATCTTTATCTCCTATTCATCATAAAGTCCTTTCCTCTAGGGATAAGGCTCTAATAAATTACACTCATCCCTCTTCTAATATTTCTTGTGACCTTTCTTCTTCAATTTTTATCACTTTATACATGTTTTTGATCTCACTTATAGTTGAGCATTTAACATGTCATATTCAAATACCTCATTCAATCTATCATGTCTTTAAATAACATTAATGGCTGTTATGTTGCTCATCATTATGTGACATTGGTAGCTCATTTACTGGGGGCTCATTGTCATTCATGATGGTACAATTTCAAGTGCAATCATATTTTTGAAGCAACATAATAGCCTAATTTTCTTGTTCCTATGGGGACAAGAGTGATTTCATACATCTCTTCTTTTTATGGTTAAAATTTCCCTTTGGGGTAATACTGTGGAAATATTGATCATCTTTTCTTTAGAATCCTCTTTTCCTAGATATGGGAGGAGATGTGTATTCTCTTTCTTATCCTACCCACTTCTTGTGGGGAGCATTTTTACATACACTAATGTCTTGCTTGCATGAACTCATGTGAGTATGTAGTACATTTTGCTTATGTCTAAATCTCTCCCTAGAAGATTGTGTAAGTCCTTCATCCTTGGGAGGCAATGATCTTTCCTTATTTTTATCTAAGGATCCACTTTTTCCTATTTTGTGGATGGTGTGGACTTTATTACTTGATGTTATGCCTTGTACGCATTTGTTGTTGTTTGTTCAAGGATTCTCTCTTACAAGAGGTGTAAGTCCTTGACTACAACCTCTTTTGCACTTGGTAAAATACATCCATAATGAATTCACTCTCCCAATTGGGTTAAAAAGAGCATCATCCTTCATTAAGAATCACTTTCACCTCGCAAAAGAAGGAAGTATTGCATTCTTATTCTCTTCTTTGTCTTATTCTAGAAGATGTTATATTTGTCTAAAACAATTCCTCTTGAGGATAGGTGTCTTTTGTACAAAGATCTCTTCTCCTCTAAGGATCTCCTTTACACATACTACAAGATATCCCTTTTCAACTATCTTATCCTTGCTTAAAGAGTGTAAAACCCTCTTGCTTGGATCTATGACATTGTTGCATTTTTGGGGTATCTTCTTTTATGATGAAGGTAGGTATCCTTGTTCTACTTTGCTTATGACATAAACATTACACTTTTTAAGAAATGGATTATTCTCGGAACCAGAGCACAGACTCTTAGAGCGAGATGTCTCCGTTTTTCTTTTATGCAAGGTGATTATTCTCGGAACCAGAGCACAGACTCTTAGAGCGAGATGTCACGCTTTTGTACTATACATATACGGGTTGTAGCATACTCGGGCATAGACTCCTATGAGGTGCTTCTAACCTCCCTTACACACACATGCACGAGGTTGAGTGGAACTAGCGGCATAAGGCTATACTTTCTCACTCTCCTCCCTTACATGGATCACCTAGACAGACTCTAGGGGCTAGTTTTCCATGTCCTTTTTCCCATGGATCACCTGGACAAGATCTAGGGGCGAGAAGTCCATGCTTTCTCTCTCACTATTCTTCTCATGGATCACCAATGTCTGTATTCATGCTTTTTTCCTTTCTTTTCTTCTCTTTGCATTTTGTTTCCATTTACATCCTTCATCTTGTGTTAGAGAACTCTCAAATCCTCACACTCTTTGTTGTGTTGGAATTGAGATTTAGTCCTCTTTCTTACCAAATGATTCTCCATTAGTTTTTGATCACATATCAAATCTTCTTGTGAGCATTTGTCATCAATTTTCTTTAACAATTCGAAGTGGTAAACATGATACCCTATTTCAACTCACTAAAATTAGCAAGCCGAAACAGGGGGGGGCATATAGCTACCCTCAAATTTTCATCACCTTCCTTAGTAAGCATTAGGTGATTTTGTGATCTAACGTGTGTTTTGTAGGGTGCGGTTCCTAACTATGTACTGCAGATACCGCTGGGGGCTTCATTCGATAGACTTATGGATATATCCTTTTTCAAATAATGTTTACTTTTCTGTACTTTAGCTTGCATATGCACGTAGTGTTCATATGACCGCTAAACTGGGGGCTAAATGTAGCGTCGTAAATTGTACGCACTTGCTAGGGTGGTACAATTTCACACCTAGTTTAGCACCCGCCTTGGTGCATTTTGTATTTTGCATTGCATTTCTCCTTTAGCACTTAATTAATTAAATTAATTAGGTCTAAGGTCCTATTTTATCATCTCCTACATCATAACGTTGGGCCCTTTCATTAAAGTGTTCCCCTTTCATTTTATTCCTCCAATACATCATTTAATCAAAAACCTTAATTAGGTCCTATTTTGAACTTGGGGGCTTGATTTCGCGGGTCAAAACATCTCGAAATCACCTATAACTTCGAGATTCTCTCTAAAATCATCATATCCGACAGTCCTGAAAATCTGGTGAAAAGTTGTCGGGACCATGGCGCCCGGAGTGCAACATGGTCCCGGACATTTTTCCCGAAATTTTAGGAGCGCGATCCAATCATAAAATAAAGCTTAACCCCAAGAAATTGGTGGGATATTCAATCTCTAGGTCAGCCAAAAGTTGAAATTAAGACCTAGGGTTTCATATATAAGAGCTCTCTTTCTTCATTGGAAAGGATCCAAATTTTGGCTTTCAAGGACCTTCTATGCAGCGAAAGAGCAGATCTTTGAAGACTTCAACAACATTCAACATCCTTCTATCAAGTATTTATCAATTTCATTCATCCATTTAGGGCTTGGAAGACATTGAAGAACAATAGGAGATTACCGACTGAAGATTGGCTTGTACTCCTCCCTTGAGGGTTGGGTATGATTTCATGTTGTTTTCATGTCTTTGCATAAGCTTCAATATATCCTTTATTCATGCTTTAGATCACTTTGCATCTTGATTTAGAGCATTTACATTATCATTTACAAGCAATTAGGGTTTACTTTCTAGGTTGCTCTAGTTTGCTTGCTTGCATTTTAGGACCTTGCACACACACTAGGTCTACACACACAATACATTTTACAATACAACTTGGCTATTCGTGGAGGTGGAAATCACCGAAGCGGGGGTTTGACTAAGGCAAAACCCTATATAGCCACCCACCATACCCTTTTCAGATATAAGTGCAGGTTTTGGGACTCGGACGACGCCGCAAGTTGCAGATCTGGGAGAAGCAGACTGAGACCGAACTTCACACCAAGTTTTGGAGCAAAAGACCAGGATAGGGGCATGGGGCGCCCTGGTCCTACCATGATAGGGGCGCTGGGCACCCTGGTCCCTGGGACAGGGGCGCTGGGCACCCTGGTCCTCCTGACAGACAGCATTTTCAGCATTTTTGACAGCTTTTCCAGAGTGCAAAACAGCAGTTTCTGGAGCAGTTTCAGGGGCAGAATTAGGACAGTGGCGCCCACGCCCCCATCCCGAACATTTTCACTCATATTTTGACTCCGGGTACGCATTTACATTCTTGTCTTGTCCTTGTGTTTATAGCTTTCCATTGTTTAAGTTCAATTCTGCAATCTTGTCATTAGTTCATACTTGCATTTTGGGGTTAGGAATTGAACTTGCATCATTCTATCTTTCAATTACAACAAAGGAATAGAAATCCTAATAGGTAGCCCGTGGCTCTCTCTTCCACAAAAAGAAGTAGCCAATCGTGTGATACCTCTAGGCTCTTTCGTATTCCACAAGTGTGTGGTTGAAAGTGAGATTAGGGCATGTTTTCTTAGTGTCACTTTTTCCCCCACACAGTAGGCTATGGTAGCTGCAAGGAAAATAGTCCCTTTACCTTTGCCTATCAACTCTACCTCCTGTAGGCTACCAATTTGCCTAAGGATCTCTGCTATTCCCACTTTGAGAGGGACCTAGTAGGGTAACAAAAAAGGAGTACCCCTGAAACCAAAAACTCTAAAAACCGTGGAGACTGGATACAAATAAATGTCGCCCCAGTTATGAACAATCTTGATGTTCTCTGCGAATTCTTTTGGCCTTATGAATTCCAGAAGAACCTTGGGGACTCTTGGGTTATCAGAGCATAAGAGAGTTCTTATTTTGGATGCAAAATATTTGTCAAACTTCAAAAAACTAGCATCCTCTCTGTCCCATGACAACACAGTACTCCATAATTGTACTTGCATTTTTTCTCCTTCCTTTTCCTTAACCAGGTCTAGTCCACTGGCAAAATAATCACCACCTTTGAAGAGAAAAAGGTGCATTAAGAGTGAATACCATCCGAAAGGTATATCCACCTTTCCATTCTTTATTCCTACCAACCCTCCATGGATAGCATCAGCAATGAAAGAGGCATAATCAAAAGTGATAGCAAGAGAAGGATTCAAAATCTGGGCAATCATTAGCAAGTAATGATTTGGCATATTTGCTTCAGCATCCTCTCCTAGAACTTGACTAAGTGCCCAATACATTCCTTTAGCCCTCAAGGTAAACATACTTAATGAAAAAGGCTCTTGTGTGTTGAGTCCTACAACTGCTAACCCTCCTATTTTCACAAAAAGTTCTTTAAGAGGCCCATTCTTGAGATGACTCCTCTGTGCACCGTAATCTTGGGCTAATGATGTGAAGTTTATGGGTTCCAGGAAGTTTGTGAACTCATTAAGCCCAAATGCTGTCCTTAAATCTTCAGCATTAATTTCCACAAGGGTTTTCCCATTTACATCTTGGATGCATCTTGCGACTGGATCATAATTCGATGCAATTTGGGTTAGCAGGTCTGTATCCATGAATACCCCTGGGACTACTTTCCCAACATCTAGTTCCCAAATACTGTTTTGAGGAGCAAGAGAATTTCTCATTCCAAATCCGACTTTAAATAACCCCAACCCGGACAGTCCAACCTGTGGGTCTCTCAGCCAATTACCTTTGTCATACAATCCTTCTCCTATCTTCAGACGGGGATCCCTGGGCACTAACTCTTTGGCCTTTGATGCCTGGTTAGTTGACAACGTCAACTGTTCTAAAAAATCATCACATACACTTCTTTCTAAATAATTAACCTTGCCGGAAAATTCCCTTTTAGGAGCCATTTGAAAATGCAAGAAAATGAATATCACTTTTAAACAATCCTGCAACAAGAGAATGATTTTACTTAGAACACCACACAAGAAATGCTACAAAATATGACAGAACTTGATGCTTGCTTGAAGGAATTTGCTCTACAACTAAACCACCTGCTCTGTATCTGAAAAAGATAACTCTGCGTCTGCTCTTCTGCAAAATCTTTTAAAAGATATCTTCACTTGGTTGTTAGGAAATCAAATACTTGTACTCAGGGCCTTAACTATAACATTGATTCTGCATGCTTTGGCCGTCTCTTTGAAATCGAATTCATACGAGAATTCGTATTTTCCATCCCAACGGGTCACAACATTCCTGCAAGATTTTCACTTTTACTATTTCGTTACTGATGGCTTTGTCTTTACTCTGGGTCCCGTTTTTCTATTGGCTACATAATACCACGCGGCACCCAACCATTGGCCTTGAAAATCCCTTCGCATTCCACTTGATACTGGCCGCGTGTCTTTCTTTAAACTGTGGGGGGCCCACACCTTCTTCTTAGACCATGTCGTCATCATGACACGTGGACGGCTCACATTAACTCTCGCTATTTCGCGGGCCTAAAGAGTGAGCATTTTACCCTTGCGAAATAGCGCTGACCATCAGATCATCTCTGAAGTTGATCGGCATTTAATCTTTTGAAAAGGTTCTCAAGAATGGTGGGCCCGCTGCCTCATCACGAACACCTGGCATCCAGTCACCTGCGGCATTGATTTATCGCTCTGTCATTCGCCAGAAAGAAACCATGGGGGGCCCCACTTTCATCTCAACAGGTCTATCTCTCACGTCATCATCATGACACATGGACGGCTCACATTAACTCTCGCTATTTCGCGGGCCTAAAGAGTGAGCATTTTACCCTTGCAAAATAGTGCCGACCGTCAGATCATCTCTGCAGTTGATCCACATTTAATCCTTTGAAAAGGCTCTCAGGAATGGTGGGCCCGTGGACTCGTCACGAACACCTGGCATCCTTATCACTTGCGGAGCTGATTTGTCATTTTCTCATTTGCCAGAAGGGAACCACAGGGACCCACATTTTCTTTTTAGACCGCGTGTCATCATGACACGTGGACGGTTCTCGTTCATTCTCGCTATTTCATGGGCATAAGGAGTGAGCATTTTACCCTTGCGAAATAGCGCAGGCCGTTGGATCATCTCTCAAGTTAATCAACATTTAATCCTCTGAGAAGGCTCTCAGGAGAGGTGGGCCCACTGACTCGTCATGGACACCTAGTGCCTTGTCACTTTTAGAGCTGACTTGTCACTCTGTCATTTGCCAGAAGGGAGCCACGGGGTCTCAATAAATTGTTAACAGTTGTACCTGCCAGGTCATCTCCACCTGCGACCCGACTCATCTCTGGGGCCCACTTTGAACCTTTAATCCTGACCCACTGATTGTGGTGACTTGTGCCACGTGCTACCTTTTAATACGCCAGAAGAAAGCCACGGGGCTCCAACCACCTTTGACAGCTACACCCTTTACTTCCTCCGTCATGACACATGGACGGCTCTCGTTAACTCTCGCTATTTCGCGGGCCTAAAGAGTGAGCATTTTACCCTTGCGAAATAGTGCGGGCCGTTGGATCATCCCTCAAGTTGATCACTAATTACTGGGCCCGACAACTTTAGAAGAAAAGCATACAAGGCATAAAATTTTCAAATAATCAACGTAACCACCTAGGCAAATAACAAGGGGGGACACTTTCTACGACCCCACGACCCATAACTTAAGTGAATAAAGTAACGGAAGATTAGAAACGAGAGGGTTTAACACAAAAAGGATAGGATCTAAAAATCAAAAACCCTTAAACCCCTAAGCTCTAGAACAAAGCTGAAGCACTTGGGATTACACCCTATTCGAAAAAATTCAATGAACCATAGCCAATCATGGGAAAAGAAAAACCCAATTTTAAACAGTGATAACACTTTCATTATCCTCCATTTTCAAGTTTTCATATCTTACCCGGTAACCATCAAGTTTAGCAATTTTGACAGTAGGATCACCTTCATTTAAATTTTGCAATTTGTCCCACATAACCTTAGTCAATGAATTGTCAGTCAATCCCATAATAGGTTGATCAGTAAGTGCACACAAGAGGGCTTCTCTAGCTCTGCAATCATTTTCAATATTCTTATCCAGGTCTGCAGGAGCATGATTGTCAGATGTTGTATCATAAGGTGTGTATCCTTTCTCAGTGATCTCCCAAATCTCCTTGCCAAAACATCTAAGATGAGTCTCAATTCGAATTTTCCACATCCCATAATTTGTTCCATCAAGCTTAGGGATTTCTCTTCTGAAAATAGTTGTCATAGGATCTTCCTCAAGTGGTTAACCTTCTGCAAAAGATGACCAAAGCTCTGATACCAATTGTTAGGATAACTGGTGAACAACTGAGAGGGGGGGTGAATCAGTTGTAAACATATTATAACTTTTAATCCACAATACAACCTTAAACAAATCAAGTACCGTAAAAGCATATACAAATGTCAGTAGGAACAGATACTGATAAACAATACAACTTAACAATTAACCAGATAATCAATGCAAAGAAACCATACCGCATAACACCATGATTTGTACGTGGAAAAATTGAAAAGGTAAAAACCACACTGGGAAGCCTACCCATAGTCAGATGATGCTTCTGTTGAAAGTATGTGTTATAATGAAGGGCCTACACTTGCAGAAAGGCACACTGCCTAGAGAGTACTACTCATTACAAAAGAGTCTCACTGAATACAGCGAGGATACAACCGTCTCAAGATAAATGGACCACAATCCAATAGAGTGAACTTCTAGAAATAACATCTACCATGCCTGATTACAGTCCTGGTTAAGCTTAGTGTTAGAGGACTAAATCCTCTTCTAAATCCAATTCGGTCACCAATGATCAACCAACTCCTCTTCCTGAATGATATTACAATATTTGAACATTATATTCCTTGACCATGACCTTTCCAATAGCCATAATAATTTAAAAGAGTTTCTAGCTCTTATTAATACAAACCCTAAGGCCTAGACCGATTAGGTTGGCCACCTAAAGATATTACAATAATATCATTACATAATTCCATATTACAATGATATGTCATGTCAACTTAAGACCAAAACAATAATAAAAAATCTATAAATCATCTCGAGACATCCTGGTAATGTGTAGAGTACACGTTAGCATAATATCGGTCCATAACCTAGATAGGTACCGAACCTATTCTAGGTCCACCATGCTAAATCAATGTCTTCAATCATTTGAGGCATGATCAAAGAACATCTTCAGCATCCTAAAATTCATGAAGAAGTTGCACCAATACCAATTATGCATCCTGTCATGATTCCTCAATGAAAGCTCTTCTGATAAAGCCTTAAACTAGTACAGTTAAGGGTTTACCAGAGTGTATGATAGCATCTGATTACCAAGCCAATACCAACTAACCAAAACATGCTCTTGGAGCATATAACACATGAAATCAAATATACTCAACTGATCCAAACATGTCGGAAGTGTTCAACAGATAGTCTCTTCTGCCAGTAACACTAGATCTTCTACCGGTAACCAAAACTTGTCGGTCGGTAACCAACCATAACAGCTAGTGTTTACATCAATGACAAAACATCAATGCAACATGTAATCAATTCATCCATAATGCCATCAGTGTTGAACTTCAAAAGATAGCATCTCCTATGCCTGAGTATAGTTCTGGTTAAGCTCAATATCAGAGGACTAAATCCTCTTACATAAACCCAATTCGATATCCAATGATCGACCAACTCATCTACTTGAATGATATTACATTATTTGCACATTACATTCCTTTACCATTACCTCTTACATTAACCATGATTATGTACAATGAGATCTTACATCTATATATACAAACCCTCGACCATAAACAATTGGGTCGGCCATCAAACAAGAAATCGATTACATAATTACAAACCATGTCGACCTTAGACCAAAAAAATCATATCTAACATATAAGACATCCCATAAATACATCAATAGGTCCTATCTACACGTTACATATAAGTTGGTCCATAACCTAGATCAACCGGGACCAAGTATAGGTCCACACACTACAACAATGATCTCCATCTGCCAAGTCTCGAACATGATCACCAACAACATCCTAAAACTCCATTAGAAGCTGCACCAACACCACTTATGTAATTCATCAAATATCATCAAAAGATTTGTCAGTGAAACCCTCGACAGAACCAGAAACCAATCTTCTAAGCAAGCAGGATAGCATCTCCAAGTTAACTAGAAAGCACTCAAACTACCGGGACCAAAAGGGTGTCGATAAAGCATCCAAACAGATAGTGTTGACATCATTGACAAAACATCAATGCAACACACAATCAATTCCACCAAATGGCCAAAAGTCTTGGATGAAACATTGTTCCCTTCTAGATTCACTATTTCATGGTCTAATTCTGAATTAGAAATTACCTTAGTGTGAAAATGTTAGACAGATCTGATACTGGGAGTAAACTGAGAGGGAGGGGTTGAATCAATTTACCATTAGAAATCAGAACTTATGCATATGAAAACCAATAAATCAGAGCACAAAGAAACCAACACAACTAAGGATAGCACATAAATGCACAGTACACATAACACCAATATTTTGACATGGAAAACTCGGTAAAGCAAAAAATCATAGTGGGAAACCCTATCCACAATCACATAATACTTCTGCAGCAATATGTGAAATTACAATGGGGATTGCACTTGCAATCAGGCCAACTACCTAGAACTCACTACTCATCACAAAAACAAGTTTCACTGACTTACAAAAACATCAGACTACAATCTAGAAAGAATGAACTATGAAAGTAGCATCTCCTAATGCTTGATACAGTTTTGGTTAAGAACATATGTCTTCCCTACAATACAAAAACCTTCACTGAATGATATATCACTTGTTCACACATAAACCTTTATCTGAAAATGCAGACATAACCATCGATCCCATCCATGTATTGATATTCAAATTACATGAATAAGTCACCTATAAATATAGATCATCAGCCTTATTGACAAGGTCGACTAAACCCTAAACTCATAAACCCATAATAACAAAAATTACATTACACAGTATCATCGGACCTGTTGAACACAACGTACCACTGAGAGGGGGGTGAATCACTGTTTCCTAAAACTTTTCTTTTTAAACCAATCTTGAGTACCGGTTAACAAAATAAACACTAAACAATCAAACCGGTAATATAAGAGTGGATATCAAAAGAGGCAAACACACAAATGCATAACCCACAACACAAGATGTACGAGGAAAATCCAGTATGGGAAAAACCTCGGTGAGAAATGTTGCTAGAGTTTACTGCTCCAATCCAACCTCACAATGAAACAATGGATTACAATGATTTAGTGCACCAACCCTTACTGATTTAGGGCATGAACCCAAAAAGCACCAACCCCTACACCAAGCTCCAACTCGTTGTTGTAGAATGCAATACAATTTTGATACAGTTAAAGCAACTGGTTGCAAATAAGTTATGCAACACCTGATCAATGGATTTATGTCAGTTAATAGGCTTCTCTTCTTCACCAGTTCTCACTGTCGGTTACTAGATTACTCTTTCTGATCACTCACCGATTACTTCCATCTTTTCTCTCTCTCTCTCTCTCTCTCTCTCTCTCTCTCTCTCTCTCTCTCTCTCACACACACACACACACACACACACACACACACATCCTCACACTTCACTATGTCACACATGGATTCCTTCTTTACCAATCATACCTTATTGGTTCGCTTAACTATTAGAACTACAATAGTTTACCGATTACTCTGTCTCTACCAGTTAGACCCTCTGACCGATTCACCCTGCTAACCCACACTACAACTTTATTAGAAGAAACTCTAAGATAGATAATCTTTCTCCTTGCTCAAGCTCTCTTCTCTCTCACCTCGCATCAAGCATCCACTCATTCCAGTCTTGAGCTCATATATTTATCTTTTAGGGTTCTCGCCAAAACAACATTCAAATGGTGTCGTGTTAGGTTTTACCTTCACCAACTTGATCTGTATTAAATTTGATCCAATTTGCTTTTCTGGAATGATGATCTGCATGTCATCAATCAGCACCACCAACCCCTCGCATTCCAATGTGTGTTTTCTATATTTGGTTGTCTACACCATGCTTTTCTATATTTGGTTGTCTACACCATTCTTTTCTATATTGGGTATGAAGATCAGATCTTCTTGCAGGATCAGCTCAATTGCTTTCCACCTTGTCTTCCTTGAGTCGCAACCTTCTGCCATCCTTCCATGATTTGCGGGTTCTTCATAAAATCTGACCTACTTGCTGACTGTTACGTTGATGAACACTTCACCGACCTCTCCATCATCATCACCTGGATTCCACCTCTCATCCTTGTCGACATCCACCTATGCTTGGTTTTCTATGTCTGTTTGACATCCTTCACTGACCAATATTGACTACCAGTTCAACTCACCTTACCGGTATAACCTAACTTCACCGATGGGCCTTCATACTTGTAGACCTCTTCTCTATTGGTGGATCAACTTGGCCTTCCATCAAACATGCTAGTCCAACATCTCAGTCCATTTATTGGTAGCATTAAACTTCTTTGTGTATGTCGGTTCACATCCTTCAGTTCTTCTTTTGCTTGCTTTCTTGCTTTGCCTTACCGGTGATTATGCTTTATCGATAGATGATGCATTTCATATGTATCGGTATCATACCTTTACTATCTACTTGCATGGTTCATCCTTCATACCAGTTGACATCATAACTTACTTCACTCATACCGGTCACACCTACCTACTCACCGGTGACCATTCCATACTAGTTGACATCAATGACAACATAATGCCAATAATGCCAACAATCTCCCCCATTGGCATGATGTCAACTCACTGCAAGATTTCATATGGTTGTGTTGTCACTGATGTCAACTCACTACAAGATTTCATATGGTTGATTTCTCCCCCTTTGACACAATGAAAAAGGATCAGGGTACTTCATTCTCCCTCGATTATATAGTGTATTCTCCCCTTTTTACCACAACCCACTCAACTAGCAGCATGGAAAGTTCAAATGTGATTGTAATATGAGTGCTGCCAAGTGGGAAATTGGATACCTATAATCATGAAATTCTCTTGGGTATTCCTACAATAATTTCCTTCTTTGGCAGTTGATGTTTTCAGTACACCCATAGGTTCAAGCATGTCGATTCTGCATGATAAACACTTGATCTCCCTCTATATCCAACATATGGTTCAATAGATAGGAGATTTTTCAATGAACTCCCATTGAATGATAGATTTCCTTCTAATCTTAAGTGCCTGAGACAGGTGACACAACTCTCAACTTTTGTCTTAATTACTCAAAAGTACTTACCAATAATGGTTTGGTGAAGATGTTTGCCACTTGTTCTCTAGTAGGAACATATTCCATTTTTACTTCCTATCCTTCAACCTTCTCTCCGATAAAATGATACTTGATGGCTATATGCTTTGTCCTTGAATGCATTACCAGATTCTTTGATATCTTGATGGCACTTGAATTATCACATAGATGGAAATAGGATCAGAGATGTCCACCTATATGTCCTTCAAGCTTTACTTCATCCAAAGCACCAGTGAGGAGCATGTAGCAACAACAATGTATTATGTTTCAGCAGTTGATAGAGAGACTGAATCATGCTTCTTTCTATGCCATGAGACCAACCAGTCACCTAGGAAGAATGTACCACCACTTGTGCTCTTTCGGTCATCAATGCAACTTGCCCAATCAGCATCAATATATTCTTCCAAGATGAATTCCCCTTGTTTGGGGTACCACAATCCATAACTAAGTGTTCCTTGCAAGTACCTAAAAAATCTTCTTACGAAATTCATATGTGACTTCTTAGGTCCAACTTGAAATCTAGCCATCATGCACACTGCTTGCACTATATCCGATCAAGAAGAAATAAGATACAATAAGCTGCCTATCATGGATCTATACAGTGTCTGATCCACCACTAGTGATTCATCATTCTTGCTTAATTTGCTTCTGGTCACCATGGGGATACTCACCGGTTTGCAGTCCTCCATTTGAAATTTCTTTAACATATCCTTTGCATACTTCGTTTGTGAGATAAATATTCCCTTATCTTGCTGTGATATCTGCAAACCAAGGAAGTATGTCAATTCTCCAAGCATTGACATCTCAAATTCTAACTACATCTAATCAGCAAATTCTTTGCAAAGGGTTTCCTTGTTGCCTCAAAAAATAATGTCATCTACATACACAACCACAATGATCATGATTTTCTTGATGTATAAATTGTTGTCAGCACTCCCCTTTTTGAACCCTTGTTCCTTTAGATACTGATCTAGCCTTGAATACCATGCTCTAGGAGCCTGCTTTAAACCATACAGGGCTTTCTTCAACTGGCACACAAAGGTTTCATCATCATGTAACAGAAACCCTTCTGGTTGCTCCATGTACACTTCTTCTGAATTTCCATTTAGGAAGGCAGATTTTACATCCATTTGATATACCTTATAACCCTTGTAGGCAGAAAAAGCTAGAAACATTCTATTGCTTCTAATCTAGCTATCGGTGCAAATGTTTCTTCAAAATCAATGCCCTCTACTTGAGAGTAACCATTGCACACAAGTCTAGCTTTATGCCTAACAATTTTACCTTCTTCATTCATCTTATTCCAGTACACCCATTTGGTGCCAATGGTGTTCTTGTCTTCTAGTCTAGGGACTAATTCCCAAGTCTTGTTCTTCTCAATCTATTGAAACTCTTCTTCAAGGCATCCATCCATTTCAAAATTTTGTTGGCCTCATTGAATGTTTTAGGTTCTACTTCAGTCATGAGTCATAAATTGACTTGTTCATCATTTCGAGCAAGTCTTCTCCTAGTCTACACACCATCACTCTTATTACCTAAAATTGTTCTTCTGGGTGGTTTATTTGCACATATCGATTAGGGACCTTTTTGGATGCTTCTTTCGGTTCACTATCTGACTAATCTTCTTCACCTTCATCGTCGGAATCATCATACCAGTTATCTTGTGCTTGTCTTCCTTTGTGCATATCCTCATCAACTCTTACATGCATACTCTCAATGACTCTCCTTAGTAATTTGTTATAGCATTTATAGGCCTTGTTGTTTTTTGAGTAACCAAGGAATATTCCTTCATCACTCCTGGAATCAAAACTACCTAAACCATCCATATCTCTCTTGATAAAACACTTGCTTCCAAATACCTTGAAGTAATTTATTGATGGTTTCCGGTCATACCACAACTCATAAGGTGTCATTCTGTTGTTTTCTCTTAGTTGAACCTAGTTCAAGGTATATGCATCAGTATGAACCTCTTCCTTACAGTATATGTGTGAAAAAATGGCCTCATTTAACATGGTTATGGCCATCTCCTTGACTATCATGTTCTTCCTTTCTACCACACCATTTTATTGTGTTGTCTTGGGGGCTAAGTATTGCCTTCTGATTCCATGTCGTTCACAGTAATCTTCAAATTCATTTGATGTGAACTCTCCACCCCAGTTTTATCTTATATATTTCAGCTTGCACCCACTTTCCTTCTCTACCATCTTCTAAAAGATCTTGAATCTTTCAAATGCTTGTGATTTATCTTGTAGGAAAGTGACCCATGTCATTCTTGAATAGTCATCAATGAAGAGCATAAAATATCTTTCATCGGCAAAAGCTCTTGTCCTAGTTGGACCACACGGATCTGTATGTACAATTTCAAGTGGTCTTGAGGCGTTGTGTTCTTTTGTTCTGAAGCACACCTTAGTCTATTTTCCTTTCACACATTCATCACAAAAAATGGCCTTACCGGTTTGATGATGGGTGGAATATTTCTTACACACCCCTTTTTGCTTACTACAACTAAGCTATCAAAATTTATGTGGCCTAGTCTTTTGTGCCACAACCAACTTTCATCCACTTGTCCCAACATGCATTGGGATTCAAAACATTCTTTCAAATTATATACATTACCATCTGTCCTCTTGCCTTCGACTACAGTCTGATCAATACTCTTCTTCTTTATCTGGCAATCGGTAGAATCAAAGATGAATTTATAACCTTTGTCACACATCTGACTAACACTCAGCAAGTTGTTCTTCAGGCCTTCCACATAATACACATCATGTACTTTCAGTTTTCTCTCAATGTTTAAAGTACCTTTTCCCTTTATCTTGATCGATGAGTTGTCTCCAAATCTCACTGAACCACCATTCCAATCTTCAAGCTTGATAAATTTCTTTTTATCACCGATCATGTGGTTTGAACAACCACTGTCTACAACCCATAGATTTCTTCTTTCAGCATGTAGGGCAGTATGCACTATCAGACTTGATTTTGCCTTGTCATTTTCTTTCTCAACCCATAGCGGTTTAGTTTCCTTCTTCTTATCAGCTGCAATTTTGTGCTCTGGTTTAACTACCGGTTCTTGATTAGGATATGTCCTCTTCTGCTTGATTTTCCTTTTCTTACAAAACTTTGCTATATGTCCAAACTCCTGACACTTATATCATTTCACATTTTCATTGAAGGATGAATCTTTGAAACTATTGTAGGACACTGGTTTACTCTTCCTACATTCAAAACTCCTATGACCAAATCCATTGCACTAATAATAGACAGCATTCATCTCCGAGAGTGCATTAAATGGATTTCTACTTTCACAACTCATAGTGGGTTTATTGGTTAATCTACAGTCAGCTAACCTATGTCCAAATTTGTTACACCAGTAACAATAACCATGAAAGTTTGGAACATACTGGTTAGGTTGCCTTAGTCCTGCAAAGGTCTGCCTCACTGGAGGTCTTCCTTTCATGTTGCTGACTTTGGTAAATCCTTCATGATCAACTGTTGTGTTTCTCCTAGGATTTGCATGTATGTACATTGAGTGTGGCCTCTAATTCATTGATTGTGTATACCGGTTTGTCTGACAGTTTCTAACAGCTTCTGCATAAGTCTTCTTGTTTGTATCCTTGCTTACCGTGAATGTCTTCCTCTCTTCACCTTCACTTGAATAAGTGAATTGTATCTCCTTACTGGATGTGTCTTTTTTGTTTCAACTTTATCCTTCTTCAAATCATAAGCCACCGATATCTTTAGATTGCTTTGTTTGCTCAACATCTTGTCTAAGTCTTCAGTGCTACCCTCATATTTGTTCCTCATTTTCAGTCCATCCTTGCTCTCTTCAAGCTCTTTCTTGAGCTTCAATATTTGTGCTTTTAGATCTTGATGCTCCTTTTCCTTCTTCAAGAGGTTAGAGGATGTAACTTCACATATCCTCTTGGCTTCTTCCAATTGGAGTTTCAAAACAGAAATGACTTGATTGAACTCATCTAGTGATTGCTTCAAGTGATCTTGTTCTTCTACTGCAGAAAGCTTGGCGTTCTTGAGTTCTCTTCTTGTTTTACTTAACTCCTCAAGATAACTTATGAGCTCACCTTCTAGATCCACTTCGGCCTCAATGTCTTATTCTTCCTCATCTTCACCAACCGCTTCATCAAGTACCATAAAGAGATTTACTTTTCTTTCATTCTCATGGTAGTCATCTTCTGAAGAAATTTCTTCATCTGTGGCATCATCCTTAATATAATATAGGTTGTTCTTCTTCTAGTAGCCTCTTCTTCCTTGCCAGTAGACATTCCTTTCTTTGTCTTTACTGGTATATTTGCCAAAACTTCTTTGCTCATCTCCACCAGTTTCATTATAAGTACATTTTGTAGCAAAGTGTCCAACTTTACCACAGTTGAAGCATTTTAGTGGTAACTTTCCTTTATACTGTCAAATCCTCTCTTGAGATTTTTGACAAAGTTTGCTACTTGTGCATCTAAGTCTTCATTGGATCCTTTATGAGAACCTCTTCCTTTCCCTTTTTGGTGGATTTGAACGCTGCCTCTTTCCTTGAGGATGCTTCATCAGTTGTTCTCATTTCATAGGTTGTTAGAGAGCCAAATAGCTCATCCATTGTGAAGGTATTCAGATCCTTGGCTTCCTCTATGGGAGAAACCTTAGTATCATACTTAGATGTGAGAGATCTAAGTACCTTCTTGACAATAATCTCATCAGCAATTTCTTCTCCAAGTCCTTTGATGGTGTTCATGGTTTCATCTATTTTGTGAAGGCAATCTGTAATCTTTTCTTCATCTTTCATCTTGATGCCTTCAAGCTGACCTCTTATTGATTGTAGCTTGGCCTCTTTGACTTTGGCATCTCCTTCAAATAACCTTTGTAGTTTATCCCAAGTCTCCTTGGTGGATGCACAATTCATGACCTTGACAAACTCATTATCAGACAACCCGCTTAAGATATCATGTTTAGCCTTTGCATTATTCTCATACTCCTTCCTAGCATCTGGATCAATGGGAGGAACACTAGGGATAGTATGCCCATTCTTGACATACATCCACACATCAAAACCAAGTGAGGGAATATAGGTCTCCATGCTTCTTTTCTAGAAGGCATAATTAGATCCATCAAACATGGGAGCTTTTGAGGAGGTGGACTCATTTCTTGCCATTGTTTTCTTTGACCAGAATCTACCCAAGCTATAGAAATCTTTAATCAACTAGGAACCTGGGCTCTGATACCAATTGTTGAACACAATATACAACTCAGAGGGGGGTGAATCAGTGGTTCCTAAAACTTTTCTTTTTAAACCAAGCCTTGAGTATCGGTTAACAACCTAAACACTAAACAATCAAATCGATAATATAAGAGTGGATATCAAAAGAGGCAAACACACAAATGCATAACCCACAACACAAGATGTATGAGGAAAACCCAATATGGGAAAAACCTTGGTGAGAAATGCCATTGGATTCTACTACTCCAATCCAACCTCACAATGAAACAATGAATTACAGTGATTTAGGGCACCAACCCAAGGACAACCAACCCCTTCACCAAGCTCCAACTCGGTGTTGTATAATGAAATACAATTTTGATACAGTTAAAGAACCTGGTTGCGAATGAGTTCTGCAACACTTGATTAGTGGATTTCTGCTAGTTAATAGAGTCCTCTTCTTGATTGGTTCTCACACTTTCGATTATCAGATTACTCTTTTTGATCACTCACTGGTTACTTCCAACCTCTCTCTCTCTCTCTCTCTCTCTCTCTCTCTCTCTCTCTCTCTCTCTCTCTCTCTCTCTCTCTCTCTCTCTCTCTCTCTCTCTCTCTCTCTCTCTCTCTCTCTCTCTCTCTCTCTCTCTCTCTCTCTCTCTCTCTCTCTCTCTCTCTCTCTCTCAGCCTCACACCTCACTGTGTCGCACTTGGATTCCTTGTTGACCAATCACACCTTACCGGTTCGCTTAACTGTTAGAACTACAATAGTTTACCGGTTACTCTATCTCTATGGGTTAGACCCTCTCGCTGGCTCACCCTGCTAACCCACACTGCAACTTTCTCAGAATAAACTCTAAGGCAAATAATCTTTCTCCTTGCTTAGTCTCTCTTCTCTCTCTCATCTCACATTAAGAATCAACTCATTCCAGTCTCGAGATCATATATTTATCTTTTAGGGTTCCCGCCAAAACAACATTCAAATGGTGTCATGTTAGGTTTTACCTTCACCAACTCGATCTGTATTAGATTTGATCTGATCTACTTTTCTGGAATGATGATATGTATGTCTTCAATCAGCACCACCAACCCCTCGCATTCCAATGTTCATTTTCTATATTTGGTTGTTTGCACCAGGCTTTTCTATGTTTCTCTGTCAAATGCAATTAATGGCTTGGTTGTTTTCTTTGACAAATGGGTATGAAGATCAAATCTTCTTGTAGGATCAGTTCAATCGCTTGCCACCTTGTCTTCCTCGAGCCGCAACCTTCTCCTATCCTTCCATGATTTGCGGGTTCTTCATAAAAGTTGACCTTCTTGCTGACTGTTACATTAATGAATACTTCACCGACCTCTACAAGATCACCTCCTGGATTCCACCTGTCATCCTTGTCGACATCCACCTATGCTTGGTTTTCTATGTCAGTTTGACATCCTTCACCAACCAAGCTTGACTACCTATTCAACTCACCTTACCGGTATAACCTAACTTCACCAGTGGACCTTCATACCTGTAGACCTCTTCTCTGTCAGTGGATCAACTTGGCTTTCCATCAAGCATGCTAGTCCAACATCTCAGTCCATTTACCGGAAGCATTAAACTTCTTTGTGTATGCTGGTTCACATCCTTCAGTTCTTCTTTTGCTTGCTTGCTTGCTTTGCCTTACCAATGCTCCTGTTTTACCGATAGATGATGCATTTCATATGTACTAGTAATATACCTTTACTCTCTACTTGCACGCTTCATACTTCATATAGGTTGACATCATAACTTACTTCACCCATACCAGTCACCACTACCTACTCACCAGTGACCATTCCATATCGATTGACATCAATGACAACATAATGCCAATAATGTCAACAGGACCAATATTATGATCTACATTACATAGCATGGACCTAAATCAAGTAATCAAACAATTCCATCCATCAGAAATTTTACTAGGACCAAAATCCAACACGCTTCACCAACCAGTAGAAACCATTCATAAAGTAACACAGAAAGTCTAACCAGATCCAAATAGGACCACCATAACAACACACCAGCCAAAGAAAAGTTACCAAACACTCAGAATATGATCAAGAAGCACCTTGAGTATGATAGAAATCGATTCCATAAGTCAAACCAAAATCGTCTAGCCAAAACACCAAATATCACTTACTGGTAAAGCTAACTGGTACCAAGAAATACCAATCGGGAACATAAGTGATAGTCACCAGAGTACCAAAACATGAACCAACAGAATATTACAAATAAACAACCATCCAGAGTAAGCATCCAAAACCAATTCTAGAGATCTGATCATATCAGATCAAAATCATAGCCAAAACCGAGATGATCACCAAGACTAACCAGGATAGCTCCAACCGGGATAACCTACAACCGGGATAGAATGTTGACATCAATGACAACACTTCACCAGATCCAGCATATTGCCAACAATCTCCCCCTTTGGCATTGATGGCAACACTGAATGTGAAAAACTGTTGGCTTGATGATGATGATGATATTGTTGTAATAGGTTAACTGATGAATTTATTTGTGTTGTCATTGATGGAAACCATGTTTTTTAAGTCATCTAGGTCATCGAGACCAACTGGTATAGCCTAGCTGATAGTGGAATTTGTTAGACAGCAAAATTGATAAGTTGATGTCAACCGGTAAACATGAATAGTGCGATGATCAAGAAATCGGTACGGACGATTGGAGAAGAGTTAGACATTGTGGTTTGGAACATATGTTTATGACATTGGCATACGTCTTTGATTGAAACTGCATCAACAGATTCTATGTATTGAACGAGTTATGATCAAAAGAATAGTTACAGTCAGGAAGAATAGAGAACCAGTATAGCAAAGTTACTTTGATCGGTAATCAGTAGAATTTATGTTATTTTTTTGAATTATGTTTTGTTTGGCCGACATGAGAAAAGTGTAATGAGTGAGAAATTGTAATAGGTGACCGGATTCATTGAATCTAGGGAATTGTTCCAAGGTTCTTAGCTGACTCAACATAGTTGTTATAAGGAGATGTAAATTGAATTATTTCATGTATCAAGAGTGATAATTTGATCATGTGGTTGAAGGAGAAGTTAGGGTTGTTGGGATCCAAGAACACTAAGAGGGGGGGGGGGTGAATCAGTGTTCTACCGGAATGAACAACTTTTAACTTTCTAGACCATGCATATATATACTGGTAAACAAATAACCATATAACAAGAGGCAAATAAACCATCCACATAAATGAACACCATAACACACATAATTTATACGTCGAAAACCTCAACGAGGAAAAACCATGTTGGGATTTGTGACCCATAATATCAGTTCACTGACCATATGAAAAGATATTATATATAATAGGGGCCTGCACTCGCAAGAAGGCACACTACCTAGAGCATACTGACTACAAACTTTTTGCCAAAGTAAATTACTGAAAAATAAACTCAAGAATGCATCTGCTATGCCAAATGGAGTTTCGGTTCTGATCCTGCTCTGTACCAGTTCATAAACTCTGAACTGCTACCGGTATCTCTTCCCCTCCAAGAATTCTTTCCAAGCTATCTACAAATCATTTCATGATATAGCATTCACATACAAAATGATTTCCATACATATATTTTGTGTTATACAATTCTGCTATATTCTCCTATATCCACACATTTCATATGTCACATTTCTTACAAAAATAACCTAGCAAACTGATCTATATACCTATTACAAATTATATGCCTTATGTTGGCTTACAATACATTTACAAAAATGTTGACCTTGAGAATATTAATTACAAAATGACTTAAGTAAATCCTCCTTGATGTCGGCTTCCAAAGAAGTATTGATGTCGGTGCTGGTGTAGCCCTGAATGCTCCAAAGCCGATATCTATTGGTATATGCTTCCTAATGCCGGTGTATGACTTCCATCATATCTTGTTTCCATCAATGAAAACAAAAATGAATCCAATTAGTTGTAAGAGTTTCTATGTTACAACACACTCTGTAGATATTTGTACATTGTTTTAAACAAACCTCAATAGGGATAAGTTTGTCCTCAAATGTTGAAAATTAAGAACAGCATTAAGATTCTTGGCAATGAGTTTACAAAGACAATCTGGGGATACTTCAAGGATTTCTAGAAGAGAATGCATGTCAGAGAAAGGATACCGAAGCATATTGTGAAGAGGTATGAAGACTTTATCTATTTTATGGTTGATACACATACTTGTCAGATGGAGGTTGCAGATCCAAGAACTTCATGGGTCATGCCTATGTGGTATGAGGTAGGAGAAGATATCTTGATTATTTATGTTGGCCATTTTCTATCCAAACCGATAGATCCTAGTGTAGCTAGGTTTGGAACTTTTCAAGAGAAAACAATAGAGGTACATTCTGAGTTGTCCAAACCGGTAATAGCTAAAAGGTTAGAAAAGAAGTTGAAGAATTTGTTGTGGAACAAGGCTTGACAAAGGAAATGATTGCTGAAGCTAGAACCAGATTTGAAGCTAGAAAGGCAGGAACCTCTAGTACACCTACCCATAGACAAACTAGAAGTACAGTTGTTAAGGAGAACCCCCTCCTCCTCCAAAGATACAAATCAAAAGAAAAGCTAAGGAGATTGCACCGGAAGCACCTAAAGCTACTGGTACGAGGAAGAATGAACAAGCCCAATGATTTTCTAAAGCTGCTACAGAGGAAACAAAATCTAAAGGAGGCAAGAAATAAGTGAGAGCAAGTGGCAAGAAATCCAAAGTGGTTGATACACCTACTGTTAAAAGAGTTAAGCAATAGGTAACTAAAGCCACTATAATTGAGAAATTGTTGGAGAACAAAAGGAATTATGTTATATTGGTTGGTGTACATAAGAATTACAATCATTTTAATGAGGAAGAGAAGAAATAGAATTAAGATTTAGTTGTTGGGTACATGAATCATTATAGCAAAGCATTGATTGAGTTACAAGATCAAATACCTGATTCTTTGTATAATAAACTATAAGCTAGATGGTATACTACTATTAGGCGGGACAAAGAAATAATTGAGTATGTACTAATGCATTTGCAACCGGAGACATCTAAGGAAGAAGTGTAGGAAATTCTTTCAAGATCAAAACCATTATTTAGAACAAAGAATAGGTTGACTAGATTTCTTGTTGGAGAATCCCAGTCGGTTCAAGCTAAGACAGAGGAGATTCTGAAGAAGTTTTTAGGACTAGAGAAAGAGGAACTGGAACAAATTGAATCATTTGAGGAAGAAGATATTCTTGACACACTGGTAATTGAAGGAGAACTGTTGGATGTGTTTGAGATTGATGAGATATTTACTCATATAGAGAAAGAACTGGAAGGTAATACTACATTTGTCCCTACTATTATAGTAGAAGAACCAGTGATACCAAAAGTGATTCCCACCGGTAAACATAAAGATGAAACAGAGACAAAAGTGAATTCACAAATGGATGATGTGAAAATCACTGAGCCACCAGAGATAGGTGAAGAGATGCAAAAAGATACTTAGGAAAGTGAACAAGTTGATGTTGATCAAATTAAAGAGCCATCGGTGAATGAAGAAGATAAGCAGAAAGAAGAAGCACAAGAGTAGAAAGTGACCTACCGGTCAGTTACTTCTAAGAAGATTGTTGATGGTGATTAAAATGATGATATAGTATCTATCCAAGGACCGATAAACATGGATATGTTGAGTCCCACATAATAGATGGAGATTGCATCTGCAATGCAATCCATGACCAAGAAGAAGATGATGAGATCTCAAAGGAAAGAAGCTCAAACTATACAGACTTTAGTTGACATATTTTTCATTCTGTTACCGAAGACTGACACTGATAGTCTCTACTCCTATAGAGAAACTGGAGCACTTGGTTACACCAGCAGGGGAACAAATGAAAATTCTTGGAGAAGTTGTCTTATATAATGTTGAGAAAGAATATGAGAAGGAAAGAATTAAGCAATTGATTAAGGAAATTAACAGAGACAGAGTAGGTCTTACTGTTAATATGGAGCAAATCAAGGAAACATTGAAGATCGGAGGTAAAATTTTGTCTACTATTTGCAATTTTTTATTGTTCTTTGATGATATTGATAAGAAGAGAAAGGAATCTCAGCAAGAGCTAAGGATTTTGAGTGAATCATTTGACCCCTTAAATGATTCAGCTACAATTTTTGGTAGATCTATTATGGTAGTTTAAAATAAGCTTGAGGCATATGAGGTTGAATAGGTTAAGAGGACTACTTCATTGCAAGAGTTACAGACTCATCTATTCCCTAAACTACAAATTTTGCAGAGAGGATACAAAGAGACAGAGGCAATTTTGACTACACCTGAAATGAGTACATTTGACGCTATGGAAGAGCTTGCATACTAGATCCGAACACACATTGAGATTATATCTACTCTTTTGGAGACAGGGGAGAATGATTTGAAAGTCTTGAAGACTAATTTTGTTGATGTTTTCTCAAAATGTAATTGTAAACTTTTGAACTCTTCAACATTTGGTAATGCAAATTTTGATGTTTTGTATTCATTTGTTTCAAATGTATTTGCTTACCTTTGTCATTGTTGTCAAAGGGGGAGTAGTATAAGTTAGTCAGTCAAAATTTTGTAATAGCATGTAATTTCTAGGGGGGAGTTTTGTTGTATAATCATGACTCAACTCAATGTCATGTCATGATTGTTGTAATGTGACACTTGGACAAAAAAATTCCTAAGTATTGCCATCAATGCCAAAGGGGGAGATTGTTGGCTTGATGATGATGATATTGTTGTAATAGGTTGATTGATGACTTTATTTGTATTGTCATTGATGGCAACCATGTTTTGTTAGTCATCTAGGTCATATACACCAACCGGTATAGCGTAACCGGTAGTGGAATTTGTTAGACAACAAAACTGCTAAGTTGTTGTCAACTGGTAAACAGGAATAGTGTGATGATCAAGCAACCGGTACGGACAATTGGAGAAGAGTTAGACATTGCAATTTGGAACATATGTTTATGACATAATCATGAGTCTTTGATTGAAACTGTATTAGAAGATTCAGTGTATTATCGAGTTATGATTGGAAGAACAGATATAGTTAGGAAGAATAGAGAACTGGTATAGCAGAGTTACTTTGGTCGGTAACCGATAGACTTTATGTTATGTTTTTGAGTTATGTTTTATTTGGCCGACATGAGAAAACTGTAATGAGTAGGAAATTATAATAGGTGACCAGATTCATTGAATCTAGGGAATTATTCCAAGGTTCTTAGCCGACTTAATAGAGTTGTTATAAGGAGATGTGAATTGAATGATTTCATGTATCAAGAGTGAGAATTTGATCATGTGGTTCAAGGAGAAGTTAGGGTTTTATGTTTAGTCAGTGATAGAAGTAGATCAAAAGTAGATCTAATTAGGCACAGAGGTGCTAATAGAAGATCAGTCAAACTTGTTATTCCCTAATAGTTGCAACAAGAAAATCCTCTCACAAGATCACTCTTAACAGGGTGCGGTAGAATCCTAGAAGGTATGAAGGTTAAATCCTCTAACAACTTGACACATTAGCTTGTGTTTTGAAATCCCTTAACCGGGTAGCTCCTAAAAGGGTTGGGTCCTAACATGCCTTATTGTATAGCTCTTAACCAGGCTAAAACACTCTATTGGTAAATAGATTTGTCACTGCGATCTTTTACCTGAAACTGACCCTGATTGCCCGATAAGCAGTGACAAACATTCCAACAGTTGGAGAGATCGTTCTGTGAAACACGATCTTCCTCTGCGTTTGAGAGGGGCAGCTCCCTCATATGATAGGGGTGTTTAGGATTTTGTGTACTTTTAACCTGAAAGTACATAAAGGAGAAAACATAAAACTAAAGAGGAATAAAGATAGAAACCCCAACAATAGACATATGACCATCGATTGAGATTTCCCAACATTAGCAACAAATTACAAGGGGAGTTTATAAGGTAATATTCTTAGCCATGACATGACGATAAAGAAGAATGTCAAATCTCAACATACGGAGAGATAAGATACTTCAACACATTCAAACTGAGATACCAAAGATTGCTTATGCATCATCACATCAATCATACAGATCACATATGCATAAAAAGACTACCAATTTGACATATGAGAAATCAGAAATAATAACACATGAATACATTTAGAACATACGAACTAAGACATATTCTTCATTATCCTTTTTGGAAATATACAAGTCCAAAATCCTTTCTATACATAGTGCAAATCAAAATGTCATTAAAAGTTTCTCCTGGAATTCCAGCAGAGTTTTCCCTCTGTAAAAAGTCTCCCCCCCTAAATTACAAATAGCCTTGCATTTATAGGCTTCCCAGAATACACACCTTAGTAACTAACTTGGATAGGTTAATAACTACCTCTTTTCTGTGTAAATCTCAATGAGTTAGTAAGTTACACTTTTATGCTCAAAAGAAGTCAACTTTCTAACCTTGGGTTACAATATGTGACATAAGTCACTTTTTACAAAAATAATATCAAACCTATTACATTGAAGAAATAACTCGTTGTCGATTTTGCCGAGGTGACCTCCATGTCTTCATTTGCTTCATTTGATCTCGTAATCACTTCAACATCTATTCCATATGTCAGTATCTTGATCATTGAAACAAAGTATTCATCTGCCAATATCTTTTATTCGAGGACGCACCCATTGTGATCACATCAACTAGAATCTTTTACTGCCATCTTGCATGTTTGCCAATTATCTGTGAAAAATCTTTGTTCTCATAAACTAACCCACATGTTATCGTTTTGACACAATATTGAATCAAAATTGTTGGGTTCCTTCATTCATTTCTCACGAAGTAGTCGGGAAATACCTTAAATATTACCCTATTCACTTATTATATTGTAGAGTACAACAAGTTTATTCTTGTCTAAGTGAGTTCCAAGACATTCCAAAAATATTATGCGCTACCTCTAATCATTCATCTTTTCTCATGGAGTTCGCTAGGGTAACTATAACTACACGCTTTTGCAAAACTGAAAACAATACCCAATTCAAAACATTGCCTTTTATTTTCTTCATGTGGAAATTTATCATTTGTTTTCAAAACAATGACTACTCAAAAGTGATTTTGCACTATCATCATGCTTTGCACATCGTGCATCCAAAATCTCATCCTCATACTGACTCATGGAGTTCGGGGCTTGTGGCAGGTGATTACCCACTGGACATTGCGACTGCAAAAGTGCATTGGTGAATGTCGCAGCTATCAACCCCATGCGTATTGAATGCATTCACTAGTCAATATCGTCCTTTTTTTCTATGCATAATCCCATGCCAATTATGTATTCATCGCCATTGACACCTTTCTTTCATCATTAGCTGATGCAATTCTGCGAACTTCCCCTTTCAAAACATTTACGCGGGCATGAGATGGTTTGTATTGCACTCCACATGCCTCACTTATGATAAAGAAAACAAGACAAAATCGAAAGGGTCTGCACCCTTTGAGGATATCACATTTCCCCGTGCGCCATAACTTGGTGGATCTAAGCTCAATATCGGCTAAAAACTAATTAAACAAACTCCTTCAATTCCTCCTGTAGATGTGTTATTTGGTTGTGTATATTACGTGCAAAAAATGACGTCTTGTGAGGCCAAGCACCCGAGAGGCATCGCAACAAACACTTCTCGTTCTTGATTGCTACTATGCTAGCTCCATCACCGAGATGAAATGCGATTGCATTAACATTTTCTTTTGCCTACCCTAGATATGTTGCTGCTCTATCTAGGAGGAATTGGTAGCTTGTCCCTGAAATCCATAATGTCTTAAGCCAATCTTTTCATAGAAAGTATAAGGAATAGCACCATAGATGTATGCATAAGGAGGGATCATTGAATGGAAGCTAGTATCAAACACAACAACTTGAGGACACTGGAACAACTCTTCTGCTACTCAGATGCCTTCAAGATTTCGATAGGTGTGTGGGGGAGCCAATTGCTGCAACATTACCCTTGGCAAGACATACCACAAAATTTGCCATATTAAAAAGGGCATACCTAATCAAAAAGCTCTTCTTCTTATAACCATTTCCTCACATGAGATGATATTCAAACCTTCATGTGCTTAGTATGTGTTTCCACAATCTACATTTTGTCAAACGCTTCATGGCAACGGCTAAGTTTCCATGATTTGCTTTCATGTATACCAGAGTCGTTGCGACTACAACATCGAACGTAAATCCTCTAACTTCTGCGATTATTGAATGTAAACAAATCCATTTTGTGGATATCCTACAATCATCGCATTTCATGAGACCACATTTCTGCGATCAATGCATGCCATGAGATAACGTTTCTTTGAGGAATTCTATCAAACTGTTCACGTGTGTTGTATGTGCTTCAACGATTGAGAGTGTGGTTAACATGATATTCTGCAACCATTGCATTTGTGAAGAATTTTGTCATGTGCATTGCCTGTTACTTTATTTGCATTCCTTGGAGGAATTTTGTCACACAGTTTACATGTGTGTTTTAATTTTCACGTTGCCTTCCAAACCTGCCAAATAATTTGGTCAAACAGTCCACATGCCTTGTCTGGGCATTCATCATGTCATGAGACCGCATCTCTAGGATTAACGCCTGCCAAAGAGACGTTTCTTTGCATAATTGTATCAAATTGTTCACATGCATTCTCTATGCTTCAAGGATTTGCAACATGTCTACCAAAGTGCTTCCAACTCTAATATCTGACAAAAATCTTGATCCATTATGTTTTAATGGATGCCCATTTTCTGTAGTGATAGAAATTTTCTCTTGTCACCAGTCATGTGATGTGAGCATCCACTGTCTATTGTTGGCATTATGTGAACCGGTATGTGGACATAATGACATTGTATGTTGTCATTGATGTCAATATGTTGAAGAGGTGTGAACCGGCATATGTGAGAACCAGTATCACACTGTGAACCGGCATTTGTGCCAAAGTGAAGCGATGTGCTTGTTCAAGGTGAACCGACATATGGTTATGGGAACCGGAACATGGAAGCATTGTATGACTACCGGTTGGTAGTCTCAACTTCAGGGTTTCTAGTTGATGTGCTTCAAGCCTGTATGGCTCAACAGGTGACATTGTGTGATGAGTTAGCATTGTAATGAAGAATAGATCATGTTGCCACGTCAGCCTTGCGTGCGTGAAGGATCTTGCATAAAGGAGATTGTTCATATCTACCTTGGGAATGTGCGAAGTCTATAAATAGTGATAATGTGTGATGGGTTATCAATCGCCATGAAATCGGTGAAAATGGACGATGGAGAATGTCTTGAGATTGGATCAAGACTGTTGCAATTAATGGAATGTTCTCAATGGTCAGGATTGAACCGTTTCAATTCCTTAACCTAACAGGTTTAGGGTTTAGGCTTTATGCTACTGACCTATCTGTTTTCCTGTAAAGTCAATGTTGTGTTTCTTTCATAAGTGGTTGGCAAAAGTTGTGTGTGTGTATCCAAGAGAAGGGATACGTGATTCTTGCCAGACCAAAAGGAGAGAAGTGATAACTACAGAGTGTAAGTGTAGAAGGTGAAGAGGAGCTTAAGCGGATCTACATTGGCATTGAGTGCTATTACCAGATCATTGTAATACCTATTGATCTCTAACCACCTCAACAGTTGGAAAATCCCTTAACAGGGTAGCCTTAATCGGCTTGTTAAAATCCTTTAACAGGGTAACTCGAAGCTACTGAGTTAGTAAAATCCTTTAGCTATTGAGTTCTTGAAATCCTCTAACAAGGTAACCTCTAACAAGATTTAACCCTTAATCGGGTATTGTAGCCATCCCTTAACTAGGTGATCTCTAACAAGATCGGTTCCTAGCAGAATCTTTTGTAATGTCTCTAATCGGACAAGGCTCCTAATAGAGCGGACTTCTAAAGAGTTCAAAAACAGCTTGTGGGTATTCATCCCCACCGTGGTTTTTCTCAGTTGGGTTTCGACATGAAAAATATGTGTGTCATGTGTGATGCTTTTATCTTGTGATGCTTTGCTATTGTCTATCAAGCATATGATGGTTATGTGTTTTATGCCTATCTATAAAACATGTTGAACTAGCTGTTATTATGATCTGATGATAGATTATCTATGTATGCATAAGGGTGAAATGATAGTGTAGTCTCAAGCTAAGTGAAAGGATAAGTGAGTAACTGGTTAGTGCTTGTCTCAGACATTCTTAGCTTTACCGGTTGCACTTTGTTTCAAACCGGTATCTCTGTCTGCCAGTCTTTTGAAGTGTTTGTTGTCAAACCGGTTTTGGACTGTATTTTTGTCTGTACTGATTCACCCCCCCCTCTCAGTACCGGTTTGGTACTACTCGCTCATCATTAAGTTATCAATTGGTATCAGAGAATGCTCCGGGTCCTCTGTGTTATAATCTTAACCACTTGAGGTAAAGATCCCAGTCAAATGATGAAGAGGGAAGGTCCAAAGTTTAACAGGGAAAATTTAAGTATATGGAAAGACAGGATGAAGATATTCAATAGAAGCATGGGTGCTCAACACTGGAGCTATGTTGAGATTTTCTATGTTGCTCCTATTGGTACCCTTACCAATGACCAAAAGAGAGAGATGAAGGAGAATGGGCAAGTCATGGAAGCCCTAATTAGTACTTTATCTGACATTGAGTTTATTGATGTTCAGGACAAGGTAAATCCCAAAGAGGTATGGGATACTCTTGAAAATATCTATGATGGTGATGAGCATGTAAAAAAGGCTAAGGAAGAAAGCCTTAGAGGGAAGTTTGAAGATATGCGGATGGTTGAAGGTGAGACCATTCAACAGTATGGAATAAGGAACAAAACCATTGTTGGAGATATCAAGAGTGTAGGTGGTAAAATAGAAGATGCCACTGTGGTAAGCAAAGTCCTAAGATCCCTATTGTCGGTCTATGCAATAAGGGTGGTTGTTATTCAAGAGATGAGTTCAATAGACAAGACTAAGGTATCCTTAGACTCCATCATAGCAAAGTTGATAGCCTATGAGCTAAATAGTTTTGATGGTAGTGTTCAAAAGACTGAATCAGCTTTTAAAGCTTCTGCTATACCATCCAGAAAAGGAAAAGAAGCTAGCACTAGTAGTGAACCAAGACAAAGCAGAGAAATGAATGATGAGGAGATTTTGATGGCATTTGAAGATCTCTTTGCTAGGAAACTTCCTAAAGGAACCGGCAAATACAAAGGTAAGCTACCTTTGAAATGCTTTTCATGTAACTAGATAGGACATATTGTTGTAAACTATCCTAATGGCAACAACAAGGACAAACCGAAAAGGTTCAAGAAATCTAACATTGATGTCCTTCACATCATTTACTCTTAGGGATCTTTTGTCAAATGTTGCACCGGTTAAGGTCATCACAGTATCATTTGGAACTTTCTTAGTTTTGTCAAGCCTGCTAATGGTGGAAGGTAAGCTTGTTGCTGCCCTAACTGCCTCTTTAGTGATCTTATGGATGGAGTCCAACCAAAAGAATTCACCATGGACTCTTCTCAGGACTATCCTTATCACATCTTTCAGAAAATCAGGGATACTAAGAATGTCCACAAAACCTAAGGTTTCCACTATCTTGTGTTCCGGTTTGACATTACCATTTTCATCACAAATTATAGTCCTATACATGTTCTTAATTTCATCATCTCCTAGTTACTCAATATGACAATGTATATACATTCTAGGATCCTCTGCATAAACTACTCCCTTAGGTATTTTCAAAAATGCTCCTAGGGTATCATCTTTCTTAGCAATTTCGGGGATAAGTTTGAACACGGGTCTAGGGCGCTTGATAACTTCAATCACAGCAGGGTTTGCAATAAATTTAGGTGCAGATGAAGAATCCATAGTTATAAATACCTCAATCTGCCTTTAGGATGAGTGCTTGAATGAACTGCTTCACTTTTCGCTAGGGATGCCTTCGCTCGAGATTTTCGCACTCTCTGGAGATTTGAATTCTTGGTGAATGAAAAAGGAGCCAAAATACTTACTTTATAATGTTATTTCCTTCAACTACCACATTTAATGTCTGTCGGTTAAGTCAAAAACCTAACTCATCTGTCAGTAAAGAAGTAATCCAACTTCTCACCATCAACCGAGGGTAAATTAGCATGTTTTTCAATTTGTTGCCATACCCCCAAGGGATTTTTCTTTAGTTAGATGAAGAATCTCCTGTCGGTGGAGTGATACTCTGTTCTGCCAGTGGAGGAGTATTCCCATCAACATTCTGATTTGACTTTCTAATCCATTGCTTTAAGAATTCTTGCTTTACCTCTTCAACTTTTTCTTTACCTTTCAAGTTGGGTCCTTTGTTATTTGCCAGTGATGTCTTACTTCTATAGAATTTTGCAATATGTCCAATCTTGTTGCAAGCATAACAAGTCACATTGTTTTTCTGAATAGCTTTCCCATATCCTATGTCAGTACGTGTTCAGCATTGATTAGATAAGTGTCCAAATCTTCTGCAAACATAACATCTTACATTCATTCTGCAATTTTATGAATTATGACCAACTTTGTTGCATTTAGAACATTGACCGGTGGGTGTATTAGTGTTCTGATAATTTCTAGATCTACACTGATTTTCTAGATGACCATACTTGTTACAGTTAATGCATTTCTCATTAAATTTGTAAGCATTAGGTTGTCATGCCGATTTGTTGTGATCATGATTGTTTGCAGTACTGGAGCTTTCACCAATTTCAAAGCCAAGACCATTTGTATCACCATTAGGTTTCTGATTCTTCAACATGTCATCAAATTCTTCTGAACTTTTCTTGAATTTCTCTTTGTGTTGATTTGCAGTAGCCAATTCATTTTCCAAGAAATCTTTCAGTCTCATGAGTTCAGTTATGTCATGTTCTAAGTGAATTAGATTTTTTTTTAGCATATCATTCTCATGACTAAGTCTTAGATTTTCATTTCTAGCATCATTGATTCTTCTAGTCAATTCATCTTCATTCTTCCTCCAATTTTCAGTCTCTTTACAAAATCTCATAGTCATATCCTGCATCTCATTCTTCATTGTATTGTTTTCTTGTCTCAGTTTGTTCACCAGATCATTAAGAGTTTATTTCTCATCATCATCACTCTGCATCTTTTCACAAAGATCTCTTCTTCTATTTCTTGCAATAGTGATATTCTCTTGAAGTCCTCGAATGATATCTTGTGCATCCTTCAGATCATCTTCAAGTTTGATATTCTTCACTTTTACTACATCATAGTCTGAAAGAGTTGTTTCCAATTGCTTTCTCAAGTTTTCCATCTCTATCAGTGTTAGAATCTTCCTCAAACTGTTAGGATTTTGAAAATAGAGGACCAGGCTCTAATACCAATTGTTAAGATTCCCAAAGATACTGAGAGGGGGGGCGGGTGAATCAGTATCTGACTGGTTAGTGAATTTTCTGAACTTATTATATGAAACTCACTCCAAAACTGTGTACAGGTAAACAAGAATTAATGCAGTAAATAAGAACAATAAGCACAACATGAAAGATACACCATAACACAATATTTTAATGAGGAAACCCGGTGTGGGAAAAACCTCAGTGGGATTTGTGACCCAAAATATTCGCTTACTGACCAATAAGAGAATATTACTATTACAATAGGGGCCCAGGTGCCTAGAGCTCACTGTTCAGTTACAAAACAAGTCTCATTGACTTACAAAATTGGATTGTACAAATCCAATGTCATGTACTGCTTCAGATCAACATCTGCTATGCTAGGTTCAGTACCGGTTTAAGCTCTGTAATAATCATAAACCCTTATCCAAGATTTGCCTTACAATTCGTACATTAGGTCTGCAATAATCTAACTATATCCACATCTACTAAATGATCTACAAGATCTCATACTTATATGAGTCTTATTACAATCCACCATGTCGGCTTACAAAAGGATTTTACAATTAAATACAAAATACATTTAAACAAAATTCCTATCGGCCATGGTGCCGGTAATCAATCTTTTCGGTGCCAGTGAACTGTATGCTGGTGTAGAGTCTGCAAGTGCTAGTGCTTGTCAGTAACATATGATTGTAAGGTTGCCATCAATGACAATACCTTCAATCACCTACAATTTCTCATTGGAGTGTGCATTTGCCAACACTTTTATTATGTCTAGATCAGTGTCAAGCTTCTATTGTTTTACAATATTTACATGAAGGTGTATGTTGGGGCCACTTCTTAGCCAAGACCACTGCTCATAAAGCTCTTAATACTGGTTATTAATGGCCTCAATTTTTCAAGGATTTCCACACTTATATCAGGAAATGTGAGGCCTGTCAAAAGTTTTTAGGGAAGCTTAAGTATAATGGAGCCATTCCTCTCAGAACCATGCATACAAAGAAACCATTCCAGATGTGGGGTATTGACTTCATAGGTGAGATAGCAAACAAATCTAGTGGTTGGAATAGATGGATTTTGGTGACCATAGATTATTTTCCTAAGTGGGATGAAGCCATTCCCACAAGACAAGCTACTAGCAAAGTTGTGATAAAGTTTCTTTTGGAAAACATTTTGACTAGATTTGGGGTACCTCGGAGGATTGTGGTAGATAATGGGATGTGTTTTAGTTCAGATGAGTTCTTTGATTTCTGTGAAAATTATGGTATCACTTTGTCATATTCATCACCTTATCTTCCCCAAGGAAATGGACAAGCAGAATCCAGCAATAAAAACTTGTTGAAGATTATCAAAAGGATGTTGGGTAATAATAAGAAGGCTTGGGATTCAAAATTGGTCTTAGCAGTATGGGCTGATAGAGTGACAGTTAAGAAGTCCATAGGATTTGCTCCATATGAGCTGGTATATAGAAAAGCAGCACGACTACCCTTGAACAACTTGCTCCCAGTTTACAAATTTGTTACAGAGGAATTCTCAGAAGAAGAAAACTTTATGGAAGACAGATTAATGGTATTGGCTGAGTTGGATGAATGTAGAAGAGAAGCTCAGGAGAGAAACCTATAGAGACAACAAATGGTAAAGGCTTTACATGATACGAAATCATGTGACAGGTCATTTAAAGAAGGGGAATGGGTGATAAAATGGAATGCCAAAGATCAGGATAAAGGGAAGCATGGCAAGTTTGATGTGCTCTGGCTATGACCTTTCATCATTTCAGAAAAAAAGTGGAGAAAACTCTTATTACTTGCAGGATGCTGATGGTCAAGTGCAAGAATTCCCAGTTCATGCTCAGTATCTTAAGCATTTTTTCTCTTGATGAGCAGGAAGTATTTTGTATCATAATAGTTTGAATTTCTTTTTGCTTTTTGTTTTCAATTTTCATGTTGGTCTGCTTTCCAGAGATAACTAGGATCTTGCTATGTCCTTAAAAGAGAACATACATCCCCAGAAAGAGCCACTGTTAGCACATATTTTTACCAAATGTTTTATGCTATAAGGAGAAGTTTCTTTTATCATATGAGCATTTATTGTTGGTTTGCATGTGCAGGGACCTTATTAGCATGGGTAAAAGTTCTCTAAGGATCAGTTGTTTTAGGAGTGTCAAGATATCACTTGGGCAACACTAAGGGCATGCACTAAGTATAGACTGGACAAGGAATCCATTATGGGAGCATTTGTCAGCAGAGAAGTCATTATGGTATGATCTAGGATTGTCCTCTAGTATGTACCAGACCATGTGGAAAAAGTTGGGATCACCAATATTGAGGATGGATGGCTCATTTGTGCTAGATTGCAAAATTTCAATTATCGGCATAAGTAATCCCAATGAAACAGCATTGGCAAGCAAAAGAAGGTTTATCGACATGACTTATATTGATGAAATAGAAGGCGAATGCATTAGAGAGCTTAAAAGAGACTCAGTAGGGTGTGTGCTTTTGAAAAAGTCATACCATTGGGATAGTTTGATCCGATGAAGTAGAAGGCGGTGGTTTTCTATTGGCATGTATTGGCTTATCAGAAATATGCAGAAATTGTTATACCAATAGCCTATGAAGCCATCAGTGTGACTTGTGACGATAAGGAAGTGCAGATCATGGAATTATAGTATAGGGAGATCGGAAGTAATGAGAAAAGTCTATCCCCATACCTAATGACTAAAGGGAACCAAAGATGGGCCCATCAGAGAAAAGGACTATATCAGGATAAGGCAAAAACAGTTAGACCGATCCCTGATGTCATGGAGAATCAGAAGGCGGAACCATCGACATTACCTATACCGATAAAGTAGACTCATAAGCATAAAGAATAAAAGTTCATCAGAAACTCATCGAGACTTCGGGAGGAATAGAAAAAGGCTATTTTGACCCCCGATGAAGATAGAAGCGTCTACAGGGATATCAGTGTAAACTATACCGATAAAGTAAACATTAAGTGTGGACTCATCAGGACATCAAATGAAGAAATTTAATGCTATGCCGAGTCCCGATAGAACTGTTAAGGCAGATGGTGAGTTGAATTGAGTTCTTCGGGGTAGGTTATGCCAATAGCACGGGGAACTTAGCCAAAATGTGGATCAATGTATTGAGAGTTTCGGGGCATCTGAGGGACATGAAATAAACTATGTCGACACCTGATGAGTTAAGTAAAAGAAGACCGAAGGCAAATGCATCGGGGAGAATTATGCTGATGGATAATTAAAATGAAAAGAAAAGTCGAGACTAAAGGGATGCCCATCAGGATAAAGTGAACCATCAGGATTAAAAAAAACTATTATTTTGAGACCCGATAAGTTGGTCAGGATGTCTTGTACCGATCAGAATGTGAAAAGCGGTAGTCATAACAAATGGCTCCAAACAAATGAATCATTGGGAAAAGTCTCGCCGATTAGCCATTGCAGGTCTTGATGTGAAAAACCAACATTATGGCTTCAATTAAATGCATCTATTGAGTGGGTCCATCATGACACGAAGCAAATCCATCAAGATTGTGGTAATTGAGTACAAGATTGGACTTCCTGGAATATATAACTAGTGTTGCATAACAACATCTCGCACAGAGCTATTGCAAAAGATATCAGGTGCTTATTGAGAAAATATTTTGAACTACTGAGCATAGAGTAAAGAAATTTACAGAGATGGAGGGGTCAACCTCAAAAGGGAAGCGAAAGTTTGTTGAAGTATCTAGTACCACGACGAAAAAATCAAAGGGTGAAATCGGTCAAGCTCGAAGAAAATTAAACCAAGATATGATAGATTAGATGGGTTGTCCAGGAGCTAGGTCACATAGAGCTAAGGTGAATTTCCCTATTTGCGACCAGTTGGAGGGAAGATATAGAGATGTTGGAGATGTACTCACAACAGTGCATAGGCACGAGTTGTTTCTTTTTCATTACCTCCGCAGGGATGAACGTATGCCAATTTCAAACCCATGGAACACCGATTTAGGTAAACTTGTGGTACCTATAAATTTTCTGGATATTTTGTGGTACCTATAAACTTGTGGTACCGATTTAGGGATGAACCTATGATGACATTTGTCGGATATTTTCTTATGTGGTTATATTTCTTGCATGCATATTCATTTTCAAGTTGGTGAAAGTTGTTATCAGATCTATTAATTTTGTGCTTGCACTGATTCACCCCCCCCCCCCCTCTCGGTGCCTTATAAGTTTATCAATTGGTATCAGAGCCTAATTCCCTTAAGTATTAACCACTTGGGAAGGATCTCTCAGGCTAACATGGGGGAACGTTCAATGAGTTAGAGAGAGCTTTCACATAAGCTTGCAGAATCTAAAGAATCCCTTGGTGAACTAAAGATCAAGTACAAAGCTTCATTGGCTAAGAGAAAAGACCTTGCTGGGTAGTTATTGGAACGCAGTGAAAGCAATTCATCTGAGGAAGCAAACATTGATGCCTTGGTTAATGAGGTGGAAAAGTTGAAGAATGATAATACAAATCGGAGAAGAGAGTTGGAAGCCCTTACCATCCTGATGAGCCAAGAGTTGGAAACCAGGAGGACAATAGAAGACAAAATAAGAGATCAGGAGCATGAGATTGTTAAGTTGAACTGGGAGATTGGTAACTTGCATGTACATCTTCGTGAGGAAAGAGAGGAAAAAGAGGAAATAGCCTCCAATCGGGATACAATGTTGACATCAATGACAACACTTAACCAAATCCAACATATTGCCAACAGTATCCCCCTTTGGCATTGATGGCAACACTGAATATCAAAAACATCCAAGTGTCAAGGAATGCCAACAATCTCCCTCACATATATTACTAATTTTCACATGAATACCACCTCTCCCCCTTTGACATCAATGACAAAGGGCGGATACCAAGTCAAAAAAACTAAACCAAACAGTTGACTACTCTCCCTAAGTAGTAGCATCATCTCATCAACCTGGATCAAAGAAAATATCTAATAAGCTTACATGATTGATGCATTCCTGTATCTCTAAGTCTCTTCTGGAGGGTTTGTAACCCCTAGCTAATCTGTGATATATTCAAAAGTATCTTTAGGAAATAGTTTACTTAGAATATCTACAATCTGCTCCTTAGTAGGCACATAAACCAATCTGACTTCCTTTGCTTCAACCTTTAACTTCAAGAAATTGTACCTTATAGAAATGTATGTTGATTTGGAATGAAATATTGGATTCTTTGACATAACAATAGCAACAATATTGTCACGGTGAATAACAATATGCTCATCATAACTTACCCTTATATCTTTTAGCATTTGTTTCATCCATAACATGTGAGTACAGTTGGTAGCAGCAGCTACATATTCTGCTTTAGCAGTAGATATGAAGTACATGATTGTTTCTTGCTAAGCCATGAAACTAATATAATTCATAGGAGGTAGTTAAGCCATGTCACAAACCCAAGCACTATAGTGCACAACACAAGGAAACCAAGGGCACACACCTTACAATAATCCCCAAAGATCTGATCTTCATAATGATTTAGTTTCACATACCTGGGTGTCTTTGAATTTTCTTGATTTACTGACTCTTTCTTATGTTCCTTTGTCATAGTTGAGCTTTCTAATGTTACCGGAGTGACAGGTTCACATTCTGAGCAGCTTCATGCATTATCAGTTCAAGTCTGATAAATTCATCTTCCGGTCCAGAGTCATATGATCTGATCTGATTACTACCATGTTCATCCACCTTAACATTTATGCTCTCTATTATCCTATTCAATCTTTTTTTATATCATCTATATGCTTTGCTCTTGGTAGAATAACCCAAAAATATTCCTTCATCACTTCTAGGATAAAATTTTCCCAATGCATCATCTCTTCTAATGTAACATTTACTTCCAAAATTTTTGAAATATCTGATAGTAGGAGTATGACCAAACCATAATTCACAAGGATTCTTACTAGTATCACCTTTTATGTGTACTCTATTGTGTATACACCTATATTGATAGCTTCCCTCCAATAAATATTAAACAATTTAGTTTTTGTCATCATAGTCCTTGCTGCATCCAATATATTTCTATTCTTTCCTTTCACCAATCCATTATGATGTGGTGTCCTTGGTGCAGAAAGTTGTCTTCTGATTACATTCTTCTCACAAAAGTTGTTGAATTCACCGGATATAAACTCACTGCCTTGATCTGATCTCAAACACTTTATCTTCAGTCTTGTCTCAATCCTAACCATAGCTTTAAAGATTTTGAATTTCTCAAAAGCTTTAAATTTTTTTTCAAAAATGCTACTCACATCATTCTAGAATAATAATCAATAAGTAACATAAAGTATCTACCACCTTGAAAACTTTTAGTCATTTCTGGTCCACACAAATTAGCATGAATAAGATCAAGAATTTCATTAGTTTTATCATGTATGCTTCGAAAAGAAGTTCTAAATTGCTTACCCATTTGACATTCTCTACATGCTAGATTATGAGGTTTGACAATTTTGGGCAAATCTCTAACAGCCTATGTTGAACTAATCTTCGCTATCTAATCAAAATTTACATGACACATCCTCTTATTTCATAACCAACTTTCATCAATATGAGCAATCAAGCAAGCTTTCTCACTGAATTTCAGATGAAAGAATTTTCCATTGCTCTGAGTTCCGGAAGCAATTTCCAATCCAAATCTATTGATGATCTTACATTTTCCATCCTTGAACTGTGAATGAAATCCTCTATCCACCATCTGACCTACACGTAAAAGACTATGCTTTAAGCCTTCAACATAATAAACAATATTAGTGTTAGTCTTACCATCCAATGATATTGCTCCCTTGCCTTTGATCCTGCATGCCTTGTTGTCTCCAAATCTGACTAATCTGCCACCAAATTCTTGTAGTGATAGAAATTTTCTTTTGTCACCAGTCATGTGATGTGAGCATCCACTGTCTATTGTTGGCATTATGTGAACCGGTATGTGGACATAATGACATTGTATGTTGTCATTGATGTCAATATGTTGAAGAGGTGTGAACCGGCATATGCGACAACCGGTATCACACTGTGAACTGGCATTTGTGCCAAAGTGAAGCGGTGTTCTTATTCAAGGTGAACCGGCATATGGTTATGGGAATCGGCACATGGAAACGTTGTATGACTACCGGTTGGTAGTCTCAACTTCAAGGTTTTTGGTTGATGTGCTTCAAGCCTGTATGGCTCAATAAGTGACATTGTGTGATGAGTTAGCATTGTAATGAAGAACAAATCATGTTGCCACGTCAGCCTTCTGCGCGTGAAGGATCTTGCATAAAGGAGATTTTTCCTATCTACCTCGGGAATGTGCGAAGTCTGTAAAACAATGATAATGTGTGATGGGTTATCAACCGCCATGAAATCGGTGAAAATGGATGATGGAGAATGTCTTGAGATTGGATAAAGACTGTTGCAATTAATGGAATGTTCTCAACGGTCAGGATTGAACCGTTTGAATTCCTTAACCTAACAGGTTTAGGGTTTAGGGTTTATGTTACCGACCTATCTGGTTTCCTATAAGGTCGATGTTGTGTTTCTTTCTTAAGTGGTTGGAAAAAGTTGTGTGTGTGTATCCAAGAGAAGGGATGCGTGATTCTTGCCAGACCAAAAGGAGAGAAGTGATAACTGCAGAGTGTAAGTGCAGAAGGTGAAGAGGAGCTTAAGCGGATCTGCATTGGCATTGAGTGATATTACCAAATCATTGTAATACCTGTTGATCTCTAACCACCTCAACAGTTGGAAAATCCCTTAACAGGGTAGCCTTAACCGGCTTGCTGAAAATCCTTTAACAGGGTAACTCGAAGCTATTGAGTTAGTAAAATCATTTAGCTATTGAGTTCTTGAAATCCTCTAACAAGGTAACCTCTAACAAGATTTAACCCTTAATCAGTTATTGTAACCATCCCTTAACTGGGTGATCTCTAACAAGATCGGTTCCTAGCAGAATCTTTTGTAATGTCTCTAACAAGACAAGGCTCCTAACAGATTATCTATGTATGCATAAGGGTGAAATGATAGTGTAGTCTCAAGTTGAGTGAGAGGATAAGTGAGTAACTGGTTAATGCTTGTCTCAGACATTCTTAGCTTTACCGGTTGCACTCTGTTTCAAACCGGTATCTCTGTCTGCTAGTCTTTTGAAGTGTTTGCTATCAAACCGGTTTTGGACTGTATTTTTGTCTGTACTGATTCACCCCCCCCTCTCAGTACCAGTTTGGTACTACTCGCTCATCATTAAGTTATCAATTGGTATCAGAGCATGCTCCAGGTCCTCTGTGTTATAATCTTAACCACTTGAGGTAAAGATCCCAGTCAAATGATGAAGAGGGAAGGTCCAAAGTTTAAAAGGGAAAATTTCAGTATATGGAAAGACAGGATGAAGATATTCAACAGAAGCATGGGTGCTCAACACTGGAGCTATGTTGAGATTTTCTATGTTGCTCCTACTGGTACCCTTACCGATGACCAAAAGAGAGAGATGAAGGAGAATGGGCAAGTCATGGAAGCCCTAATCAGTAGTTTATCTGACATTGAGTTTATTGATGTTCAGGACAAGGTAAATCCCAAAGAGGTATGGGATACTCTTGAAAATATCTATGATGGTGATGAGCATGTAAAACAGGCTAAGGAAGAAAGCCTTAGAGGGAAGTTTGAAGATATGCGGATGGTTGAAGGTGAGACCATTCAACAGTATGGAATAAGGAACAAAACCATTGTTGGAGATATCAAGAGTACAGGTGGTAAAATAGAAGATGCCACTGTGGTAAGCAAAGTCCTAAGATCCCTATTGTCGATCTATGCAATAAGGGTGGCTGTTATTCAAGAGCTGAGTTCAATAGACAAGACTAAGGTATCCTTAGACTCCATCATAGCAAAGTTGACAGCCTATGAGCTAAATAGTTTTGATGGCAGTGTTCAAAAGATAGAATCAGCTTTTAAAGCTTATGCTATACCATCCAGAAAAGGAAAAGAAGCTAGCACTAGTAGTGAACCAAGACAGAGTAGAGAAATGAATGATGAGGAGATTTTGATGGCATTTGAAGCTCTCCTTGCCAGGAAACTTCCTAAAGGAACCGGCAAATACAAAGGTAAGCTACCTTTGAAATGCTTATCGTGTAACTGGCTGGGACATATTGTTGTAAACTGTCCTAATGGCAACAACAAGGAGAAGTCGGAAAGGTTCAAGAAATTCAAAGGAGGAAACCGGAGAAACTGTTTTGTGGTAGTTGATGAAGGAGTCATAGATGAAGAATCAGATGATGAAGAAAATGAAGATATTGTGTTTGTTGATGTCAAAGAAGACGTGTCAGACAAGAAGGCTATTGTCTCCCGGTTTGATAATTTGAATGAGTGGATCATTGACAGTGGTTGCTCTCACCATATGACTGGTGACCGGAGAAAGTTTCTATCCTTAGAGGAGTATTATGGTGGTGTGGTTCGCTTTGGCAATGATTGACCATGTATGGTTAAAGGAAAAGGGTCCATCTCTCTGAATGGAAAGAGTAGTGCTGACAATGTGTACTAGGTTGATGGTCTCAGACACAACATTCTGAGTGTTGCCGAGCTGAATGACAGTGGCCTCACTTTGGATTTCAAGAATGGAGTTTGCAGAATCAAAGGAAAAGATGGTGAATTGGTGGCCACCGGCATGCAGACCAAAGTAACCTATTTCATCTAAATGCAAATATAAGTACATGTCTTATGGCTAAATTTGATGATAGTTGGATATGGCATAGGAGACTCTACCATTTAAACTTTGATAACATTGTAAAGGCTAGTAAGATCAAGGTAGTTAGAGGGTTGTCGATGCTAAGAAAACTGGATAATACCGTGTGTAGAGAATGTCAACTGGGGAAAATGTCTTCCTCAACCTTTAAAGGTAAATCTTTCACTGCTGACAACTTGCTTGATCTTGTGCATACTGATTTGTGTGGTCCTATGAAAACTAGGATTATGCAGGGTGATAGGTACTTCATGACATTAGTGGAGTATTAGTGGAGAAGGAAAGCAGTAAAAGGATCAAGTGCCTGAGAACTGATCAAGGAGGGGAATTCACTTCAGGTGAATTCAACAAGTACTGTGAAGAACATGGCATCAAGAGGCAATTGTTTGCCCCCCGGACTCCACAGCAGAATGGCCTAGCAGAGAGGAATAACCGAACTGTGGTTGAAGCAGCTAGAACCATGTTGATTCAAGGAAAGGTAGCTCACACCTTTTGGAGAGAAGCGGTGAGCACTGCAGTCTACACAATGAACCAAGTACTCATCAAGAAAGGTAAGGATAAAACTCCTTATGAGTATTGGACTAGTAAGACACCTGTGGTTAGCTACTTTAGAATGTTTGGTAGCGAATGTTACATCAAGAGAAGTGAACACCAGAGCAAATTTGATGTGAAATGTGATGAGGGAATATTCCTAGGATATTCCACCAAGAGAAAAGCTCTCAAGTGTTTCAACAATAGGACTCAGAGAATTGTGGAAAGCATCAATGTAAGAGTTGATGAAACCTCTGAGAAAACTGAGGAAACTAGAAATGTGCAAGCGGTAAGTGAACCGACTGCAACCTTCTAGGAACCGGTTGTTAGTCAACCGAGTACCAATAACAGTGTTCCTATACCGGCAGATGTAGATGTTGATGCTGATGGAGATGAGGATGAAGAAGAAAAGCAAGAGGAATCTATCAAGACCATTCCTCGGTATGTCAAGCTGAATCATGATCCTAAGCAGATTATAGGAGATAAAGATGCAAGAATCCTTACAAGAAGAAAGGTCAGAGAAAACTCATGTATGATCTCTGAATTTGAGCCTAAATCATTTAAAGAGGCACATAAAGATGAAGACTGGATCAAGGCAATGGAAGAGGAACTTGACCAGATAGAAAAAAGTGATACCTGCAAAGTGTAAGTGCAAAAGGTGAAGAGGAGCTTAAGCGGATCTACATTGGCATTGAGTGTTGTTACCAGATCATTGTAATACCTGTTGATCTCTAACCACCTCAGTAGTTGGAAAATCCCTTAATAGGGTAGCCTTAACCGGCTTGCTGAAAATCCTTTAACAGTGTAACTTGAAGCTACTGAGTTAGTAAAATCCTTCAGCTATTGAGTTCTTGAAATCCTCTAACAAGGTTTACCCCTTAATCAGGTATTGTAGCCATCCCTTAACCGGGTGATCTCTAACAGGATCGGTTTCTAGCAGAATCTTTTGTAATGTCTCTAACTGGACAAGGCTCCTAACCGAGCAGAGTTCTAAAGAGTTCAAAAACAGCTTGTGGGTATTCATCCCCACCATGGTTTTTCCCAGTTGGGTTTCCACATGAAAAATATGTGTGTCATGTGTGATGCTTTGCTATTGTCTATCAAGCATATGATGGTTTTGTGTTTTATGCCTGTCTATAAAACATGTTGAACTAGCTGTTATTATGATCTGATGATAGATTATTTATGTATGCATAAGGATGAAATGATAGTGTAGTCTCAAGTTGAGTGAAAGGCTAAGTGAGTAACCGGTTAATGCTTGTCTCAAACATTCTTAGCTTTACCGGTTGCACTCTATTTCAAATTGGTATCTCTGTCTGCCAGTCTTTTGAAGTGTTTGTTATCAAATCGGTTTTGGACTGTATTTTTGTCTGTACTGATTCACCCCCCCCTCTCAGTACTAGTTTGGTACTACTCGCTCATCATTAAGTTATCAATAACCTATTCATCCTTTTCTTCAATTTTAGTATCTAAAGCCTTTTCCTCAGTATGAGTTGTTTCAATGATAGGTTCTAGAGAATCATCCTTGATAGAAAACCTAGTCCTTACCGGAGGCAGCTCCATTACCGGTTCCACTCACAGGTTCATCATTATCATCATCAATAATACCAAAATCATCATCACTAGCATAATAGCATGATTTATCCTTATTCCTTCTAAATCTAGGTTTGTTTCGATATTCCAGCTTAGGCTTATAACTCTTCACAAATCTATCATGATTCCTAGCAGCTCTTTCAGGGCATCTGGAAGCAAAATGACCAATCTTATTGCATACATCTCTAATCTAGCTTCTTCTTACTGGAGGCAGATGCTTTAAATGCAGTCTCAGTTTTAGTAGCACTGTGGTCTCCAAGTTCCTCAAGCTCAAAACAAGTCAATTTTCCAAGCAGTGTATCTTTGGTAACAGGGGTACTTGACATTGTCCAGAGTTTATTGATTGCAGTAGCCTTCATCTTATAAGTTGGATGTAGAACTCTCAGAACCTTTGACACTATCTCATCCTGACTAATCGATCCATCATAGAATTTGATTTCCATAACAATCTCATTTACTTTATCCATGAAAGAACTTATCTTCTCATCTTCTTCCATCTTCAAAGTTTTGCAAAATTCACAGCCTGTTCACCTTCATAAAGAGTTTAAAGCTTTGTCCAGATCAGCTTTGCATTCTCCAACTCTATGACATTCAATAACTTTTCATCAAATAGGGCTCTTAACAATGCTTCTTTAGCTCTTAAATCATTTTCAACCTTCTTATGTTCATTAGCAGGTGTCGGTGTTCCAGAATTAGGATCATGAGGTATATACCCTTTCTCCACTATCTCCCAAACCTGAGCTCCAAGACATTTGAGATGAATCTTCATTCTCTCCTTCCATGTTTTGTAATTTGTACCATCAAATTTGGGACTCTCCTTTCGATAGGGATTGAATGTAGAACTAGATGCAGTTGCCATCGGATCTCCTCAAGTGGTTAAGCTTATGTAGAGAGGACCTTGCTTTGATACCAATTGTTAGACAGATCTGATACCGGGAGTAAACTGAGAGGGAGGGTAAATTAGTTTACCATCATAAATCAGAACTTATGCATATCAAAACCAATGAACCAAAGCACAAAGAAACCAACACAATGAAAGATAGAACATGAAAGCACAGTAGACACAACACCAATATTTTGACATGGAAAACCTGGTAAAGGGAAAAACCATGGTGGGAAACCCTGCCCATAATCAGATAATACTTCTACAACAGTATGTGAAATTACAATGGGGATTGCACTTGCAATCAGGCCAACTGCCTAGAGATCACTGCTCATCATAAAAATAAGTCTCACTAACTTACAAAAATATCAGACTACAATCCGAAAAGAATAAACTGTGAAAGTAGTATCTCCTAATGCTTGATACAGTTCCGGTTAAGAAAAGATGTCTGTCCTACAATACAAAAACCTTCACCGAATGATATATCACTTGTTCACACATAAACCTTCCTCTCATAATGAAGATATAACCATCGATCCCATCCATGTATCAATATTCAAATTACATGAATAAGTCACCTATAAATACAGTTCATCAATCTTATTGACAAGGTCAGCTAGACTCTAAACCCATAAACCCATAATAACAAAAATTACATTACGTGGTATCACTGGACCAATATGATGATTTACATTACATAGCATGGACCTGAATCAAGTAACCAAACAATTCCATCTGTCAGAAATTCCGCTACGACCAAAATCCAACACGCTTCACCAACTGGTAGAAACCCTTAGTGAAGTAACACAGAAAGTCTAACTGGGTCCAAATAGGACCACCATAACAGCATGTCAGCCAAACAAAAGTCACCAAACACTCAAAATATGATCAAGAAACACCTTTAGCATGATAGAAACCAATTCCATAAGCCAGACCAAAATCGTCTGGCCAAAACACCAAATATCACTTACCGATAAAACTAACTGGTACCAGGAAGTAACAACCGAGAACATAAGTGATAGTTACTGGAGCACCAAAAGATGAACCAACAGAATATGGAAAACAAATAACCATCCAAAGTAAGCATCCAAAACCAATTCCAGAGATCTGATCATACCGGATCAGAATCATAGACAAAACCAAGATGATCACCAAGACTAACCGAGATAGGTCCGACTGGGATACAGTGTTGACATCAATGACAACACTTAACCAAATGCAGCATATTGCCAACAGAAAAAGGGTAAGGTAGGCAACAGGATATCTAACCCTCATGTTTATACAAAATTCCTATTTCTAGCATGAATTATGAATAATAGCTTTCACTGTTCCATTCCGGAAAGCTTAATGTTATTAATTTGTATTTTAAGGAACACCACTAAGTTCCCTTATGTCTATCTAACCCTTTTCATACTAAGGATTGATTAAGCATTAACCATAAGTCAAAGTTTCTTACTAGTTAACTCAAGCTTGGTGAGCTTCAAAACTGATATAAATTTTCAATAGTCATCTAATCAGCAGGATTAACTTTAGAGATGTTACCAGTGTTATGTCTCTCTCTTACCCCTTCTGTTAATTTGACTTACATGTCTCAGTCATAATCCACAAACTTCCTCTATTTTTTAGTAATATTCTCATATGAGGTTTTGTTTAATCCTTCTCGTTAATCCTTGCATGTTATCAAAGAATGCAACTAATCCCCTAGTTTAGAAAAGGTAAAATGGATTAAGAGTTGTCAGCGTCCCATGTAATTCTTACATTTTGAATGAACATTATTCATGACATGTCTCTGTTGTCATTACAACGTTTGAGTGTTTTGTTTTTTTATAACTAATATGCTAACTGCATAAGGGATACCGTTGTTCTGCTCTTACCCATTTTTCTTTCCTAAGCTAGGTTTTCGTTTCAATCATAGGCTAGTGATGTCAATATTTAACGTGGGAGCAGCCTCACTACTGATAATAAGTACCCATCTCCTGCTTGTCAAATTTCCTTAGCTAAAAATGCAATCTAATCAGCTCCTTCATTTTCTTCTTGGATAAAAATATAAGTAGTAATGCATCTCAGTGATTATAAGTGTTCAATTGAGATCTCAAATGGGTTTCTTAATACAAGACTATAAGAACAATTAACCAATTGAGGAAAAATATTTTTCCATTTCATTTAAGAATTAATTTCTGCCCTACTACATAAATGTACAGCCATACTATAAATGCACAACCATATCATGTATGCAAAGTCATGCTTTATATGCACAACCATATTGTACCTACGTAATATGTAATAACTTATCTACTAATAAAGAGTTACTCTCGGTTGTTATCTATAAGTATGAAATTTATAAATATTTCCAACTATCATTAAATTCTTTATAGTCATACATTATTATACCCTACAACCAAACATTGTGCCATAAGGGTAAATAAGATTTCTTTCACCGGATTACTAGTAAATAAACCTTAGCATCAATGCATAATCCACTCGAAGTTTATTTTCAAGTCTTTAAAGCAGCTTCACAGCTGTATGGGAATTTCCACTTTCTGACTAACTTAATGACTGAGTTAAAAAGAACAACCTTAACAGCTAATCTATTACCTCATAGCGTACACCTAAGGTGGTTTTTGCACCCTAAATATTAAAGGGTCTATTGCAGACTTGATTGCAGTTCTGGAGGCAAACCTAGGATGACTGAGTGACTATTGTATGCTTTTACTTATCTCACTAAATTTTATGATTTTTCAAACTCATCTATTTGAAGCTTAGTCTCAATATGAGAGCAGCTTCACAGCGGACTGGTAATTTCTACTTCTTATATTACTTAATGGCTGGAAATGATTGAGCCATCTTTACAGCTCTTCTAATACCCTCGTGAGTATACCCAAGGTAAAAATGCACCCTAAATTCAAGAGGGTTTATTTTAGTCTTAAACATAGTTTTTAAATAAGCCTATGATAAATAAGTGAGCATTATGCGCATATACTTATCAATCTAAACTGAAGAATTAACAACAATTCTATTGCAACTAATAACAAGGTTTAATAATTCTTTCTTAAGAACTCAACACAACTGTTCAGTATATTTTATCTTATCACATTATTTAAAACCACAACATTACTGCATATATCGTGCATTTTCCTTTGTCAAGGGTATGAACTCCCAGCTATACTTAATACAGTACATCTATGAAACTCATCTTTCTTACTTTAATTATGAACAAATATCAATCAATTGAAATAATACTGGTTGTATTTCTACACTTTCTTTTTAACCCTAAGAAAAATAATTCAAAATTTCAAAGAAAGAATAAAAACTCAAAGCCGTCTAGGCTTGGAATGAGTATCATGACCTGATTATCAGAAGAAAAACGGCTTGTTGTGTCTTCCTTTCCAACCACGCCCCCCTTCCTCCAATATTACAGAATCAACGAAATAGACTAAGCTATGGCACCCTTATCGATTAACCCAGTTGGTTGCATACAGACTTTCTAAAAAATATTTCTCCAACCCTCAATATTTTCCCCCATCATATTCCTTATTTCTTTCGCCAAAAATCCCTTTTCTTCGTTGTGAAGGTAATGATCACACCCCCAATGCCTTTTACTGGGTCACACCTATTTCCTCCTTATTCCTTGACGAGAAAGGTAGAAATAATCATGCCAAAAGCATTGTAAAAGGTTATCAACTCTATTCAATTCATTTTTTAATAAATCTCTATTTCCATTAAATATGCACCTCGGATTCAGTTATGATGCCCAATAAAGTTTTCAAATTAAGCATTTGAGTTTCATTGCATACCCCATTCGATAAGTATAGCTTTATTTACCAATATAAAACATAATCGCTCAATTAGCTTATATTGATGCCCTCAATATTAAGTGTTGATATTTATTAAGTGAAGAAAAATAAGCTTCTAAGGGTGGCCTATGCTCTTATGAATTTACTAGCATAAATTTGATATATGACTTAATATTCAAGTTGGATAATATTATTCGATGTTTGATAAAATTACAACATAATCTTCCGATAAAAATCGAAGTCTCTTGAGAAGTATTATTTTATTTTAACCAAAAATAAGAACTGGCCAAAGTATATCCAAGAATAGACTTACGTTGATGAAAATAGCATTTATTTACATATATTTAGATATATATTTAAATAGTCCATAAATACACGCCTATGCAAGCACGTATATGTATGTATTATCCATATCTGGAATACTTGCATATACGTTCTCACATCTACATGTATTTATTACAGTAAATATATATATATATATAAGCATGAGCCAATTACGATTTTCTTAAAAATAGGATAAAAGAATATCATTACTAATAATAATATTAATAATTTAATAATAATTTATCTTGAAAACCCTAGTCCAAGACAAGAGCGGAGAAACCCTAAACACCTATTCAGACCAATTAGGGTTACCTGATGCAACTGGCTAATGTAATCAATCAAGGTCAACATGAAACTTCCTAACTCAGGGTTAGGGTTCCCATATGGCATTATTTCTCTTTTCCTTACCTCCCGACCCAATGATACTTCCCCTCCCTTCTCAAAGGAGGACGAACTCATGCACAAACTTGGCCCAGTTCAAAAATTTAGTTTGAAATCTTGTCATAACTCTGACATTTCAAAAATATTACTAACAAAATAAAACATCTTAAATATCTTCATGTTAAATATCAAAACATCAATTTAACCGTTGTAAGCCATCATTTCACATACTGAGCACAAATACCATATAGGGTTTCACCACTTAACTATAACATGAGCATCTAGAGCACATTCATTCAATTAAAACATGAAACATTTAGGGCACGATTAAACTTCTCACAAATTTAGCATAGAACAATTAGGGAACACATATAACATGGCATAAAATAGCATAAAAACAACTAGGTCACAAATGGGATGTAACATCAATCAACAAATTAGAAGATCAAATAAAAACATCTTTATATTCCATATTCTATCATAGTAGTGAAATTGTCAATTTTACTAGGGGTTTAGCATGCATTTAACATAGTGGTATGTATAATCATCATGGTATACAGTAGATTTTTTTCTTGTATAAATTTAAAAAATTACAAATACAAGTTTTTTGGGTAATTCTAAGTTTTATAACTTCTATCGAGGACTTGTATGGATATCATATACTATCCCTAGCCATCCTCAACCATCTTCATAGCCACCTTTTACAGCGTAACTCACTAAGAAGTGAAAAAATCTATCTCTTAGCTCCTTGTCAACACTACAACAAACATAAAACCACATGTCCCAAATGATCTAGCAAGATTTTATCCAATTCCTTATATATCACCTTCCCACTAAGAGGCTTTTGATCCCCAAACTCTTACAAAACTGAGAATGAGTAACTTTGGTACCCTTTCCTTTGTTGATACTACTTACAATATGATTTGGAAACAAAAAACCTAGGCCAATTTTTTCTTTGAGAAAAGATGAACCTATCATGACACTTTTCCCCTTAAGTAACCCACACAATACTAACCATCCTTATGGATTTTAAACAAATCTCATGTTATAGATCAATTGTGAAGTACACTATAACCTTGCACATTATTACAAGGTGTTGCCAAAATTGTGTGTCCCAATTTAGGACATACTATTTTTTGCCTGAAATCACATGTTGAGTTGAAAGTTTAATGATTCAAGCCTTAAGAGGTTCTATTTAAAGAATTTTGATTGAAGAGGGATAAATCAAAGCCTCTTGGATAGAACCACTGTAGTCTTAAATCACACTCACAATAGAGTCTCCTCTACACCTATTAAAATGCTAATAGAAAACCACTTTTGATTTACCTTTTGGAGGATCAAATGAAGTCATTTAGAAATTATGTTTTGTAAGTATGTATCACTTATTATAAGCTTTCCAAAAACTATAATTTTGAATATATTTATTTTTTATTTTTTTGTGAATAGAGTTTTTTCATTGAACATCAAGGTATTCTTTCACACACAAAAAAAAAATAGAGAAAATTTTCTAAAAAATATTTATGCCCTACATACTAATGTTCTTATTTCAACAAAACAAAAAAATCCATATGTTTACAAAAAAAATTATATGAAACCAAATAAAGCTGTGTCTAAATTATAGTTAATCTCACTTCAAAAAAATTTTAAAAACATGCAATAAAAAGATATGAAAAAATGTGTCCTACATATTGTTGTTACAAATCTATTTTATCCTTCCTACAAATAAAAATATGCTATATTGAATAAATCACTCTTTAAAAATACTATTAGCTATAAAAATAAGATTATAAAAATTACATTAAAAAATTACACAAATTATCTCTTAAATTTTTTTTAAAAATATATATTTATAATCTACAAATAAAATCTCAAGAATAATAACTTTACATCATCTATAAATTCTTAATGGTTTAGTTCCTATAAGTATTAGAAAAATAAATTTGGTGAAAAACATTGAATTCAATGTCCTACTTTGGCCAAAATTTGGGACATGGTATTGTGGGTTGACCGTCATCTATTTCATTTCCTCATTATTCCTTATAAATTAATATGATTCCCACAATAAACTCCAACAACAACCTCTTCGTGCACTTACTATTACTCTAATAACGTTGAAATGATTCTTATATTGACTTTGACTATTCTTCTTCTATTTAAAATGTTATAGTCTATTGCAACCTTTGGCCTTTGGTCATTTGAGTTTAAAACAAAATATTTCACATTCAGTAACAACTGATGTTGTTTCTTTTTATTTTTGGTCATTAAATATTTCATTATATTAATTCAAAATAAAATACATGATTCGCTAAGAGTCCATACACAAGTTCATACGATAACCACCAAAAGAGAGATCCCCTGCTACATCCATACCAAAGAAAGTATCTACAACCCAACCCCCAAACAGAATATACTGAAACTATAATCAAACAATAAAAAACACAGAACCCTATTCAATTAGCTATTACAATCTCCTTGCCTCTCCCCGGGACACTCTACATAGTCTCCAACGGTTCTTCATTATCATCTAGGTCATCATCATCCTTAGGTGGGAATCGAATCCATATGGTGCATTTCGGTTTGCATCTCCTCGACCCTCTTGGCCGACCGCACTTTCTCTTTGTTGAAAATGAGGTGTTTCCTTCCATAGACCTCGACCCAAAAGGTCCCCATTTCTCTATCTCTCTTTCCACGTCCCTCCTCCTTGCCGAGGCCTCCAGAAAATCTATAATCCTGCGAAGAGCCACATATGTCATAGCCCTGTGAACCTCCTTATTGCACATCATACTCCACAATAGATAAGAGAGGAGGGGTAGTCTAAATTCACTGACATGGAGCCACACGCCATCTAGACATACAAAGCATTATCTGTCCCATGACATCCTTATGAAGTTGTCTAAATTACCCCTCCATTCTTCCTTTACATGACAGGCCACCACCCATCAAACCCTCTCCTTTCGAAGCAATTTGAAACACCATGCAACAAATAAGGATTCTATATCCACATTGGTCCGATATTTGTATTGGGCGCGAAGATATTCTTCACCCAATAACAATTTTATGCTATCAATGAAGTCAGACTCATCGAAGCAGAACACATTCAAAAGCCTCTCATCCGAGACTTGTCCCTAAAAAGCGACAATCTCCCTTGACGCCTGGAGAGAGAATTTAGGCTCCATCAACATACACCCCAACTCTACTCTGCCTTCAAACTCAAAAACCAGTTTCTATTCGGCAAAGTCTTTGATAATCTCTAATATCAAACTTCTTTAACAAGCTAATGGGGGATAGAACTCAACACTAAGTTTGAAAAGGCATTAATGCAGAGAGTTGAAGCGAGGCTGGCAGCTTGTGTGGCATGTTGATTTGGCATTAACTATCACACAACTATCCTTCCACCACCTTTGGCCTACAACGTTCATATGTCACCATCTCGTCCAACAAACATAGCGTGATCTATTGGACAGGGAGAAAATCGACCTTCCCCATCGCAAATTGCCTAACATGCATTAATGACCGAAAAGACCAATACCACAACCATTTTCATGGGAAACAAAGAAACATCACGGACTTAGTTAGCAAATTGCCTAACATGCCTTAATGACCGAAAAGACCAATGCCACAACCATTTTCATGGGAAACAAAGAAACATCACGGACTTAGTTTGAAAGGTCTGATGAAGAAGTGACCATTTGGAAGGGAGGTTTGAATCTAACTTCTCCAACTTGGAGTTCAAAAGCTTCATTTGCACAATTGTCTACTTCTTTATCTCAAGATATGCGAAATCTTAAAATTTTGGAAAGAGGAAAGAAGAAATCTGATCAATTAAATCTCTCTATCAAGCTTCCAATTTTGGGTAGTCCCTTTGATAATGGCATGAATAATTATCTAAGAATCCCCTTTGAGGTGATTTTTTGATAGTCCTATCCCTTTTTTCATATGTATTGCCAATAATGTCGCCTAGGTTTCAGCTTCATTGTTGGTGTTGGATTCAACGATCACTGAGAGGGGGGGGTGAATCAGTGATCTACCAGTTAGCAAATTTTCAAACTTAACTATAAACCACCAAAAGAAAATACTTGAAACTGAAATGTAGAAACATAAAACAAACAACCATAAGATCATAACATCGGTATTTTTTTCGTGGAAACCCAAATGGGAAAAACCATGATGGGATTTGAACCCACAATATTATTCCACTATGGCCAGTAGAAAAACAATATTACAATATGGGAATGCACAGGCATTCAAGCACACTTCCTAGAGCTCACTGCTCAATTACAATAACCCGGAAGGCTACAACCCTCAGGAAAGTCTCACTGTCTTACAAATTAGTTACAGTGATGAATTACAATGAATGAACTCTGAAATATTATCTACAATGCTTGGATGAGTTCCAGTTGAGTGCTAAATATACTGATTGGATCACCTTCTCTGTTTTGCCATGTTCTGCCCTGTTCTCTGTCTCAGTCAGCTACCGGATCAAGAATTTCCACGTGAAACTGCTCGAAAACAAATTCTCGATTACCTCTCTCTCGCATATAATCACATCATCCACCAAAATATCATCCACACCAAACTTATATACCGACAATCACAAAATAGATCATACGTCATGTCAGCCTGCAAGTGTAACGTGTAGTCACATGTCGGTTTGACCAAATCACCAAAAATAAATGTGGATCACCAAAACAATAAATGCGGATCACCAAAACAATAAATGATGTGTCTAAGTTGGCCCAATCATCCCAAACATGATTCAATACACCACAATCACCGAAAATCTTCTGAAACCAAAAACGTTCTATTATTCCTGAAATACCAAGTAATCAGCTATCAGTTAACACCCGCTTCTGGATATGAACCGCTTCTGGATATGAAGAATTATGATCACCAAATTGAATATTCATGAAGAATTGCCATCAATGACAACTATAAACCAATAATCAGCCACCAGAAACCACCAGATGAGTGTCAATTCCCAACAATCTCCCCCTTTGGCATTGATGGCAACACTCCTGAAAAATGACTAAGTGTTGAGTACTGTATACCGGTTCAAAAGAATCAAAAGAATTTCTAAGGTTCCCCCTTAGACAAATAATTTCACTATTCTATACATTTTTCACCATACCTCTCCCCCTTTGACATCAATGCCAAAGATGGGGTGTTGTCCAAAATTTATATAGAGAGATATTCACCAAAAAAATTACAAATACTTGAAGATGTCAGCATAAATAGTCTTCAAATATCTTAGGTGAGTATCCCACCCACTCTTCAAGTTGTCCAAAACTGTGATAAATGCACTAAATACAATGGCATGAATCTCTAATTCCTTTAGATCGAATGTCATAGGTCGATCCATTTCCTTCATACAATCTATCTTATTACTCAACATGATGTCCAACCGGGGGCAATTAGGTTCTGGAGTTCACCAACTTTTCTCAAAATTTTGTCCTTGACCACTTGGAGGCTTGAGATTTGATCATTTAAAGCTATAATCTGCCCTTCAACACTTCTAGTTAGAGATACATTCAGATCAAAGGACTGTGAAATACTTCCAAGCTTGTCCTAGAAAACACATATCTGCTTGTCTATATCTACAATGAATTTGGGCAAAATTAGACAAGATTTGTACAATTTACCGCCTTCTGATAATGAATCAGAAATAATCTAAAATCTCTCATTTAGTCTCACTCTATCATCCTCAATCATCTTCCAAAAATTTTGTATCCTGACATCCTTAAATTTATCCAAAACTTTCTAAGTAGCAGACTTCTCTAAAGAATCAAAATCGGTATTTACATTGTTAATTAATTGCAACAATTTACCGGAGGGGCTATTATTGGAATCCAATTGTACATCTAGATCCACCTTCTGGAAAACATATACCGACATCAAAATTAGCTTCTTGTCCTCAAATTCAGGCTTCTCCAGATCTTGGCTGGCCTGGGCTTGCATAGCAACTATGATCATAAGCTTCTCTGCAAGAGACATCTATCCAAGATTCAGTGTACCATATAGATTGATAAGGATCTGAGGTGGGCTCCCTGTAACCAGAGGAGTGACAATTATTGGATCAGCTACTCCTTTGCCTTTATCTACCTCAGTGACTTTTGCTTCCATACTCCCAGCATCCTTCTTCTCTCCCTCATCCCCTTTATCTTTTGCACTGGTGTTGCCACTTGGTATAGTATCAACCTGTTGGATCTTAGGGGTTGCAGAGCTATCCACCACCAGAGGGGTATCACTAGTCTTAGCATCAATTGTAGTGTTACCTTGATCTTTTGTATGATCCTTAGTTTGAGTTTCATTCTTCTAACCATCGAAAACACCTTGCTTTTCTTCCAACTAAGAGGACTTAAATGCATCTCTGTACAAGGGATCATTTTGAATGATTTTTCTCCATATATCCTCTGTTTCTTTCTCACTTCTTCCACCTTCCCAATCATTAATCTGTTGACCTTGTTCTTGCTTCTAAATTCTTTCTTATTAGCCTTCTCAATTAGCCTCTTGGCTTCATCATGAGTGATACAGGAACAGACATTTATTAGCTCTCTCTCCTTCATCTCTTTGTCAGTTTTGTTAGCTGTCATTCTCCTTGCATCAACAAGATTTTACAAGTCCTTTGGAATGCTCTTCTCTAGCTCAAATAGTGTTTTGCTAAAATTATGTAAATATAGTACAACTGCTTCCTCAACCTTTCTCTTGTCAACCTCATTCAGATTTGCATTACACACTCCAATATTCGTTAGATTGACATCTGCAATTATCTCATGAATCAACTGATTTATTGTCAATGAGGGAACAAATTCATATTTACCTTGTTTTACACCGGACTCGGGTTTATTTTTGACCTTTCTTTCTCTCTTAGGTCTTTTGGTAGGGGTAGGATCTAATTTTGCCTTCTTACTCTGTTGAGCTCCACTGGACTGCGCCTTCCTCACCACTCTGATAAATTCACCTTTCTTCTTCTCTTTTCCTGCTTCTTCATCAGACTCTGTTTCAGAAGCTACCAAAGATACTACAACATAGGTCCTTTTAGGCTTCTCCTTCTGCTTCAACACACCTTTCCCAGATGGGCTAGGTCCTACAGATTATGGCACCGAAGTAGGAGCGGACTTGGTCTCCTTAGTTTTGACCTTGGAGGGAATCGGATCAACCTTAGGCTTCTTGGTTTCCTTTTTGGCCTCCTTCTATGCATATCTTTCTCTTTCTTTCTTCACCTCCTCATAGGTGAATCCCATCTGAGCTGACACCTCATAAGCCATCTTTGTAGCTTTCCTTTTTCTTGCAGGTGCAGTGAATTGACTGTGCAATTCAAGGTCTTTTTCCTTGAATTTTTTGAATCTCCATTCCTTTGGATCCACCAGTAGACTCAATAAATGTTGAGCATATGCCTCAAGTGTAATGGAGTCAACTTCATACCCCATGGGAATGATCCATACTATTTTGGGTTCCATCGCTTCCATTTGGCATTGATCTTTGTCTACCATGAAGCAAATGGCTTGCTCATACTTTTCAACAATTTCCTTAAGAATCCTCTCTCTTCTTTCCATTGCTACTTGGAAACATTTGAAGTATCCCCTGAGAGCAGATATTCACATTGTTGCATCACCAATTCCCCATAACCCTTCTTTAATCTGCATGGCCACCAGTCTATCATAGGGCCATTGGACCTTGCCTTTCAAACTAGGTATCTCATTCAAGAAGTATAAGGCCAATAAAATAAGAAGTGTACCATATTTGAAAGTGTGCTTTTTATCTTTCTTAATTTTCTTCAAATTGCTTAGCAACTCATTCAGGAGGCCTGAACATAGGTCATACCTCTTGTCATCTTTTAGCATCTGATAGGCAAAGTAAATGGCAGTTCCAGAAATAGAGTTGTACTTGCTTGACTGGTAAACCTTGTAACTGACCACCATCGATGCAAATTTTACATCATTCTCTAGTATATCGCTTATGGTCATAGCTCTATTGTCAAATTTTGAACTAGTGGTCACTATCACTATGTCATTCGACACTTTCCTCAGTCTAGGTACCTCACCGGTTTCAACTAGGCATGTCACAACTCGAATCGCCTGCTTGGTAATCTTGTGTGGCCTGTCAAGCCATATGAACTCATCATGAACATGACTAAGAATGTACCGGATCCACTCTACTTTTTCGAACAACGAAAGATGAACGAATTGTAGAAAACCCTTGTCCTATAGAACCTTGAACTCAGGTTTTATATTTCCCAAATCGTCTGCCAAATTTTTGTTGTAGAGGTCCAGCATATCCACATTTCCAATCTCCTTGAGATCATAGTGTATGTATGCCCTAATATCTTCATTATGGAGAACGTCATAGGGTACCAATGAGAATGCACCTTCTAGATCATCCTCAACTGACTTGAAAGGGTGTTTCTTGAAAACAGGTCTAGCCCTATCCTTAATCTCGACCACCAAAGGGGTAGAAATACCATAAGCTAAAGGCATTTCAAATGCTAGGGTTTGCAAAAACTGAAAGCCTGAACAAAAGGATTTCTTTGGTTACCGATAATGCAAGCCGACATGGTTTAGTAAAAGGTTATCGATATTGGAGGCTGACATCTCTTGGATTTGGCATCGACAATTGGCTTTAATATTTATGCATTTATGTTATCTGGCCTACATGTAATTTAATATTGTATATATCTTTGTAAGCTGACATAAGGCATGAAAATTGTATAGGGTATATAGGTCAGTTTGATAGATCATTTTGAAGAAGACATAAAATAGGACATTATGGATATGTGAACGTAATAAGATGTGAAATATGTCAGAGAGATTATGTATGTGAGGATATCTATGTAAGGGCTATTCTGGTAAAGGGTTTAGGGTTTCAGAACGGAAAAAACAGAGCTTAAACCATAACTGTATTCTGGCATAGAAGATGCTATCTTAGTAGTTCAACACTTCTCTAGATTGTAGTCTAGATTTTTATGTAGTCAGTGAGGCTCCTTTTGTGATTGAGCAGTGTGCTCTAGGCTGTAAGCCTTCCTGCAAGTGAATGCCCCTCATATTTTGTAATAATCTCTTCATATGGCCAATGGATTGATATTGTGGGTCACAAATCCCACTGTGTTTTTTCCTCTTTGAGGTTTTCCACGTATAATTATGTGTGTTATGGTTCTCATTTATGTGATTTTCTTATTGGTTGTTTTACTTCTTTCAATTTTGTATGTATTGGTATACCGATTGGTGTATGCATGTTTTAATAAGGCTAAAATTTATCATTCTGGTATAACACTGATTTACCCCACCCCCCCCCCCCTCCTTAGTGTTATTGGATTCCAACAATTGGTATCAGAGCCTTGTGCCTTAGAGGAAGCTTAACAACTTGAGGAAGATCATGAATCTGGAATCCATGGATATGGCTTTGGAGAAGAAACTTGAGATGGCACTTGAAGATTATGATGTTGAAAGGTTGAAGAACTTAAAGCCTCAAAATGAATTGAATTCTTCCAAGAAATTCATTCTTGTCCTACAAGAAAGGACATCATCTATTCAAACTAGGAGAAAGGAACTTTTGCAAAATTAGGATGATGAAGAGAAAGATGCACTTAAGGAACAATGTTAGAAATTGAGTCAGGAGAACATGGTTATGAAAAATGAAATGCAAGTTATAACTATGAGGATGTATAAGGAGATTGAGGACTGAAAGAAGAAGGAAATAAATCTTGTTGTATCCCTGAAGAACAAATTTGAAGAATGTGGTAGGTTGGTTCATGAGAATGATATGTTGAGAATTGATTTAGCACAATCCTAGAGTAATGAACAAGAAATTTAGAGACAAATAATAATTTTGAGAGAAGATCTAACTACTACAAGTGAGTATAAAGAAAAATTCAAGATTAGCTCAGCACAACTAGATAAGTTATTGAAGAGACAAAGGTAGATTGGAGATTCCAGTGGACTTGGATTTGAGCAAGGACAGAGTTCCAGTACTGCTAATGAAGATAAAAACCATAACGCACCGGTAAGGCAATTTAATGCTTATAAATTCAATGGTAGATGTTTTGTTTGCAATAGATTTGGTCACATGGCTAGGCAATGTAGAAATAGAGCAAATTATAACCCTGATTCTGCTCCTGGTAAATGTTCTAAATGCAATAAGTATGGTCATAAGACAAAGGATTGCAGAATGAATGTTAAATACTATGCATGTGGAAAATTTGGACATATGGCTAATCAATGAAAGTCAAGAAATTTCACCGGTTTTAGAAAAGCAATTGAAAGGAACAATGTTACATGTTATGCATGCAATGAGATTGGACATATTGCTAAATTCTGTAGAAGTAGAAATCCACCGGTTGGTAATGGAGGATCAAATGAGAAAGGGAAAGAGAAGGTTAGTGAAATCTGACAAGATCATACTCAAGGATGGGTTAGGAAGACTAAAGAACAATCATCAGATGGAAATGTTTCGGTTACTTATCCGACAGAGGAGGTTTCTCCTGCACCGACAGGTAGCTCATTTGGTAACTAAGGAAGATGCCTTAGGGGTAGGCAAAATTCATGAAGATGTTGCATATGCCCCAAGAAGAGGTTCTGGAAGATGTTCTAGACATTGGAGATGACCATCCAGCATGGATATTTTCTGTGCGAGATCCGATATCTTTCACCGACAGTCATTCAATTCAATGGAAGATTACGGTTTTTCATGGATGTCAAAAGGTTGAATTCACTTCATTATTGATCACCTTGCATTCAGAGTGATTAAAAGCGATTAAGAGCGATCAAAGGCATTACAGAGCAATAAGATTTCTTCTTGAGCGATTCCACCAGCATCTGGAAGAATTTGTTGAAGGTTTTCACCGAGAGCGATCAAAAGTTATTTATCTTTAAACATGGAAGCGGGATCATCATCTATTCCTACTTTTTTTGCAAACCCAACTGTAGTAGAGGTCAAGGACCGCCCCAGGCCAATTTTCAAGCAGTATCCACGTGTGGCTACCCTGGAAGATTCAGTTGGAGCATTTTTCACATCTTCTGAAGGGAGTTGTCTATGTAGAAGATGTTAGTGCATATATTCATTATCACATTGAGGACTTGGGAATATCAGAAATTAAGGGTATGTATATGAGTGAGCTGATGGGAGAATCTGGAAAGATCAAACCGGCATACAAACAATTTGAAGACTTAGGGTTTATCGGAATTCAGGACATTCTGGAATTCGAAGATGAGATAATTAGATATGTTTTGAGCAGAGTACATGGGGAATTTATATGGTTAGACAGACCTTACAAGATCACCAAGGAAGTTATCCAGGAAATCACTAGTTTACCATTGGTTGAGCAACATCCAGATAAGAAGTTTTTGAATGATTTCGTGAACAAGATCACTGGAGTGACAGCTGACAGGATATCTATGAGAGTGAGCACTATTACCGACACAGACATCAGATTCGGTAGCATGATCATTGGGTATAAGGTAACTCAATCAAACTAATTGAATTATGTTTCTAGTTCATGCATTTTACCTACATACAAAATGATGAGAGAGGATGTGAAATTGGATTTATGCGGTTGGATGCTAGATGAGTTGTTAATAAACCTAGGAAAGATTAAGGGAGATACGAAGGGTACATTCTGGTATGGCAACTTGATAGTTTGCTTAATGTTATATTTCATGAATGATACACCTGGTTTTGGTAAAAGGAAAAGGCAATGGGCATTTGACATCTCGGTAGGGAGACAATTGAAACAATCAATTGCTTCTTTAGGAAGTCAGAGAGATGATAAGGTATTGGGATATTTCAAAGCATTCTAGAAATCTATGAGGTCTAGGATAAGGGTTCCTGAGCATATTGTAGAAAAATATTCAACAGACATATGCTTCATGGTGAAGAAGGATGAAACACTTATGGAAGCAGTTAAGCCCCGAAATATTTGGATTGAAGAAATGGGCTATGAGCTGGATGCACAAATTCTTGATGCCTATGCCAAAATGTTGATTGATGCACCTACTGATGAGGCAGAGAAGCCCTGTGGTACTGCACAACAGAAAAAACATGAGGTTGAAAAAGAGTTCAACCAAAAGAAGAGAGAGAAGCGAGAAGGAAAAGCAAGAAAATTTGCTGAGAATGTGTCACGGGACATTAAGGCATTAATTGATGTTGTCCTGGAAAAAGGCAGGAAGAGGAAGAATCCAGAAGTACACATTGAGTTGTTACTGCAGAGTCTGAATCTGAGGATGACACACCATTGGCATTCAAGAGGGTTGTAAGGAAGAAAATAGAGGAAACAAAGGTTGAAGCTAAAAAGTAACTGGTTAGGAAGGTTACATTCAAAATACGGACATAGAAGCAAGCACCAAAGGTAACCACTTTAGCTACATTTGGTATTGCAAAGAGGAAGAAGAAGAAGAATGACACTGATACAGCTACTCAATCCGGTGATGTGAATATCATTCCACCTAAAACTTGTGTATAATTAGTAGATGAAATCACTAAGGATGACATGTTAAAGAATGTACAGTTCTACTATGATCATTTACAAGAGGATGAACAAAGAGAGGTAGAGGAAGCAATCTTATTATACTTGGATATTTATAAGAAAGCCTTAATAGAAATAGAAAATCAAATACCGGTTGGGTTGTATAATATGTTAGATGCTAGGAGGCTGTCTGCTATGCAAGAAGATAAGTATATTAAAATTCAAGAGTTATTATCTATTTATGTTACTATTGCTCTAGATGAAATGGAAAATACAATTGAGGTGGCAGATAGAAAAGTTTTTAATAGAAAACATAGAATAACCAGTCTGATGCTAGGAAGGGTAAATGAAATAATAAAAGAAACTCAAATAGCATGGGTTAAATTCCTTGGAGATAACAGAGGATTCATTGCTTCACAAGAAACCAAGACAGACACTGTTGAAACCCTGGTTGAAGTAAAAGGAAAGGGAATTATGGGTACTTCACCCTTAGTTTTGAAAAATATTAATATAGTGGAAATCAAATCCCCGATTGATACTAATGTACAAACAAACATTGAGATATTGGCTAACACAGAGAGTGAACAAGTTAATGTTGTATAGGATACTACTATTGAGGATAAAAATCCTCTGGATACAAATGTACAAGTTGAGGTTTCAATTCCTATAGATGAACTGACAGTTATACAGACTGCACCAAGTGGCAAAGCCACTGGTGCAAGTGAGGGAGCTATAAAGGATAAATCTTTAGAGGAGGAGAAAAGGGAAACTGACAGGGAACCAGTAGTTTGTCCATCATTTTTGTCAATTGACACCTCACAGGTTGAAAACAAAAACATAATAGAGATGAGTCCTACTGAACTCATGACAATGGTAGCACAAAAACTAATGAAGGAGGGATCTATAGACAAAGGGATTATTGATCAGTTAATCATTGTCTTACATAGACTAGTCCCAGAGTGCAAGATTGACAATGAAGCGAGCCCATCTGGCAATCTTAAGATAATTGTTGAGCATATTTCAAAGGATTTTCAATCCTTGCAACAGATTTCAAACCAACAAGCATTGGAGAGGTTTACTCAAGCTAAGAGAGTTGCATTTGATCAAGTGATTGAATCTGAGAAGAAAAAGATTGATGAGAAGCTAAAACTGATATAAAATTCTTTGAAGCAATGTACAAATATTTATAGGGTATGTTGTAACACTGATATACTTAAAACTAATGTGGATAAGAAGATAAAGGAACTTTAGGAGAAAATTGCAAACATAGCTAATTATTTTGATGGATTGATTTCATTGACTACATCCATTGATGGTCAAATTTTGATTTTGGAAAACCAAATTTATGTTATTGAGAAGGAAAAAGATAAAATTATAAGAAGAGCCTAAAGTCTGAGAGGCTTGGTGAGTCCCTGGTTGGATTCACTCAATTTACATAAGAAAGAGTGTATGGATATGGTGACAAAGCCCACACCGACAGAGGTAAATGAGAAAGAGTCATTTGCACATATACTAAATGGACTTGTATCTATTTCCGGCACATTCAAAACAAGTTGGGATACCTATCTTGACCTATTGGAGAAGGCTTATCCAAAAAATTTTGAAATTTGTTAAGCTCCGGTAAGATATTTTGGGATATTCATTGAACAGTTTTTTCAATCTTTGACATTCTTTTTAGAAATTTTTATGTCATTGATGTCAAAAGGGGAGTGGTATAGATGTGAAAAATAATAGAAGGAGTTGTATACATTAGGGGGAGTTATGGAGTTATGGAGTTATGGAGATGTGGAGATGAGGTGTATTTTGCATTAATGAATATTCATCTCAGGGAGAGCAGACAGGATGAAACCAGCAGATGAAAGCTTGACCATTTTTCACATGAGTATTGCCATCAATGCCAAAGGGGGAGATTGTTGGCAATTGACACTCAATTGATTGGTTTCACTATGTTATCATTGATGGCAATATGGTATTGTGTTTCGGCTTCATGCTTTAGTTCAATTGTGTACCAACAGACACTTCATATACTCAACACCGACACCGGCAGGACAGAAGGATTTCTTTGGTTATCGACAATGCAGGATGACATGGTTTAGTAAAAGGTTATCGGTATTGGAGGCCGAAATCTCTTGGATCCGACATCGGCAATTGGCTTTAATATTTATGCATTTATGTTATCTGGTCGACATGTAATTTGATAATGTATACATCTTTGTAAGTCGACATAAGGCATGAAAATTGTATAGGGTATATAGGTCAGTTTGATATATCATTTTGAAGAAGACATAAAATAGGAGATTATGGATATGTGAATGTAATAAGATGTGAAATATGTCAAAGAGAATATGTATGTGAGGATATCTATGTAAGGGTTATTCCAGTAAAGGGTTTAGGGTTTTAGACCAGAATAGACGGAGCTTAAACCGGGACTGTATTCTGGCATAAAAGATGCTATCTTAGCAGTTCAACACTTCTCTGGATTGTATTCTATATTTTTATGTAGTCAGTGAGGCTCCTTTTGTGATTAAGCAATGTGATGTAGGCTGTAAGCCTTCCTGCAAGTGTAGGCCCCTCATATTTTGTAATATCTCTTCATATGGCCAGTGGATTGATATTGTGGGTCACAAATCCCACCATGGTTTTTCCTCTTTGAGTTTTTCCACATATAATTATGTGTGTTATGGTTCTCATTTATGTGATTGGCTTATTGGTTGTTTTACTTCTTTCAATTTTGTATGTACCGGTATACCGATTGGTGTATGCATGTTTTAATAAGACTAAAATTCATCATTCTGGTATAACACTGATTCACCCCCCCTCCCCCTTCCCCCCTCTCAATGTTATTGGATTCCAACACCATAATGGTCATAAAGTTAGGTTTTGGGATCATGTATGTAATTCCATACTCCTTTGCATCAAATCGGGGATTGGTTTGTTCTTCAAATTTCTTTGAAATCTATTCTGGGAATTTATGTAGCTAATTATTTTTATATTGATAATTTTGGTCACCTTCCCAAATCTCATTGGAAATCTATTGACCTTTATCCAATCTCACAAGAACTAAAGAATTATTATAATTATTATATGGCTAGGAGACCTATCGTCTTCTTGGATAAGGATGATGAATTCATTTGGATTAAAACTAAGAATAGTAACTATATTGTTCGGGATGGATATGATTATCAACTCCTAATGCTAATGGTTTCCCCTCTAAGCTATTTTGGGGGCTCGCTTGTCTTCCCAAAGCTTTTTCTTTTGTTTTAGCATAAGGTTTTTACTGGATTAAGATTAGACAGACTTGGTATTACATCTGTCTTTCCTTGTTCATTATGTGGATACTTTATTGAATGATTGGATCAACTTTTTCTACATTGTTCCTTTTCTCAAGAATGTTGGTATTGGTTTTTCTTAAAACTTGGTTGGTCTTCTCCTCTATATCCTTTGTTGAAATGTCAGTTTCGAAGTTGGCCTTCTTTGCATTCCTCTTCTACTTTTGCTTGTATATGGGATGTTAGTCCCTCCCTTGTCATTTGGAATATATGGCCAAAGAGGAATAACTATATTTTTAAGATGGAGTCTATCTCTTTTAAGGATGCCATTTTCAAAATTGAAAAATCAATTTTTAAGGTGGTCTTGAATTAAGTATATAAAACATTACTTAATTTAAAGTCATTCACCTCTTGGGATGATAAAGTGGTTTCAACTTGGCCATTGTTGAGACCATTGCCAATTCAAGATTTGATATCTTCCTTATCAAACTTAAGGAAGAGGAAATAGGCTAAATAAATTGAAGCTCAGTTTTGATGGAGCCTCCCAATCAATCTAGGTATATCAGGCATTAGATCTCCTATTTCTGATTCTAATGGCATGATTGTTTTAGCGGCCTGTAAAATGGTAACTAGTGGCTCTAATAATAAAGTGGAATTAGAAGCCCTTAGCTTGGGTTTGGAATTGGAAATCTCCCTTAATGTTAAGGATATTATTATTGAAGGGGATTCCATGTTAGTTTTGCATGCTCTTACCAATAAGAAAGTGCAAAACTAGCGATTGCAATATCTTTTGTATGAAATAATATTACAGATGTAAATTTTTTATTCTTTTGAGATTACTCATTGATATAAAGATGCTAACTTTGTTACAAATTTGCTAGCTAATAAAACCATTAATGAGAAGATATTGTTTCAAGAAGTTGTAGGTTGTAATCTGCCACCTCTAATTCCTTAATATTCGGTAATCATTTTTAGGTATTGGTGGCAATTCTTTATATGTCAAATCCTTTCTTATCTTACTTTATAATGAATGAGATTGTTCTTGGTTTATGCCACATGTATATGTATGGTGCAAGGTGCTGACAAGAGACACTACAAAGTTTATCAAGTTTTGTCATTGATGGCAACCCAAGTTAGTGTACCCATCCACACTGCATCATTTGATCATACTGGAAGCCAAATTGGAGTTTTGTTCAAGTCCGACAAGCTAAGAACAAAGCATCTAATAGTGTTCAGTATTTTGGTTTGGATTTATTTTCAGGTTATCATTTTTTGTTGCGGATCTAAGGGAAGGTTGATGGATGTTTGGACTACCTTATTCCAAAGTTTTGATCTTCGATGATAATTCATGTGCAAGTTAGAATCTTTTGTGTATCGGGTTTTGGTCTACCAGTTAAGAACAAGCCGACTTGTGTAGTTGATCCTTGTGTGGATTTGATGGAGTGGTTTTGCTAATTAGTTTTGTGATCCAAAAGGTTTGGCCAACATGTGTGCTAACATGTGAAAAATCATTTTTGGTCTGCATTAGCATTAAACTTTGAATTCTACAAATTGTTCATACATGTTTGAATAAAGTGTTGTGTTCTTGAGCCGACTAGCGATGGATCTAATTTCTTGTTGTGGATATATATGATCGATTGTTTTTATCATTTTGATGATGTGAAAGGTGTTGGTGAACAATTATGCATAGTTTCACATGCGTGGGATAGAGATCTATGCTCTGGATCTTTGACAAAATAGTGTAACAAAGCATCGAGAGATGAAGTGTATGAAATTTATGTATTGTTCTTAACCAAAACTATAATCAAACATTTTTAGATGCTATTCTTTACTTGAATCACCCAAGTGATCTTTTGTAATTAATTTGGAGGAAGTGAGCCTCTCTCTTGAGAAGTGAGCTCTAAGCAGTGAGCCTGAATGCATGTGCATTCACCATTGTAATACTTTTGAAGAGTATAATTATTTTGTGGGTTCGTCCCCACTATGGTTTTTCCCTTAACCGGATTTCCACATACAAAAATCCTTGTCTTATGTTGTTGTGGTTGTTTTTTTTATGTTCTTGCATCTTTCTTTTGATTAAATGTGCTAAGTGGTTGAAAGAATAGATTAATAATATCAAAGTTTGCAGAACACTAATTCACCCCCCCCCCCCTCTCAGTGTTCCTTGATTCCAACAATTGGTATCAAAGCTTGGTTCCTCGGAGGAATTTTAATAGCTTGAGGAAGATCTGGGAACGTGATTCAATGGATTCCGCTAGTCTTCATCAACAACTAGTTGCACTAGATGATCTTGATCAGACCAAAGTTGAAATTTGGTAGTTGCAGGCGAATCTTAAAGATGTCAAGAATTTCATTCAGTCATTGAAAGAGAAACTGAACAAGTCTAGTGAAAAGAGAAAGGAACTATGTGAGAATCTAAAGAAAGAGAGAGAAAAATCATGGATGATGATCACCTGAGTCAAGCCTTGAAGGAGAAGACAGAAGAATGTGAAAAGATTGCAAAAGATAATGCAGTCCTGGAACATGAGATGAAATCTATAGTGATGGGGTTAACCAAGGAAATTGAGGGAAGAAAGAAGAATTAAGAAAATCTCAATCAGTCCTTGAAAGAAAGAACTGATGAAAGCTATAGACTGGATTGTGAGATTAGCCAACTGAAGCTTGACCTGTAAGGATCTAAAAACAATGAGGAAGAACTTGAAAGACACATTGTCATCCTTAGGAATGAACTTGTGATTGCAAATGAGTATAAGGAGAAGTTCAAAATCAGCTTATCTAAATTTGATGCGCTACTTGAAAGCCAAAAGAGGGAAGATAGAAAGCAAGGTCTTGGATTTGAGAAAGGTGAAAGCTTCAGATCTAGTCCAAGAAATCCTAAGTCAGAAAATCAGAATAACAAGCCTAGAAGGTCTTCTGTAAGACAACCTAATGCTCAAAGGTATCCATATTTCAATGGTAATTTCTTTGTTTGCAACAAATTTGGTCACAAATCTATTCAATGTAAAAGAAAAATGAATCAAAATGATTCATCTTTCTCCAGCCAATGTTTCAATTGCAATAAGTATGGACATGAAATGACTCTTTCAATAGATGGAATGTTAGATGTTTTGCATGCAATATGTTTGAACACATTGCTTATTAGTGCAGATCAAGAGGAAATCAAGTGAATTACATATTTAGACAAGGAAATGTTGTGTTCTATAATTGCAAAAAATCTAGTAACATTGCAAGATTTTGTAGAAGCAAGAATGTGGACGGAAAGGGTTTGGCAGACAAGAACAACAATTTGTAGAAAGATGATAAGGGAAAAGGGAAAGTAGATATGGATGAGATCAAGAATTAAATGAAGAAGACATGGGTGAAGAAGAGTCCTATTGATGTAGGAAATGGGTCTGCACCTGAAACTAGTGTTGGAAATTCCTCCGGGAATTGATTTAAGGCCTCTTACCTAGGGGGAGTTCTCAAGAAAATTCTATACCCCCCCTTTTCTAGCAATTGGTACCTAAATCCAACAGGTTCAATAAATTTGTATTAGGCTATTGCAAATGACTTAGATTGGTTTTCAGAATAAGTTGAGCGATATTGAAGATCCCCAGATGAATCTTTGTGGAACAGTATGTGAAGACAGGGTATTCGGAAGGTTTAGAGCAAGCACATTTATTACACAAAAAAGTTAGATGTGCGAATGATAAAAGGAAACTTTACCTTCTCATTTGTTACTTTGCATTTGTAGAGAAAGGATTTAAGAGAACTCTGCAAAAATATTTCCGGGAGATCGAAGTGTGAAGGCAATTTCATGTGAAACCCTAATCCGGCAAGAAAGGTATTTATTTGTGAAACTTATTCAAATTGAAATTTCTAAAAATGGCTACATCGTTGGTTGTGGATATCACTGAGAGATCTCACCCAAAATTCAAGAAACACCACTTTAAATCTATTGAGGTAGATCCACTAGGTGTATTTTCTTCAGTTATGTATGGAGTTCTTCATGTCAAAGATATTAGGGCTTACATTCATGCAAATATTGAGGAGCTAGGGAGCTCACAGCTATTGAATCTCTACTCCAAGCAACTATTAGGAGATGATTTCATGCTTAAACCATAATTTAAAGTGTTGGAGGAGAAGAACTTTGTGAAGGTTGCTAAGTTCCTGACGTTCGATGAAAACAAATGGGTTTGGTATGTGTTAAGCGGGATTTGAAATGAATTCATGTGGTTGAGAAAGTCATTCATGATAACAAAGGATGCAATCAGGGTTGTAACAAGTCTAAGCTCATCCAGTGATCTGCCTATGCTGAAGTCTGTAAAAAATCAACTTGTTATTGATGAAACCGGTACAAAATTTGACAAAAGGACAATGAAAATCAATGACATAATTGAGCATGACGTGAATTTTTCCTCTATGGTTATCGGATACAAGATATATAACTCCAGGCAGGAGAACTCTGTATCCGATACTGAAATCTATGCAGTCTATAAGATGATCAAGGAAATTAAAGAATATGACTAATGTGAATTGTTGCAGAGTGAGCTAATGAAGAATCTGACCAAGATAAAGTAGGATAAGAAGAACACCTTCAAGTATGGTACCTTAATCTCATATATATTCTTCTACTTCATGAATGAGGTTCTGGGAGTTGGGAATGTTCAATGGGAAAGTGACAGACCAGTGGTTGTTCAAATTAGAGAACTTTTGTATAACATTGGTGATGGTAAGGCCTAGAGAACTTCTCTTTGCGGTTATTTCAAGAATTTTGAAAATGTGATGCAGGATAGGGAAAGGATCCCTAAAACAATTGTTGAGAAGTACCAGGACACAATATGCTTCATGATTGATACTAATCAATGCTTAATGGAAGCAGTAGAACCTAGGACAATTTGGATCATGCCCGTGGGGTATGAAGTTGATGCTCAGATACTGGATATGTATGCTCAACATCTATTAAGCAAGCCAATTGACACTTCAGAGGAGATATTTGGCACGTTTGTAGATAAATATTTGTAGTTGCATAGCCAATTCAAGCGATCTGAGATAGTCTGAAAGGTCAGAAAATAGGTTGAGGAGTATGTGGAGATCATTAGCATCTCCAAAGAAGTTGTCAAGGAGGCCAAGAAGAGATCACAGCAAGATTAAGAGGATAAATCCACCAAGAAAAAATCTAATGTTTCGAGAGCCTCTCCTGGGAAGCCAAGACAAAGAAGAAGCTTTGCACACTCCTCCAGTTTTGCTAAGCCAGCTAGCATAGAGAAATCACAAGTTGAATCTTCCAACAAAGAAGGAAAGAGGAAGAAAGTTAAAATTTTGAGGGTGTATGTCACTGTTGAGGATGATAAAGAGATAGAATCAGATGAAGCAGTGAAGAAGATCAAGACCAAGGGCACAAAAGCATCAAAATTCTCTAAGGACAAGCCCTTCAGTGAAGAAAAGGTAAGCAATAAAATGAAGTTAGATTCAGATAAGCTAGGCATGTCAGTCAAGGATGTTGAAGAAGTCATAACTGTGCAAGGTAATTTAAAACCGCTCTCTGAATTTTATGATAATTTTGATGATGCCAGTAAAAGGATACTTTAAGAAGCCACTATCAAGTACTTGAACATTTTCAATAGCGCTCTTGTTGAAATAATCTCAGAAATCCCTAAAAGTCTTTATAACCTTTTAGAGATGAGAAGAGTTAATGCTAAGGCTGAGGAAGAAAAGATAAAAGAGAATGTGTTGATCAATTTATCCCCTATGATATCAGTAGAGGAAATGAATGAAGTTTTCAATTATTAAGCTAAGAAGAAATTTAGGAGCAAAACCAGGATAAATAAGCTAATGATTGGGAAAACTAATGAAGTAGTTAAAGAAACAAAGAAAATCTTGGAATCAGTTCTGGATGCGAATAAATTTTATGTTGTCTCAGAAGAAGCCCGTGATAGTGTTAATTCATCTATTTCAGAAGTACAAGAAGTGGAATCAAAAGGTGAACAAATTGAAGTGAATGTTTCCTCTGTTCCGGAAGAGGAAGGTATCATTAAAGAGAAGGAAGATGTGGTGGATCAAGGTGGAGAGGAGACAAGTAAAGAAGATAAGAATGAGGATACTTAGAATCATCTGGACCAGTCAAGCAAAATGGACACAATTTCATCTATGGAGACTCAAGCTCTGACTAAAAATGAAGGTCAAAAGGAGGTCAAAACTGGTTTTTGATTTCCTTGAGAACGATAAACTGGTTTTTGATGATCCAAAATTGTCTCAAAGGCCTATCAATTTGGCCACTCTTTCTTCGATTCAGAAGTTGAAGTTAGCATCACACAAGCCAAAGCCAAAGAGGAGATTCTGAAATCTCACATGGAGGATAGTGAGTTGCTTAGTCTTGCATCTAGTGTCTTGGAAAAGATAATGCCTACATTCCAGAAGGACACGTCTGATTCTCCCTCCAATCAGCTGAAAAGCTTAATCAACTTTGTAAGTACTCCCTTTGAATTTTTAGAAAAATCATCTGAAGTTAGGGTCACGAATGAGTTTAATGATAAAAGATTCAGTGAATTGAAGAAGATGATTGCTAATGATAGGAGTTTGCTAGACACTTGTGTAAAGAGTATTCAAAATTCCTTATCCAAAGGAGGTAGTATCTACAAATCTTGTTTATCATTTTCTAAATTTGTTGAAGATATTGAGAAGCAAATTAAGGAGAATGAGAAGCAGTTGGCAGATATTTCTTAGTCCCTTGAAACCTTAACTACTTCTATGGCTAGTCAAGAAAGTCAAGTTATATCTTTACTTGAAAACATTAAGAGCTTATTTCATGATAAAGTTAAGGTTGTTAGTAGATTTGGTGGGCTTCAAAGTGTAATTTATCCTAAGTTGGATACAATGCTTAGTGATTTAAAGGAAGCCTAAGATGACATGACCACCAATGATCCCACAGATCTTTAGTCGGCAAAGATGCATGCATTTCTCTTCAGTTGTCTCATCTTAGTTTTGGATTGTTTCAAGAAAGGTTGGGACAGTCATTTGAACTTATTGAAGAATACTTTTGCAGATGTATTTAATTTCATGTAAGTTAGAGATGTTTGTTTGTAGATATGATGTTGTATACAGATTTTTGTATGAATTTTGGCATGCGGATCCCTACCTTTTCCATTCATTTTTTACTAAGTGTTACCAGCAATGCCAAAGGGGGAGTTGTTGGCAAGAGACACTGCACATGTTATCAGGTGTTGTCATTGATGGCAACCCAAGTCAATGTACCCATCCACATTGCATCATTTGATCATATCAGAAGTTAGATTGGAGACTTATTCAAGTCCAACAAGCTAAGAATAGAGCATCTGACAATGTTCAGTATTTTGGTCCATATTCTTTTCATGTTAAAATTTTGTGTTGTGGATCTAAGGAAAGGTTGATGGATGTCTGGACTACTTTATTCCATATTTTTGGACTCCGGTGAAAATTCATGTGCAATTTAGAATCTTTTGTGTACCGAGTTTTGATCTACCAATTAAGAACAAGCCAACTTGTGTAGTTGATCTTTGTGCGGATTTGATGGAGCATTTTTGGTGATTAGTTTTGTGATCCAGGAGGTTTGGCCGACATGTGTGATAACATGTGAACAATCATTTTTGGTTTGCATTGTCATTAAAGCTTGAATTCCTCAAATTTTTAACACACGTTTGAATAAAGTGTTAAGTGTTCTTGAGCCAACTAGCAATGGATCTAATTTCTTGTTGCAGATATATATGATTGATTTTTTTTATCATTTTGATGATCTGAAAGGTGTTGGTGATCGATTATCCATAGTTTCACATGCACAAGATAGAGATCTATGCTTCAAATCTTTGACAGAATAGTGTAATAGGGTAGTGAGAGATGAAGTGTATGAAATTCATGTGTTGTGCTTAACAGGAACTATAATCAGGCATTTGTAGATGCTATTCTTTAGTTCAATCACCCCAGTGTTCTTTCCTAATTGATTTATAGGAAGTGAGCCTCTCTCTTGAAAAGTGAGCTCTAGGCAGTGATCCTAAATGCTTGTGCATTCACCATTGCAATAAATTTGCAGATTATACTTATTTTGTGGGTTCATCCGCACTGTGGTTTTTCCCTTAATTGGGTTTCCACGTACAAAATTCCTTGTGTTATGGTGTTGTGGTTGTTTGTTTTATGTTCTTGCATCTTTCTTTTCATAAAATGTGCTAAGTGGTTGAAAGAACATATTAATAATATCAAAGTTTGCAGAACACCAATTCACCCCCCCCTCTCAGTGTTCCTTGATTCCAACGCAAGGTTATCTTGTTTACTTCTTTAAATGTTTCAACATTCTCTTGCATTTATTTCATCATGATGTAATATACCATGGGCCACCACCTTGATTAATTCCTTGGCACATTTTCTTCTATCGTGATGGGATTATTATTTCATGACATTGGTACTTTTTGTCGGCCTTGTGTTATATTATACCATGTATGATTATTATGCTATGTCATCCACCAACTTGGAGTCTTTTAGCACACAGTTGGCTTGTGTAGTTCCATTGACATTTATGATTATTGCACTCTTCGCACATTCGGTTTAATACGACTACGACTGACTTTGTATCGAATTATTTCCAAACATGGTGGCTTTTTACCATTGTGATTTACTTGCTATAATTTGGTTATGTTGATGTTTTACAAGCTTCTGCTTTCTATCTCTGTTGTCTACGATATCATGTGGTATCATATCTATGTTGCAAGGAAATTTTGGGATTTTGGCAACCCACATGCTTTCGATGATGATAAACTTGGTAGGTTTTTTCAATTACATAATGTCAGTGTTTCTTATGGTGATGGGAAGGTTATTGGTAAATTGTGCTTGGTTGAGAATCCGTCTACTCTATCTTCTGAGGTGGCTTCTTGGTTCCTTACTATTTGTATGGATCTTATGTTGGACTCTTGCATGGTTTGAGCTTTATTAGATGTTTTCTTGCTATGCTTCTTGTTTGCCTCTAAGGAATTCGATTTTATGCTTTCTACTATTCGATTGGATGTTGGTTATTTTCCTATTGGCAGTTTCTTATCTTTTGATGACCTTCTTACTAATGGTTAGTATGGAGAACTATTGCAAGTAGTTATGGGTTGGATTTATCTGCCACAAGTACAATGATACAGTCTTGGTATTTGAGAGTTTCCTAGACTACATGGCCACAAGTATTCTCGCACTGGCTTTAGATGTCTTCACAAGTATCCATTCTCTTCTTGAGATCATGGTCATTATTTCTAAAGACCCTTGGGATGTGGATCCCCTTCAGTAGGTTCCTCTTGTCGATGATGATGATCTGAATGTCACCCATTTGGTTGTGGATGTTGGAGCTCCTCCTAAGGTCAAGCCAAGCAACTAGTTTCTCAAGCCTTTTTGATACCTCATTGTTCTTTTGTTACATGGTGCATTTTCATTTCTATATATAGGCTCGTCATGGCCTCTTTTTGTAATTTGGCCAATTTTGGTCCTTTGCTCTTTGTGTTGGATTTTGCACATTGTCTCTCCTAATTTGTTCAAGATTGAGTTTTTGTGGACTCTTTTGTATTACTTTTTCATATTAATATAAAAATTTCAATTGCCTTGCCACTTTTACATAAAAAAAAATATTGATAATTTCAATGTTTTTTATTTTTTTCCAACTAAGGAGGAAGTCATTGATGATAAAGTCAAGAGTATTGAATTGTTAATTGATACTTCAAAAAATATTCAATTTGCCAAATTTCTCATTTGAATAATTAGATAGAAAATATATTGAGCATTATGACTATAGATAATGTAATCATTGAATATATGTATGTATGTACACACCTATACATATACAAGAAAAACACAACAATTTATAGCAAGTCAAAGTGCACAAAAAATAAATCATGCAAAACTATTACAACAAGGCAAGTTCATCCTTCTATTTAATTATATTATATTTTACTTATTTTTCATCAAAATGTATATTTTAAATGTATTGTTGTTTTTATCTTCAATGACATTTACCAAAACACATGTTTCACTTTTCTTTTTCATTATTTTGGATCTTATTATTGTTCAATTATTACAAAAGAACATATATACATTTTAACCCAATGCCTTAATGGAGGGGCTAGACTCCCAAACCATTAAACAAATTTATTAAACTCGTTTTAGATGACATCAAAAATAATGTTTAACCTCAACCTTCTAATTAGAAAATGTTAACACCGCCCATAATCCAAATGACTAAAAGATTCGTGATCTCCTTTGAATGAACCTTCCCCTTAAAACAATTCCTTAACATAATATTTTATATATTTATAAATTTCTACTATAATAAATCATAATTATATACTTTTATTAATTTAATAATCAATATACAATACATATAAACATATTTCCAATAAATTTATATGGTTTGGTAAGGAATACTCTACCTAATAACCTTACTACCATTAATTATACATCCTATCCCTTACATGGAACATGAAAGTCACTTTAATAATTTTGAGACTTTTAAGCCATACATCTAAATTGTATTTATTTAAAAACCCATACGTAAAGGAGAAGGAATATTAAATTTTGTGGAATCTTTGCATTAGTAAAAGACTACCAACACCACGTGCATTAATCAGATTCCAAACAAAAATGCACAACTTCCAAGTAAACTTTAATAGGTGTTGAAATAAAGGAGAACATGTTTAAGCAGACTTCAATTATTCATTCTTTATGTACTTTCTTTGCTTTTTCTTTCCACCTTCGTTAAGTTACACTCCCAACTTTTCCATTTTGTTTTTTTTTCACTTTATTTGTAATGTTTTGATGATTTTTCTTAACACTTCATACTTCACAAAATTAGATTTAAGTTTATTTAATTTTTTGTATTTAAGTATATCATTTAGATATTTTCATAGAATGATCACAATTAATCAATTATCAACAAATTGTATCTTATTGTTTATTCAGATTTAAATATTTTTTAAAAAAATTCAATATATTTAGTTTTTTTGGTTTTGAGACATTGACTACACAACTAACAGATCGCTCCTATGTAATATAGACATCCCTAAGATACCTCTGCTCCTATGTAATATAGACATCCCTAAGATACCTCCTAGTCTGTTAGAAACTATTGTCTCTCAATTAATTTTTAATTTTATCACCTTACCCATGTCTTCAATATTTTTAATTTTTCTTATTACACTACAGGTACGAATTTAGATTTATATGCTTTCTATGTGTTTAATATTAGATTATTTTAATTAAAAACTTTTTAATTCTAAACTTTTTATCGATATTAATAATAAACTTTAATCTAATAATTAATTAAGAACTTTTTAATTTTAAACTTCTAAAATCTAAATTAAATAATATTATTTAACTTTTAAAAATAGATATATAGGTAAATAATAGTAATTAACGATAATATATAATTACGTTGATAAAAAAAAGTTTAGAATTACAATATTCCAATATTAAATGCATATAAGACTAAATTCGTACCTATTAGCATAATAGACAACAAAAAAATATTGAAGACATGGGCAAGGTGATAAAGTTAAAAATTAATTACGTAGAGGGTACAAAATTTTCAACCCTTTGTAAATTTCTAAGAGGTAACAGTTTCTGACAAGTTGGGAGGTATCTTAGGGATGCTTATATTACATAGGGGTGATATGTTGGCTGTGTAACCAATACCATATTACATATGGGCAATCTATTGGTTGTGTAGCCAGTGCCTGAGGTTAGTACTAAGTTTGTATCTAAAAGATTTGATGGGCTTAAGAAATGTATATATTTTGACTTGATGTATTTCAATTCTATATTTTAGATGTCGTTCCTTCCCAACACACTATCTTAGCTATTACTTCTCTTAATCAAAATTCAACTTCTATTAATGGTGAATACCTTTCATAATCACATGGTGATCTACGGTAGCATATAGGAAATTGGTTGCACTCTAATATTGGCAATTGTCACTCTCATGTTTACTTTGAAAATTTCATGGTTTGATCAATTCAAGATAATATACTTTGAGGGATTTAATCGTTAGTTTCAAAGCCACATGACAAGGACAGATTGCCAATTATGGTTGGTTTGGTTTCTCAATGCTTGGACTCCTTTGTCTTCTTAAATGTCACTAACTCCCTAAGGTATTCCCTTCTAGATCTTATGAATTCACTAATGTAAATGAGTGGATTATTTGAATCTCTTGTTTTTTTCAATGCTTCAATTTTAGAGTTTATGTGAATTTTACTTGCAAGGCTTTTTATGGATGCAATGAATTTATAAATTTGGATTTACTTAGACTTTCAATTTTAAAACTCACAAGTTAACATTCTCAAGTGGTTATATGAATGCAAGCTTCATATAATCTAACATAACTTGATATTGGCTCCAAATTTAAATTGTAACTATAAGGGAGACACTAGATGTGTTAGGATTGATTATAATCCCAAAGATACTGAGAGGGGGGGGTGAATCAGTATCTAACCGGTTAACAGAATTTCTGACCTTATTAAGTATTTTGCATTCCAAAACAATGTACCAGTATACAAGAATTAATGCAGTAAATATGAATAGTAAAGAGAACATAGAAAGCACACCATAACACAAGATGTTTAACGAGGAAACCCGGTGTGGGAAAAACCTCAATGGGATTTGTGACCCACAATATTCACTCACTGGCCAATGAATGGATATTACTTACAAAAGGTGCCTGCACATGCACAAAGGCCAACTGCCTAGAGCTCACTGCTCAATTACAAAGGAAGTCTCACTGACTTACAAAATGGATTATGAAAATCCAATATAATGTACTACTACAAAATAACATCTGCTATGCCAGGTTCAGTACCGGTTTAAGCTCATACAATAACCATAAACCCTTCTACAAAATTTGCCTTAATATTCGCTCTACATATCCATCATATCTTTCCTCTATCATATATGTCTCTCGAATGATCTACAAGATCTCATACTTATATATGAGTCTTATTACAACATGTCATGTCGGCTTACAAAAAGATATTACAATTAAATACAAAATACAATAATCAAAATCCTATCGGCTAGGATGCCAGTAAACATTATTGTCGTTGTCAGTGAACTATCTGTCGGTGTAGAGTCTGTCAGTGTCAGTGCATGTGGGTGCCATAATATTGCAAGGTTGCCATCAATGACAACACCTTCCATCACCTTTAACTACCATTAGAGTGTGCAATGGCAACAATCTCACCCTTTGGCATTGATGGCAACACTCATGAGAAAAATTCAAAATTGAAGTCCAAAAATCTTACCAAAACTGTGTGCTCCCCCTAAGCAAATGATCTCTTCTGCAAGTCATTTTTCTCAGTTCTCTACTCCCCCTTTGACATCAATGACAAAGGTTGTCAAAATTTCAATGAGTGCAGTGCTCAGCTGGTAAATTGTAACCGGTTGGTTACAATCTGGAATAGGTCTGCTAATACCAAATTCAGGCTCTGAGTGAACCTGTTGCTATCCTTCAATGTTTCTTTTGTTCTCTGAATAGTACCGGTGAGGTGATGCATTTGCTCTTTCGACGTCTTATGTCCCTGAATAAGTTCCTCTGAGATCTCTTTCCTCAAAGAGATGAGGTTATCCAATTTAGGACTGAGTCTGCATTTAAGCTCTTTTGCTTTGCCCTTTAACCTTTCCTTTTCCTTCTCTAACTTTTCAAGTTTCTCCTCAAATCCAACTATCTCTTGTTCTATAATTGATATTGGTTCAGATGAACCAATGATATTGTCAGCTATATCATCAATTTCTTTTTGCACTTTGTTGACTTCCTTATCGATATCCACTATCAAAAGATTAGTCTTACAGGTGTCTCTGTATAGTTCTTTGAACTCTGTAATTGTGTTATTCAGTGCTGGTTAAAGAGTGTCAATATGTTCCGTGCACTTCTTTATTGTTTCTCCAAAGAATTTCTCTTTTTCCTTGTTCATTTTCTCCTTAAATGTCTCTTCATTAATTTGGTCCACAATCAGTATGTTACTGGTTTTGTATTTAGACAATATGTCTAACTGACTCAAAGAATCCTTATTATCTACATTACACTTGGATGCAATCAATTTAAGAATGGGTAATGTGTCATCTATAGCCTTATAAGCCAATGCATTACAATCTGTAATTTTCTTAATAGAATCCAAAAGCACTTCAGTCACATTTGTTGGTTTGAATTCTGTCATGGAAGTACCAAATGACTGTCCAATTACCTTCACAATCTCCATGTTGTCGGTGGTAGTAACAAATTTGCTTGTCTCGACCTCTGGTAGGTCAGTTTGTGCTTGCATTTCAACTAGAAAAGGTTTAGGCTTCTCATCATTTGTCGGTGGCGCTGTCTCTGTATGAACTTGTTTCTCAACCTGTGTCTCGGTCTGTTTCACTATGCTCTCTTCTATGGGTTTTTCTGATTGTTCTTTAGTGTTATCAGCCAGTTTTCTAGATGGTTTTTCAGTTGTATCCACCGCCAGTTTCTCTGTCTGTACCACTGCACTGTCCACTACCGGTATCTCAATTGGTTTCTTTGTATTCTCAATTGTCGGTATCTCTATCTCTATTGGTTTTTCAATGTTTGCATCAACAGTACTGTCAGTAACCATTTCACTAACCCCAATCTCAATGTTATCAGTTGGTGTTTCAACATTTTCAGCTTGTGTTCCAACATTTTCAGTCGGTTACTCAGTAGCAACATCTTTCTTCTTTTCCTCAGCACTTTCTTTATCAACTACAATATTGACCTTTTGAGTATCTATGTTCATAGTATACAAGATTTCAGATTCAGGGTTTGTATCCTCATGTGGAGTCTCCACATTCTCAGCAGTCGGTGAATTGTCAGTTAGTACCAGTGGAGTAACTGAAGGTGGTGGAAGGTTATCTGTCACTTTTATATTAGGTAGTCCACCTACCTTGCCTTTTCCTTTGTCCTTATCCTTTTGGTATACCTTGAATGTTTTAGGTCTCTTCAGTTCTTCTTGTTTCACTTTCTCAACAAAGAAAATATATCATTTATCTATTGTCTCTTCTGAGATCTCAATTACTCTGTCGGCCATTAGACTTACATGTTGGTGTCCACTAGAAAAGATTGTTCTGTTAGCTTCACTGATCAATTCATCAATTTCCTCAACTAATTTTACATGGTGAACAACTAGCAGTTTCTCAATCTTGATTTTCTTGTCTAGCTCCATAATGGCTAACCTTTTAGCATATAGTCGCCTATACAAATCACTAGGCAAATCATCTACAACCTCTATCAAAACTTTCTTAGAAATATCAAGGTGTAAGATTATACTGTTCTCTATGCTTTCTTTCTCCTCATTTGTAAAAGTATCATACAGTTTACTTACATTTGATAAGTTACCATCATCTGTTATCTCATTTATCAAGTTGTCAAGTGGAGGAATAACTTGTTTTTCCTTTCTCTTTCTAGGTGTCATCTTCTTAGCTAGTGGCCTTACTGCTTGTTGCTTCTGCCTTGTTGTCCTAGTTTTCTTGGGAGGAGGAGAGGGTACCGGGTAGGGTTTTCTCTTCTTATCAACTCTTCTAAACTTAGCAGAAATTTCACCGTCAGAGGATGTACCAACCGGTGAGAGATGAGCCTCTGGTTGTAATCCTTCCATATCATTTTCCTTGATACCAGTGATATTCATTATGTTTTCCTTTATTTCTTTCACTTGCTTAGATGCACTCTTGATATATTTTTCTCTTCTCTTCCTTTGTTTAAGTGTCTGCACACTGCTCTCTATTGTTTCAGCATTACCAAAAAAAAATTCTTCCGGTTCTCTAGGGGCTTCAAGTAGGGCTTTGGCATATGTTTCAATTATGTTTACATCAGCCTCATATCCCATTTTTGTCACCCAAACAGTTCTAGGAAGAACTACCTCCATCCAAATTTCATCATTCTTAATTACAAAGCAAATTTCCTTTTGATACTTGTCTACAATACTTTGAGGTAACCTTTCCCTAGTCTTCATTTTTGCTTTAAATGCTTGAAAATACTCTATTATTTTGTTTTCCTTGTCTGTCCCCATGTCGGTGAAGATATCTAATAGTTGCTTTCCTACCAGTATATCATAACCAAAGTCTTTCTTGCCTATACCGGGAACCTCTTTTGTAAGATATAGCATTAAGCATACAAGAAGATTACCAAAACAAAAAATACCTTTCTTATCTCCTTTTATTTTCTTCAAATTGTCAATCAACTCATCTTTCAACCATTCACATATATCTATCTTAGCATCACTGTTAACCATATCATATGCACTTTTAATACATAGACTTGAAACTGAGTTCAGTCAGTTAGCATGTGTGGTTTTATATCCTAATATCATGCTAATGAATCTAACATTTTCATCTTTTACATCATTAACTCGTAAGGATCTGTTGTCATAGGTTGCACTAGTTAAAGTCATCACTGTGTTATTAGGAACCTTTTTAGTTTTATCTGGCCTACTACTGGTGGATGGTAAACCAGTCACAGCCCTAACTGCTTCTCTAGTGATTTTATGAATAGAGTCAAGCCAAAATAATTCTCCATGAATTCTACTAAGTACAATCCTTACAACTTCCTTAGGAAATTCTGGAATGTCAAGCATTTCCACAAAACCTAGGGTCTCTATAACCCTATGCTCAGGTTTTACAGTTCCATTCTCATCATAGATATCATTCTTATACATTTTCATGATTTCCTCAGAACCTAATTCCTCAATGTGGCAATGTATGTCAATTCTATGGTCTTCTGCATATGCAACTCCTTTAGGGATTTTTGAAAAAGCACCTAGGGTATCATCTTATTTTGCTACTTCGGGAATAATCTTGAAAACAAGCCTAGGGCATTTGATTACTTCTATAACAGTAAGGTTTGTAATGAATTATGGAGCAGAGGAGGAAGCCATTGATAAATATCTTAATCTGCCTGATAGGTTTGGATGATTAAAAGAACTTGCTTCACTTCTCGCTAAGGATGCCTTCACTCGGGTTTTTTCGCGCTCTTTGAAAGTTTGAATGCTTGGTGAATGAAAAAGAGGGAAAAATATTGATTTATGATTTCTTTTCTTTCAACAACCACAATAAATGTCTGCTAGTTAAGTGAAACTTAACACATCTATCGGTAAAGAATAATTTCATCTTCTCACCATAAACCGAGGGTAAACTTGAATGATTTTCAATTTGCTGCAATACCCCCAAGGATTACTTTTCAGTTGGATGAAGAATCTCCTGTCGATGGAGTGATACTCTGTTCTACCAGTGAAGGAATAGTCTCATCAACAGTCGGATCTCTCTTTCTAATCCATTGTTTTGAAAATTCTTGCTTTACCTCATCTACCTTCTCTTTGCCTTTCAAACTGAGTCCTTTGTTATATGTCAATGAAGTCTTGCTTCTATAAAATTTTGCAATATGTCCAATCTTGTTACAAGCATAATAAGTCACATTGTTTTTCTGAATAGCCTTTCCATATCCTATGTCGATTTGTGTTCTACATTGATTACATAAGTGTCCAAATCTTCCACAAACATAACATCTTACATTCATTCTGCAATTTTCTGAATTGTGACCAATTTTGTTGCATTTGGAACACTGACCGATGGGTGCATTAGTGTTCTGATAGTTTCTAGATCTACACTAATTTTCTCTATGACCATACTTGTTAGAGTTAAAGCATTTCCCATTAAATTTGTAGGCATTAGGTTTTCTTACCGGTTTGTTGTGATCATGGTTGTTTGTAGTACCAGAGCTTTCACCAACTTCAAATCCAAGTCCATTAGTGTCTCCATTAGGTTTCTGACTTTTCAGCATGTCATCAAGTTCCTCTAACTTTTCTAGAAATTCTCTTTATGTTGATTTGCAATAGCCAACTCATTTTCCAAAAATTCCTTATGTCTCATAAGTTCAGTTTTATCATGTTCCATGTGAATCAGATTTGTCTTTAACATATCATTTTCATGACTGAGTCTTGGATTTTCAATTCCAGCATCATTGAGTCTCCTAGTCAAGTCATCTTCATTATTATCTCTATCTTCAATGTCTTTACAAAATCTCATAGTCATGTCTTGCATTTCATTCCTCAAGGTCATGTTTTCTTGCCTCGTCTTGCTTACAAGCTCATTAAGAGTTTCCTTTTCATCATCATCATTTTGTATCTTCTCATGAAGTTATCTTCTTTTGTTTCTAGCAATAGTGAGATTCTCCTGAAGTCCTTGAATGAATTCCTGTGCAGTCCTTAGATCATCTTCAAGTTTGATATTCTTCAACTTTTCTGCATCAAAGTTTGCAAGAGCTATTTCCAATTGCTTTCTCAAGTTTTCCATCTATACCGGTGTCAGGACCTTCCTCAAGCTGTTAGGCTTTTGAAAATAGAGGACCAAGATCTAATACTAATTGTTAGGATTGATGATAGTCCCAAAGATACTGAGAGGGGGGGGTGAATCATTATTTAACTGGTTAATAGAATTTCTGACCTTATTAAGTATTTTGCATTCCAAAACAATGTACCAGTAAACAAGAATTAATGCAGTAAATATGAACAGTAAAGACAACATAGAAAGCACACCATAACACAAGATGTTTAACGAGAAAACCCGGTGTGGGAAAAACCTTGGTGGGATTTGTGACCCACAATATTCACTCACTGGCCAATGAATGGATATTACTTACAAGAGGTGCCTGCACATGCAGGAAGGCCAACTGCCTAGAGCTCACTACTCAATTACAAAAGGAAGTCTCACTGACTTACAAAATGGATTATGAAAATCCAATATAATGTACTGCTACAAAATAACATCTGCTATGTTAGGTTCAGTACCAGTCTAAGCTCATACAATAACCATAAACCCTTCTACAAAACCTGCCTTAATATTCGCTCTACATATCCATCATATCTTTCATCTATCACATATGTCTCTCGAATGATCTACAAGATCTCATACTTATATATGAGTCTTATTACAACATGGCATGTTGACTTACGAAAAGATAAAACAATTAAATACAAAATACAATAATCAAAATCATGTCGGCTAGGATGCTAGTAAACATTATTGTCGCTATCGATGAACTATCTACCGGTGTAGACTATGTCAGTGCTGGTGCCTACCGGTGCCATAAGATTGCAAGGTTTCCATCAGTGACAACACCTTCAATCACCTTTAACTACCATTAGAGTGTGCAATTCCAACAAGATGATCTACTATGTGCATGTGGCATTATTTGATAGGTCTAACCTAGCAAGACTTCCCAAGTTCTTTAGGGAATTTATCTCTAACTTTACTTATCAATAGACCTAACAATTTTATCATTAATTGACCAAAAGAAAACTCGATTGTAACTAAACATGATAAATGTTTGGTTCCCTTTTCTAGAAATATGTGTCATCCAAGGAATGACTCCTAGATATCAATGATTGAGGACTTCTCTAAAAATCTATGGTCTATGATTTATGTAAGGTTAACTCAAGTTTATCTAAATAAAAAAATTAGGCTCAAAGTAACACATCAAATTTATCCTCACAAAACTAATTCTAAGACATGATAAAGAGGAAAATTATTGACAATCTCCTTGATTTAGGACATCTAAACAATTCAATAACAATTAAAGGTGATGCCAAGATGCCTACAAAAAAATAAACTTTGACTCTCCCTTTACATAAGTCTCAATAGTAGTGTTGGATTAAGTCCAAAAATCTAAAGGTATACGAGCCTTACACTTTGAGCTACATTCCCTTCTAATTTCTACTTATAGAATCACATGCACCTTATCACTAATTATATATATAGAAATAAGAACCATTTCAACTATGTGGGTATTTGATTCATGGAGCTAAGATATATTATTAGTAGAAATAATACTTCAATGAACTATGATATCCATTAGGGTGACTATAAAATTAAAAAAAACATAAGATATTGCCTTACTAGTGTAATCTACAAATACTTGAAGTTTAGAATATAAGATTTTGATTAAGGCAAAAACAGGTTTTGAAGGGACCCGAAACCCTTTACAAAATAAAATCTCCATGAAGTCTCAATCAACAATTAAGCCAACAAAGAACATAACAACAAAAAAACCCCATAACAAAGATAAACCAAAAAATAAAAAATGGGGCACAGTCCAAAGAAAGCAAAAAGACAACACAAAACATAGAAAAACCAACAGAAGACCAACACAGAAGCAGGCAAGAGCCATCCCTAATCTAACAATTTCATGGTCTGTTTCATCTCTTTCTCAATCTCATTCATAGTATCGGTAATCTTCTTGAGCTTTTGAAAATCAAGAGGAGGTCCAACTGCCTTCCTCTTTAACGTACATCTGGCCCTTTTTTTAGGTCCTGAAGAAGTGTCTTGTTCAACATTAGCTTCCACATCCACCATATTCTTCAACTGAAATTATTCTTCAAAGCTACTAATCATATTTTTAAAGCTCTCCACGGTGGAACCAAGCACCCCATGGCTAGTCTTAACAACATTCTTGATGGATTCCTTTATTTTAGCATTTTTGTTTTCCAAAGCTTCCATCCTGGCTTCATAGCCTCTTTTGAAATTGTCAAAGGCCTCTATGTGGTTTTGAGGCAACCAATGATAGAGGTCATCTCCTTCTTAGACCTAGGGGATACCTCATCCAACACCTACCCTTTATCCATCTGCTTAACCTTATCTCTAACAATTTCTAGGTTGTTGCTATCAGCTCTTTGTTTGATCTGAATCTCCTTTATTTCATGGAAAACCCATTTGAAGATTTTAAAAATATCCACAACCCCCTCTTTGGCAAGAGAAAGAACATCAGTAACAAACTCCTTCTCAGAGCATAGCAATTGAAAATTAGGTTCAAGAGAGGTTGGAAATGTTGTCTTTTCTCAAGGTTTTGAGCAAGACAAGACTCGCTAGAAGCAGAGGGGGAAGGGCTATTACCCTGGCTACACAAATTACCAGCCGAAGCACCAACATTGGCAGATGGAGGGGTGCATGAGGTGCAAGGGTTTTTAATTTTAGGGCTTTTACCAGCACAAACTTTCCTTTTATTTTTAGCCGAAGAGGGAATAAATTCCTCATCCTCAGACTTAGTATTGAGATCATCCTCCAAAGACTAAGAGTCCTTCATCTCAGAATTGACCTCATGGATGGAGGCTGCCAAAACCAGCATAGCTTTCACATGATCAGAAATAAGAAGGATGAGGCCTTCATGTAGAATAGGTTTTTTCATAGGATCCTTTATATGATCAGAAATGCTTGCATTTAGGGATTTCACAAAAAAAAAGGGATAAGAAATTCTAACCTTATGTCGAAAATGGTTAAGAAGATCGAAATGGTAGGCAAAGGAATGGGTATACCTCCCATCAAGAGTCACATACTCCATGATCACCTTCAAAACAACTCTCCAAATGGAATTTATCTTCGAAGTATTATAACTAGTTGTTCCATCTCTCACTAAATTTCTCTTCTCCATCTCCTTCTTAGGGAAGAGTTTAACTGCCTCCTCAAAGAATTTCATGTCTTTATAAAATTTATCTCTATTTGTAGAAAGACCAGTAACCTAAGCAATGAGGTCCTCCTTAACAGCAATGTCTCTACCAAACTGTTTGGCAGAGCCCTTATTGCAATTTTTGATGAAGTCCTTAGTCATCCTGGCTTTTACCCCATGCAACTTCTCTATGTAGATGGTAAAGCCGCCTTTCTCCAAGATCCTCCAAATAGTTTGATTGTTTCTCAGAATAGTGTAATTCATGGGCTCCACCCTCTTCAAATATCCCCCCATTTTACCACACCTATACCCCACAAACAATCCCCAAGTTATCCGGCCACTGCAATTCTTCGAGCAGGAATAGGAAATGTGTTTTGATCTCAAATTCACCAAGAAAACATGCAAGAAGAAGGCACTAGAATAGCAATAAATTTTGAATTCCCATGATATGTCCTTCACAAAGTTTAGAATATAAGTTATAATATAGGAACTTTGGGAAATTTATATAGGTACTAGATTATCTAGTCCAAAAAATATAGAGTATTAACACTAGGAAACTTAGCTACCCTTGCTAATAAAATACATGATTTCATGATCCACTTTAGTTAAATCATGCAAGAGCATCTATGGTGGATAAGAGATTCAAACTTTAAATTGGCATATTCAACCTCCAATCTAGAATATTCATTTTTGGGAGTGGAAAATAGGAGTTACAACTTTCCTTGACTCAAAGATTTTCCTTAATGTTAGATATTTAAAAATGGGTGCCCAAGAATGAGTTATTAAGCAATTTCTATTTCGGGGTCCTATTGAGTGGATATGATGGCATAATAGATTGATATTATGGGCAGGTTTGGAGGTGGAGTTGACAAAGCATCCAAAGGCTTTGAAGGCAATTTATAAGTTGGAAAGATGTATTTCCTTGTTTAGGCATGACTTTTTGGGGGTTACCAAACCTCGGGTTTCAGCAACTCCAATGGCTAAAAGGCAAGTTTCAACATTCATTTTATGAATTCCCATTTTTAGACTTGTTTGGGAAGTTTGAGGGAAGAATAAATTGGTCTTTGAAGAAAATACAAGTTTTAAGATGGATAAATATGATTATAGGTAGATTTCAAGCTTCAGATATGAAGCCATGTTGAATCTTGTTATAGGTTGAAGGTTAAGAAGTTAGTTTTGTAGCAAGATGCTTGAGGGGAAAGAAGTGTTTTGGCTTGTAATTTCTTCTAGATATTGTGACTAATTTTATCAATTTTGTATCTAATTTTGGAATGTTATTTGAAGCCTATAAGTCTGTCATGCAATGTACTTACAGATTTACTATGTCATTATTCATTCCTAAACATTTGCATAAGATTAGTGAGAAGTGGTTTGCTGATTTTTTGCATTTTGTATGTGTTTTGGATTAGGAGAATACAAATATCAAAATTTTAGGTCAAATATTTAGATGATTTGAATGTATGGGATTTAAGGTTTTTCAACTTCTTCATCATTAAATCACAAACTTACCAAAACAAATAATACTTTACCATTTCAATAGGAAGGTTATGTACCTTTAAAAAATTAAGGCTTGATTTGGTAGTAAATATAAAGAAACAATGGAATTAAAATGTATAATTACAAACAAAGAGTTGTTAAGCCTTCCAAAGAATTATACAATCCTTGAACTTTAATCATAGCACATAAAAGTAGTGTATTATTTTTGTGACTAACTATATCACTTAAACATCACAAACTACCTAAAGACAACTTACACAGTTCTACTCAATCAATTTAAAAAGAGTATTTATAAGCTCAATCTTAAATAATTCTCTCGACTTTATGAGTTCCATTATTCGAAAAAAGTTCTATCATTTTCCTAGTCCTAGGAAAAGAATTTGAAGATCATCATTTTATTATGTCAACAAAATAATCTAATCCTATATAAATCTAATTATTTCTTTGGTGCATAAGTGATTCTCATATCTTTTTATCTAGAGTCAATGAAATACTAAAGGATCATTCAATTGTATAGGTTCATAATTATAAGTAGAAACATCATATACAAGACAACCATTATTATTTTTATAATAGAACTATTGTAAATTTCATAGGTTAGAGATCACCAATTATTCTCCTTGCTACATAGGTCCTTTCTTAGAGGATAAACCCCAACATTAGGTTTATTTTTCTACCTAGCTACCCTCACATCATGATATTTATTTTCACAAGGGCATCAACAATATGTGTGCTAATTATGGAGCTAATTAATGTAATTACTTCAAAATACAGCCCATACCAAGAAATTTTGTAGGTAATCTCAATAACCAAACCACAATGGTGTAGATTTTAGGTCAAGCCATATAAGTTGGTGGCACCCACTACTCAACCAATCCAAAACTCAAAATTCATTGAATTTAGTCATTCACATAAACATACAGATAAGACACATCAACTAGAGAAATACTAAACTCAAACTACATAAATCCATGACTACATGCACATAGGACTTAACACATACTATATTCCCAACTTCGCATAATCTCAAGTAGACATAACCATTGTTCGGATTTCACCTCCTTGATCCTTTGAAATTGATATTTCATCGCCTTTGTCATCTAAAATTGAACTTTTACCTTTCATAATCTTGAGATTTCACTCCCTTGCTTATCTAAACTTGAGCCTTTACTCTTTTCCTAGTTGTACCATAATTTTATGGTAATTCCTTATTCCTTGTATTGTCATAAGGTATTAATTCATTCACACATAGTAGCACACATACAAGAATAATATCCTTATATTTGACATTAAAAGAGGCTTACAAATATATCTTAGACAATATTATAAAACAAATAATTTAATTCTCAGAAGATATTATTTTCACAATTTTAACACACCCAAGCATATACCTTAGTAATTTCTTCAATTCCACTTTCTTTGAAGTACTCCACTTCTTTTTGTTATTCAACAAGACTATCATACATTTGAATAACATGGATTCAACAATGTTCATCAATTGATATTTCTCTTTCATTTATATAGTTCTCTAAGCTTCCACCTACTTAAAATATTATCAACTAGTTTAAGAAATATAATAACTCCAAATATTTATTTATGATTTTTCTCTAATTTTAAAGCCATTTCATTCCTTTGATCATTAAAGTCATGAGTCTTAATCTCACTTGATTGGGTTGTCTTCTAGTAGTTTGTTTAAGTAGTTATTTTTGCATCTTCTTATGCACATAAAATTCCTCTTAAATTCAAGATTATTTATTATGAATGTACTATTATTGGGCCCTATATTGCTACTTAATTATTGCAATCATATTCCTCCTATTGTTGTTCTTCATTGACCTTTGATCTCCCTATTCTTCCCTTGTCAGCCTCCTCATACATCTCAACTAAAAATCAATGACCTATTGTGAAATTTTATAACCCCATCTATGTGGTTCGACATGTTAGGATTACTGACAGTCCCAAATATATTGAGAGGGGGGGTGAATCAGTATCTAACCGGTCAGTAGAATATTTAAACTTATTAAGATCTTTGCATCCCAAAACAGTGTACCAGTAAATAAGAATTAATGCAGTAAACAGGAATAGTAAAGACAGCATAGAAAACACACCATAACATAAGATGTTTAACGAGGAAACTCGGTGTGGGAAAAATATCAATGGGATTTGTGACCCACAATATTCACTCACTAGCCAATGAATAAATATTACTTACAATGAGGGGCCTACACATGTAGGAAGGCCAACTGCCTAGAGTTCACTGCTCAATAAGAGTCACACTAACTACAAAAATGGATTATGAAATCCAATACAATGTACTGCTTCAAATCAACATCAACTATGCCAGGTTCAGTATCGATTTAAGCTCATTCTATAACCAAAACCTTCGCTATCAACTATATCTCCTTATACAAAATATCATCCATATATTCTCTCCATGCATACTACCTTGCTTCTCTGCTACACAAAATGACCTATAAGATCTCATACATATATACAAGTCTTTTACAATATGCCATGTCGGCTTTACAAAAGAATATTACATTTAAATACAATAAACAAAAGTTTATTCCCTGTCGACTGGGGTGTCGATATGCATTATTGTCACTATCAGTGAAGTGCCTACTGGTGTATGTAGATGTCTATGTTAGTGTCGATGGCTTACCAGATGAATGCTAGAAGGTTTCCAAATGGTTGCCATCAATGACAACACCAACTATTCTCATAACAGTGTGGAATGCCAACACGACTTAGTTCTTGTTAGTAGATACCTATAACCTCAAATAAAATTATCAAAAAAACATGTTCTATAAGATAAGGTGGAAGGTCCTAATGCTTAATAATGAAAACATTACTTTAAATATTAAAAATAAGGTCAATAGTTTGAAAACATTAATTTGAGTTATTGTTCTATTTTGTCATTAATCTATACAATCATTGTTCCAAGATAAAAGATTCTAGAGGCATTAAATTCAATCACTATTAGATTAGAAATTAAATAGAATAAATATTACAAGAAAAGTTTAATAAAATTTTATATTTATGTAGCATCACTCATAATCTATTATTGACAAATATTTATAGAAAAAGTAAGATCAAACCATAATTTATTAGTTTTTTTTTAAATGACAACTATAAATCATAAGATCCAAATAATAACTCATGGGTCCTTACAAATTTATTCAATTACTAGCCTTTACAAAATTAAGAAACTCGTCTTATACTTTATGTGATTCTTTCAACTTTACTTATAGAAAAAGGACAAGTTGACAAGATGTTAAATTTTTTTTTTATCAACAAACTTTATGTTTTAAAATATTATTTTTATTATGAAACATTAAAAAATATTTTTTATTGATAAGGTAAATTTTATTAGCATAATACATCAAATCATAAGCTATATATTTGTATGGTCAAAAACAACTTTAATATAAAGTGCATTTCTAATTTAAAATAGTCCACAGATCTATAATTTCCTACCTTTAATTCATCTATACTTAGACCCTTCTCATGGCCTATCTTACACCCCTTTATATACATAGTTTATGATTGATGAATATTAGCAATATTGGCACCATCTCCATTGACTATCCCCCACTCTTTTTATTTATCTTAATTCATTTTAACCCCCACTCCAATCTCTTCCCCTCCCCCGTCTTATCATTTCTCATATTTCCATTCTAATCTTGATTCCCTCAAACCCATCATACTCTCCTTGCTAATCTTTTTTAATTGTTTCCCTTCATGAGGATATGATATCATATCCTCCTCCCAATGAAATTTTCCCTTCTCTCTTGGAATGTTTGAGGGTTTTCTCTCATTTCCAATAAATTTATTCTTAAGTACATCTATCAACTCAACATGTTGATGCACTCTTACATCAAGAACTAAAGATATATTACTTGCATTTAGATGCTCTTCAAGCTATCTAAATTGGTACCTCCTTTGTTTATATGGTGCATTGTAATAATAGTGGTGGGGGAGTGCTTAGTTATCTCCTAGGATCAATAAACACATTATTTCATCTTTCTTTTAACCTTCTCTTTCTTGCACGTATGTTATCTTGTTGCTAAAAAATCATCTCCCAATTTTATTCTCTACTTGTGATCCTCATTTTCCTCCAAATCCAGGAATCTTTTTTCTAATGCACCGCCTCCTTTTTCCCTCTTTAATAAAATTTATTTTTCACCAAATTATCTAAGTGTTCAAATTCAATTACCTACATTGAATACACAAACTATAATCAGTGTTAGGAATGTCTTCATTATAACCAATTCACCCTTGGATACTCACATTATTATCCACATGATTAATAAATCATTAATATTGATGGGGGTAGTTGGGTAACTAAATTCAACCATTCAATGTCAATCTTCTAGAATCACATTCATCATTTCTATAATAAATGTGTACCCCTCCCAAAAAAAAATATAACATAGAATTGATCATGCCACCAACCAAATCATCTTAGCAATTAAATGTTAATCGGACTCCCTATACGATATCCTACACTACTTTTGGTCTCTTTCAATTCTTTTTCTAGTAATTTTGTTACCTTCATGTAACCTCTTAGACTCTTCTCTAGCCCCATCAATGTGCACTTTAATAGTTAACAACTAACCTTGTCAACTTTCCCCAAATGCTTGTAACTAGTAACAATTATCTACACACCATAAACTCTTCTACAACTAAATGCTTCCTTTTATCCTTTTGGTTGAGCTTCTTCTCCATTTACACTCTATTCAAATTCATCAACAATCTTCTTACACTTATCTAATATCATATTCACTTCATCTATCAACCATATGATCTCGCAACCTAATAGTTGAATACTCACCGTAGATATAATTTTCTACTCATTAAATTGTGACACAACTCTCCACCTACAAAATTTCCAATAATTTTATCTCAGACTTCCTACCATAATAGTATGTCCAACTGATGTAGGGGAATTTTGTTCTTCCAATTTTTGGTTTTATTTTTGTTGTTGATATTTAGGTTTTTGTTTGGTTTTTGTTTTTTTTGTTCGGAGCTGGGTGTTCTTAATTCTATGTTGCAACATACCTCAAGTCTCTAGTTACTACTGTCACCTTGGAAAATAGGATGCAAGGGAGGTTCATGTATCTTGTCGCTCGAGTGTCCGGAATTCATTTTGTACATGGGGCTTTAACTGCTTTGGGTGTTATTTTCTCCAAACCCGACAGTGTTACTGGTGAGTTTGGTTTGTGTCGCCAATTAGGCAGTTGTTTGGGATAGAACTTGACAATTCTAAGGAGGATTCGAAGGGTCACAAGTCAGTTGGTTGTTGGTTAATTGATCATTGGAAACCCAAGCAACTGGTAAACTATATGAAGACGGACAATAGTTGGAGGAACGGTTGGACATGGAATGCGAATTGTAAAATTTTTGCATAGAGGAGACATTGGTCAAAGGAATGTTAGCCTTGAAGTCCCAATTATCTATGGAAGATGATTATTGTATGTTGCCAATGTATTGATTGTGGAACCTCTGTAATTGATAATTCATAACTGTGAATAACTTTTCAATTTCCTACCACAAATTTGTAGTGGAGTTTGGGATTTTGAAATTTCTTCCTATCTCTCTTTGGATGTGATCGAAGATGCAAAGTATTTGATTGTTCTTAATTTTGGTTAAAATAAATCTATTCTAAGTTTCTTGTTCAAATCATTTGTCTGCAATAAGAAAGTTTGATCAAATTGTGTTTGAAGGGTGAATTTGGTTAAGTGTCTAGTGAGATTTTCCATCAATTTGGTATCAGAGCTTGCAGAGTTTGGGAATTAGATAGTGTAAACAATATGCCTCCAAGGAGAATGGGTATAGGTGGAGCCTATGGAAGAGGAAAAAGAGGTAACAATGAAGGATTGTTGCAGCAATTAATGGAGAGGATGGATACCTTGGAAAGGGCACAAAGAAGAGGGAGCCCTGATGTGGATGTAAGTGGTGATGAGATAGAGGAGGAAGAACAAGACCAAGAGGGTAATAGAGAAGGGAAAGGAGAGTAGGAAAATTTTGAGGAGAGATTGTTGAAGATAGTCATGAATGTGGGTTCCAAGTAAATAGAATTACCTACCTACTCAGGAAGTCTTAATGGAGAAGACTTGATTGACTAGATAAATTATTTAGACAAATATTTTGAGTATGAGGGTGTAGCAGAAGATAGGAAGGTGAAGTTTTCTTGTATCAGATTGAAGTGCCACGCTGCAACGTGGTGGGACTTTGTCCAAACTAAGAGAAGAAGGCGGAATAAGGAGAGAATTCACTCATGGGACCGAATGGTGGCTAAATTGAAAGCTAAGTTCCTTCATGTTGATTATCAAACCAATCTCATTAAGAGGTTACATAATTTAAAAAAGAAAGATATGTCTGTAAAGAATTATATAGAGGAATTTTACAAGCTGGTAATCATATCAGGGCATAGTGAAGAATATGAGGAGAAGATAGCTCTTTATATGAATGGCCTAAAGTATAGTCTTCAAGATGAAATCAGTCTTGTGTCCCCTAGAAGCCTAGAAAAAGCTTATCAATTTTCTTTATAAGCAGAAGAGAAGTTGCAAAGAAAGCAGAGTCAACAAGAGAAGAAGAGAGGAAGAGGGTTTAGAGGAAGGGGACAACAAACTAGTAGAGGGCAAAAACATTAATAAGGAGAAGAGGCTGGAAATTCCATTACAACAAGTTACAACAACTAATGACATAGGAGGTTTCCAAAGTAAAGGGGGCAGGTCTTATTGTAGAGGTGGTTCCCAATGTAAAGGTAGAGGGTTTGTTGGGAAGTGTTATAAATGCAATCAATATGGACACAAGAGTTGGGAATGTGTTGAGTCATCCCAAGGAGGATATGTAAAATTTGAGAAGAGTAATCAGATTGTGCATGTTGATCAAGAAAGTGTGGGGTCTCCCGTACACCACAAGGATGAACCTGAGTCAGGAGAATCTTTGTTGCTCAAAAGAGTCTTGTTAAAACCTTAAAACAAAATTCAAGAGCCAATTCAAAGGAGATCATTGTTCAAAACCAAGTGTAAGTCACAAGGTAAATGTTGCAAACTCATTATAGATAGTAGTAGTACAGATAACATTGTTGCAACTGAAATGGTAGAAAAGTTAGATCTTAAAATGATTAAGCATCCCACTCCCTACAAGGTTTCTTGGTTACAAAAAGGTAATCAATTATTGGTGAATGAGCAGGCCTATGTTGAATTTTAGATTGGAAGTTACAGGGATAATGTTTTGTGTGATGTAATGCCCATGGATGTGTGTCATGTATTGCTTGGAAGATCATGGCAATTTGACAAGAAAGCGGTGCATGATGGAAGGGAGAATACCTATACCATTGAAAAGGATGGAGAGAAGCACACCTTGATGTCAATAAAAGAGAAAGAAGAGGGAAGCAATAGTAGCAGTCGGAGTAAGGTGATGATGGTAAGTGGTAAGGATTTTTTGCATGATTTAAAGAATGAAGAATTTGGTTATGTTTTGGTACTTAAACCTAGAAGTGTTTTTTCTTCCTCAAGAGTTGATTACTTGCCTATTGAAGTGAAAGATATTTTGAATGAGCATAAGGATATCATTGCATCTTATTTTCCTAGTGAATTGCCTCCTATGAGGAGTATTAGCCATCATATGGATTTGATTTTTGGGGCTAGTCTTGCTAACAAAATTGCTTATAGGTTAACACCTATGGAGAATGAAAAATAAGGAAGCAAGTGGAACACCTTTTGAAGAAGGGAGAGCATAAGTCCATGTGTTGTTCCTATTGTGCTAGTTTAGAAGAAGGGAGGGAATGGTGCATGTGCACTGACTCAAGGGCTATTAACAAGATTACAATAAGATATCGGTTTCCCATACCAAGAATAGAGGATCTCATGGATTGTTTGAGTGGCTCCAGGTATTTTTCCAAGATAGATTTGAAAACTGGCTACCATCAAATAAGAATCAGACCGGGGGATGAATGGAAGACAACCTTTAAGACTAGTGATGGGTTGTATGAATGGATAGTTATGCATTTTGGATTGTCTAATGCCCTACGCACATTTATGAGATTAATGAATGACGTTTTAAAACCATTTCTTGGTAAATTTGTAATTGTATATTTGGATGACATTTTGGTGTTTATCAGTTCTAAGGAGGAGCATATGGAACATTTGAGGATGGTATTGAAGAGGTTACATGAAGAAAAGTTGCAGATTAACTTGAAGAAATGTTTGTTTATGCAAACCAAGCTAGTTTATTTGGGCTTTGTAGTGTACCAAGATGGAATAAATATGGATAAGGAGAAGTTTTAGACCATCCTTGATTGGCCAACACCAAGAAGTGTAATGGAGGTAAGGAGTTTCCATTGTCTTTCTAGCCTTTATAGAAAGTTTATAAGAAATTTTAGTCATGTAGTGGTACCTATTCTTAACACCATAAAAGAGAGTAAAAGACCATTTGTGTGGACTAAGTAAGATGAAGAAAATTTCATATTTCTCAAGAAGAAGGTAAGTGAGAAGCCCATTCTTGCTTTGCTTGATTTTGACAAGGTGTTTCAAGTAGAATATGATGCTAGTGGGTTAGCAATCAGGGCAGTCCTAAGCCAAGAATCTAAGCTAGTTGCATATTTCAGTGAGAAGCTTAATGATGCTAAAAGAAAGCATTCTTCTTATGATTTGGAGTTTTATGCTTTGGTTCAATCTCAAAAGAAATGGAGACATTATTTACTACCTAAGGAGTTTGTTGTGTATACTAATAACCATGCTTTGCAATTCATTAATAGCCAACAAAAGTTGAATCAAAGGCATTATAAATGGGTTGAGTATCTTCAGAGTTTTGATTTTATTTTGAAACATAAGAGTGGCCAAATGAATAACGTTGTTGATGCTTTAAGTAGGAAGAACTTGCTGCTATGCGAGATACAAACTAATAGTGCGGGTTTTGAAACCTTGAAGGAATTGTATATAGAGGATGCTAATTTTAAGGAAGCATATGAAGCTTTCCTTGATTGTATTTGTAGGAATAGAGAACCTTGGATAGACTACATGATTCAAGAAGGTTTTCTCTTCAAGGGGAACAAGTTGTGTATCCCTTGAGGCTCCATGCAGGATAATTTGTTGAAGGAAAAACATAGTGGTAGTCTTGTTGGTCACTTTGGGCAGCATAAGAATTATTTGCAATTAAGTACTCATTATTTTTGGCCTAGGACGCATGCAGATGTGAGAAAGTATGTAGAGAAGTGCAGAATTGTCAACTTGCTAAGGGGAGAAGCCAAAATGTTGGTCTTTACCATCCATTGGTGGTTCCAACCAAACCTTGGGATTCGGTAAGTATGGATTTTATGTTCAATTTGCCTTGTACACAAAGGGGTAATGATTCAATATTTGTGGTGGTTGATAGATTTTTTAAAATGGTGCATTTCATACCATGTAAGAAGACTAGTGATGCCACTAACATTACTAATTTGTTCTTTAAAGAAGTTGTAAGGTTACATGTAATTCCAAGGAATATAATTTCTGACAGGAATGCAAAGTTTGTGGGCCATTTTTGGAGGACCCTATCCAAGAAATTGGGCACAAATCTGAATTTTAGTTTTGTGTATCATCCACAAACGGATGGTTAGACCGAGGTTGTCAATAGAAGCCTTGGCAATTTTTTAAGATGTCTCATTGGTAGTTCACCTAGAAGCTGGGATCTCATGTTGGCACAAGTAGAATTCACATATAATGATTCACTAAATAAAAGTATAGGTTTCAGTCCTTTCTATGTGGTGTATGGTATGCACCCAAGGGGTGTCTTTGAGCTTCATGATCTTGTTGATATGGAGAAGAGGAGTGTAGATGGGGAGGACTTTGCTCAAACCATTCTTGATATTCAAGAGAAGGTGAAACAAAGCATAGGAGACAAGAATCAACAATACAAAAAGTATGTTGATCAAAAGAGGAGGCAACTGCAATTTCAGGTTGGAGATCCTATGTTGGCTCATCTTCGTAAGGAGAGGTTTCCCACACGAACGTACAATAAACTGAAAATGAAGAAAATTGGTCCCTACCAAGTCCTTAGGAAATTTTTTGCCAATGCTTATGAGATTTCCTTGCCTGCACATCTACATATATCTCCCATTTTCAATGTAGAAAATCTATATCCATATAAGGGGGATGTAGAAGAGATTAGGATTGAGTCAACAATTTTATCTCTAGAAAATCATCCTACAATAGTCTCTGCTCCACCAGAAATAGAATGTATTATGGATCAGAAGTTATTGAATAAGACCCGTAAGCATGAGTATTTTCAGTATCTCATCAAATGGAGCAATCATTCCATTGAAGATGCTTCTTGGCTCATAGAGGATGAGATCACTAAACTGGGTCATCCAGTGGTGGATCTCGTGAGTAAGGTCTCATGAATTTATTTCACCCAGGGAGTCTGATGCAGGGGCATTTTTCTCTTGCAATTTTTTTGGTTTTATTTCTACTGTTGATATTTAGGTTTTTGTTTGGTATATGTTTTGTTTGTTCGAAGTTGGGTGTTCTTTATTCTATGTTGCAGCATATCTCAAGTCTCTGGTTACTACTATGGCCTTGAAAAATAGGATACAAGGGAGGTTTATGTCTCCTATCACCTGAGTGTCAGGAATTCATTTTGTACATGGGGCTTTAACTACTTTGGGCATTATTTTCTCCAAACTCGACAATGTTACTTGTCGTTTTGGTTTGCGTCGCCAATTAGGCAGTTATTTGGGATGGAAGTCAACAGTTCTAAGGAAGATTCAAAGGGTCACAAGTTGGTTGGTCATTGGTTAGTTGATCGTTGGAAATCCAAGTGACTCGTAAACTATATGAAGGTGGTTGATAATTGGAGGAATGGTTGGACAGGGAATGTGAATCGAAGAAATTATGCACAAAGGAGACATTGGTCGAAGGAATGTTTGCCTCAAATTCCCAATTGTCTATGGAAAACAATTGTTGTATGTTGCCAGTGTATTGATTGTGAAACCTCTGTAATTGATAATTCATAATTATAAACAACTGTTCGATTTAGTGGCCACAAATTTGTAGTGGAGTTTGGGATTTTGAAATTTCTTCATGTCTCTCTCTAGATGTGATTGAAGATGCAGAGTATTTTATTTTTCTTAATTTTGATTAAAATAAATATATTATGAGTTTCTTTTTAAAATCATTTGTCTGCAATAAGAAAGCTTGATCAAATTGTGTTTAAAGGGTGAATTTGGTTAAGTGGCCAGTGAGGCTAACCATCGCTCACTTATGAAATATCTTGTTTCTTGCCTAAGATAGCAAATTGTTTTAAAAAATTAATGAATTAAGCTATGAGAGGTTCCATAAAAAGAGATTTAATTAAAAGGGGTTCAATCAAACCCCTTACAACAAACCCCCTTGGATAGAATCCCCTAGACTTAAATCAAGCCCTAAATGAAGTATCCTCCGCATATATGAAATGTTATCAAAAAATTAATTTTGCTTCAACTTTTGGGGAATCAAATAAAAAAATATAGAAATTGTATTTTGTAATTATGTATCCCTTAATATTAGACTTACAAAAAGTATAATTTTGAATACAAATTCAAATTGATTGTTAAATTTATTTTTTATTTTTAGTGAACGAAGGCTTTTCACTAAACATTAAGGTCTTTAATCTGCACATGTAGAAAAATTAAAAAATAGAGAAAAAAAATTTATATCTAGACACTAGGTATTGATATCCTTATTTCAACAAAAAAGTTATACATTATGGAATAAACCTATATCTAAATCATAATTTATGTCACTTCAAAAATTAATAAAAAATAAAATATGAAACAAAAAATTATGAAAAAAATTGTACACTAGATATCAAAATTACCAATACATGTTTAAGAATTTATTATTTTATCTTTTTTGGTAAAAAAAAATTGTGCAATGTGAAATAAATGCCACTTTTTAAAAATATTGTTAACTTTAAAAAATAAGTTATTCAAAATTTTGTAAATAATCTTTAATATATATATATATATATATATATATATATATATATATATATATATATATATATATATAATCTACTCACAAAATCTCAAAAATCACTATTCTATGTCATCTTTAAACTCTTAATGGATTAGTTGCTATGAGCGATCTAGAAAGTGAAAATTTGGTTAAAATATCTCACGGGGCCACATTTCCATCAATTTCATTTGATTTATGGCAATTAAGGGTGTAGTGCCTCGAACTTTTGGTGTAGAAGCCACCCATTGGTTTCTTGTCCACTCAATGAGTGAGTGGGTTAACTTTTTTTTAATTCATAATAGACATTTCACTTTGTTATTTAAGAATGGTGGAAGTAATTTACATGTAAAATAGAGGCACTTCTCATCCACTTGTGCCTAGTTGATGAATCTTAGGTTGTTCTTTTATCCTCTCTTCTTTTCTCAGTCATGCAATGAGACTAAATCATTAATTATTCTAAAGAAGTTGTCACTTCATCACCAAAAAACTTTTATCTTCAATCCTTGTGACAAGGACCTAAGGGAAATACCTTGGACCTACATTTGTGATGTCACCCCCTTTCTTCCTTCTTATAAAGCTTGCTAAGGATTTCCCTTTGGTGGTGGATTAGAGCATGGTAATTACCTCATACCATAATTATCAATAAAATTATTTTGGAGAGGTCTCTTATGGTATTAGGTGTTTGATTTTTGCAAGGGTTGCTAAATTGGGATTATATAGGAGTTGGGTGCTTGGTAAGCTTGATAACAACTTTATTGGTTTTAATATTGAAATGGAGACTTGTGACCTTTGTTATTTTGATATTACAACTGATGAGGAGTCATATTGTACTATACTTGAGGATATTCAACTCATTGGTAATAATTCTAAGAACGCTCCTCATTGCAACTAGTTCTTTAGTAGTTTGGGACACAACTTGAGGGGATTTAGGAATAGGGGATATAGTATCTTTAAGAATTTTATTATGAGGGGAATATATATTAACAAGTATAGGCATTGTACATATAAATATAGATTTTCTATTTACATAAAACTATTTTCTAACTTTATGACTATATCATAGGGTGATGACAAGTCATAACCACCCATAGATTGAATCCTCATTAATATTTCATCATTTAAAGCATTTAAGTAATATAAAAAAATCATTTATGAAAAAAGTTTCCTCCCAAGGGAGATTATTTTCTAGGTCATATTAAATATTATTTCTCCAACGAGGCTCTCTTGATGGTATGTATTTTCTTTCCCATTATACAATGCCTGCCTATCATACTGCCAAGGTCTACCAAGAAGTAAATGACAACAGTCCATGGGTACAATATCACAAATCACCTTATCCTTATAATCACCAATAGAAAACTCAGCAATGGATTGTTCATTAACCAAAAGAGATTGCTTATCAATTAACCATGACACCCTATATGGCAACCCATGAGGAATTCTTTGTAAATTCAACTTACTAACTATTTCATTCAAAACCATATTTTCAGTAGAAGCTGAATCAACTACAACCTTACATACTTTACCTTTGCACTTACATGTAGTTATGAACAAACTACTCCTTTGGCTCATATTCTTCTCTTTAGGTTCCTGCAACAAAGTTGTCCTTGTCATCAAATATTCCTCTACTTTAGGAGCAGCACATCCGATTGGAGAGTTAACACTCTCATCTTCCTCTTCTTGCTCATAGTGGATCCTCTTTTTGCTCCTTTTATCACCACCACTGGTTGAGGAGCCTTGCTTTTCAGGACACTTGAATGTTGGATGACCAACTTCATTTCTCTTGTATCACCTTCCTGTGAATATGTTGGAACTTCTACGTCCTCCAAATCTACCTCTTGTGCCTCTAATTCCTCCTCTAAAAGCAGTAACTTGCTCCTTACCTTTGTTTGTGTCTCTTTGATCTTCTTAAGTTTGTCTCATTCCTCTTCCTCTCTTGGTGTTTCCTCTACCTCTTCCTTGTCTCTCTTGTCTTCTTTGCAACTTCTCCTCAACCTTCATAGCCAACTTATAGAACTCCTCTACTATTCTTGGTGTTGTGAGACTAATTTCACCCTAAATAGTGTACCTCAACCCATTAAGATACCTTATCACCTTCTCTTCATCATCTTCCCCATGTGCTGCTCTTATATCCAACTTGTGAAATTCTTCTACGTATGCTTGCACATCCCTATCTTTTTGCTTTAGATTTTGTAGCCTTTTGTATAACTAAACATTGTATTCATTAGGCAAGAACTTTCCTTTCAACTTTTCCACCATCTTATTTCAGGAAGTGATCTTTGGTTTGTCTTTCTTCCACCTATCAGCTTGCACACAATCCCACCATAACAAAGCATGACCTTTCAATCTTGATTCGGACACCTTAAACTTCTCATTTTATTCCACTTCCTCACATTCAAAGTAATTTTCCAGAGCCCCAATCCAATCACTGAGCTCTTCACCATCCAATTTACTACCACACATTGGTAGTTTTCCCTTGGCTTTGTGGTCACTTGCCTTCACTTCCTTCAGGAGCGTAATTGTCCTTGCTTCCTCCGGATCCAACTCTACCTCTTGAGGGGCTTCATTTTAATCTTATTCTCCTTCTTGATCACTCTCAACTTCATTGGTTCTTCTTCTCATATCTCTGGCTTCTAAAGCTACAACCTTCTCTTTCAGGGCTTTCAATTCCCTAGCAACTATTGATCCACTTTTTGGAGGCATCTTGCCTTCAAATACTCAAACTCCCTTCTCTCAACTTCAAAAAACCTACTCCCTTGGTCTAATAACACTTTGATGCAGAGCGTCCAAAAAAATCAATCAATAAGGGGAGATCTTTCTCCCAACTCACCTATGCAATAAGGTGATAACCCTCTAAAACCTCACAGGACCCCTTACAAGGCTATTAGTACTCACAAGGTAACAATACATCAAAACCACACTCATTCCTCTTAGCCCTCATCCAATCATTGGAACATGGTCACCAGATTACCGAAACCTTAAGCAATTAAAACCTTAATACCAGAACACATAAGATTAATACCAAAACACATAAGATCAATACCGAAATGAATAAACCAATTACCACAATAGTAGATATACCAATCAACCACAAGCAACAATTAGATAATAAATACAATCCACATGACACCAATATTTGTACATGGAAACCCCAATAAAGGGAATAACCACAATGGGAAGCCTACCCACAGTCAAATAATACTTCTACAGTAAGTATGTGATTACAAATTGAGGGGTCTGCACGTGCAGGAAGGCAAACAGCCTAGAGCACACTGCTCATTGCAAAAGGAGTCTCATTGACTACATAGAAATCCAAACTACAATCTGGAAGGAAGAATGAACTGCAATGATAGTATAAACGTATAAAAATGACCATATTCGTAAATGAATATTTAATATTCATTTTATTCTCATTCCTCTATTTTAGTTAAATCTAATTTAATTAAATCACCACATTCTTCTATTTAATTAAATAAATTATTCAATTTATTTATTTAAATTCACTTAAGCCCTTTATATCATTTAATTGAATAAATCATTTTATTTAATTAAACCCCTTCTCTCTACTTTTAATTAAATTTACATTTAATTAAATAGTTTACCCCAATTAAATAAATCTAATTTATTTAAATCTCCAACTTGCAACCAAATGAAAATAAAACAATTTATTTTAATTAATTCTTTATCCTCCACCCACTTGTATTTTCCTACAAATGCAAGTTGCACAACTGTTTTAAATAAAAATTATTTATTTAAAATCCTATTTATCCTCCACCCACTTGTATTTTCCTACAAATGTAAGTTGCACAACTATTTTAAATAAAAATTATTTATTTAAAATCCTATTTATCCTCACCCACTTGAAACCTTTAATGGTTTCCCTTAAAGTCTTCAAACTTAATGGCTTCCTTCTAGAGTCTTCTTAAGCCTTTAATGGTTTCCCTTAAAGTCTTCAAACTTAAAGTCTTCAAATTTAAAGTCTTCAAACTTAATGGCTTCTTTCTAGAGTCTTCTTAAGCCTTTAATGGTTTCCCTCAAAGTCTTCAAGCATTTAATGCTTTATCTTCCTTTTTCTCATGTAAATACATTAAGATTTATTTAAATCCAAAATTCACATTCACATTTAAATAAATTAATATTTATTTAAATATTTATCCAAATGCAAATTACACCATTTAATTGAAATAAATGATTTTATTTTAATTGAAAATCCCAAAATTCCTCCCACTTGCATTCTCCTACAAAATCCACTTGCATGCCTAAATCCCTTCTAGATTCTTCTAACTCCTTCTAATTAGCCTAATCCTATCCTAATCATTGTCACATCCCTAAGCAAAGGGAAGTCACTTCTCAAACCTTCAAAGTCTTTGAAAACCATTAAAGGCTTTAGGTCTTCAACAATTTAACCTTGAAAGTCTTCCAAACCATTAATGGTTAACTCAACCCTCTTGCATAGTTAGAGACTTTTTGACTAACTTAACCCTCATGTAACCCAAGGGTCTCATCAAGCCTTTAATGCTTTGACCATGGTTATTCCTTAATCCCTTGCACAAGAGTTTATCCTTTGGGTAAAAGCTTTATCCATTGGATAAACCCTAATCTAATCCTAATCCTTACCTCTTAAGGTAACCATCGTGTCCCCTCAAGCATTTAATGCTTCCTACCTCTCCTCTCAAGCAGTCTTATGTTGACAATTGTCACCATTTCATTGGTGAAAATTGTAAACATGGATTAATAACTTTCAATCCTGACCCTTGATAACTCCTCCAATCTTGACCCTCCATTGCCCTATTTTCACTATAAATAGAGCTCTCCATCCCTCCATTTTATCATCCAAGTTTTTAGTATCTCATTTATGCTCAATTTTAGCTTGTATTTAGCCTCTCTTTGCAATAGGAATTAATCTAATATGCATTTTAGAGTATTTCTATTATCATTAGCTTAAATCATTAACTAGTATATCATGTTAGGATAGTATTGCTACTAACCTTGTCATCTTATAATCTAGTTTAATCCATTTTGTAGAAACATGCATAAATAGGATGCATTCATGTTAGAATTACTCTAAAGCATCCCTCATTCTTGCATTAGTCATCCCTAAGTCACTTTGCTCAATGATCTGAGAGCAAAGAAATTGGCTTGAGGGACCATGTGAGATAGAGAACCATGCATAGCTCCATAACTTGCACCAAGAAGTCCCATGTGTGTGTGTGGACAAGTCTTTTGGAATATTTTCATATATTGAGTTTCATCAACCCACGTTACCCGCATACAGATAGCATCGCCAATGCCTGAGTACAGTTTCGATTAAGCTCAATACAATAGGACTTAATCCTCTTACATAAACCCAACTCAATCACCAATGATTGACAAAATCCTTTGCATGAATGATTATTACATTATTTGCTTGCATAAACCCTTATCATTATCCCTTTCATTCCATACATGATCTATAATGAGATCTTACAACATATATATACAAATCATCAACCATAAACAATAAGGTCAGCCACCAGACAATAAATCCTATTACATAATTATAAAACATGTCGGCCTGAGACCAAACAAATTATATCCAACCCATAAGACATCCAAGAAATACATCGAGAAGATCAAACAACACATTACATTAAGTCATTCCATAACCTAGATAGTACAGAATAGCTCTAGTACCAAATGGAATGATCCCAATCAGCCAAGTCTCAAACATGATCACCATCAACATATTGAATATTTACTACAAGCCGCACCAACACCACTTATGCATGACATCAAAAGATCTTCAACAAAGCTCTGCCAGTGAAACCCTCACCGAATCAATAAACCAAGCTTACTGGCATATAAGATAGCGTCTGATCACCAAATCAAAACCAACTGATTGAATATGAATCTAAGTAGCATGAATAACAAATCCAAGCCAATTCCAAAATCCAAATCATACCAGAGTATACCGAATCATCAAAATCTAATCAAACATAAACCAAACAACTTACTAGGACCAAAAGGATACCAGTAAAGAAGCCAAAATAACTACTGTTGACATCAATGATAAAACATCAATGCAATACATAATCAATTCACTCAAATGGACAATAACAATGCATGCCTATCATACTGTCGGGGTCTACCAAGAAGTAAATGAAAAAAGTCCATGGGTACAATATTACAAAATACCTTATCCTTATAATCACCAATAGAAAACTCAACAATGGCTTGTTCATTAACCAAAAGAGATTGCTTATCATTCAACCATGACACCCTATATAGAAACTCATGAGGAATTCTTTGTAAATTCAACTTACTAACCATTTCATTTTCAGTAGAACCTAAATTAACTACAACCTTACATACTTTACCTTTGCACTTACATGCAGTTTTGAACAAACTCCTCCTTTGGCTCATATTATTTTCTTTAGGTGCCTGCAAAAAATTTGTCCTTACCATCAAAGATTCCCCTACTTCAGGAGCAGCACGTCTGATTAGAGAGTTAACACTCTCATCTGCCTCTTCTTGCACATAGTGGATCCTCTTTTTGCTCCTTCGATTACCACCACTGGTTGAGGAGCCTTGCTTTTCAAGACACTTGAATGTTGGATGACCAACTTCATTGCTCTTGTAGCACCTTCCTATGAATATGTTGGAACTTCTATACCTCCTTCAAATCTACCTCTTGTGCCTCTAAATCCTCCTCTAAAATCAATAACTTGCTCCTTACCTTTGTTTGTGTCTCCTTGGTCTTATTGAGTTTGTCTTATTCCTCTTCCTCTGTTGGTGTTTCCTCTACCACTTCCTTGTCTCTCTTGTCTTCTTTGCAACTTCTCCTCAACCTTCATAGCCAACTTACAGCACTCCTCTACTTTTCTTGGTGTTTTGAGACTAAGTTCACCCTAAATATTGTAACTCAACCCATTAAGATACCTTGCCACCTTCTCTTCATCATCTTCCTCATGTGTTGCTCTTATATCCAACTTGTGAAATTCTTCCGTGTATGCTTGCACATCCCTATCTTTTTGCTTTAGATTTTGTAGCCTTTTGTATAACTGAACATTGTAGTCATTAAGCAATAACTTTCCTTTCAACTTCTCCACCATCTTGTTCCAGGAAGTGATTTATGGTTTGTCATTCTTCCACCTATCAGCTTGCACACAATCCCACCATAACAAAGGATGACCTTTAAATCTTTAATTGGCCACCTTAACCTTTTGATTTTCTTCCACTTCCTCACATTCAAAGTTTTTTTCCAGAGCCCCAATCCAATCAATGAGCTCTTCACAATCCAATTTACCACCATACATTGGTAGTTCTACCATGGCTTTGTGGTCACCTGCCTTCACTTCCTTCAGGAGCCTAACTGTCCTTGCTTCCTTCGAATACAACTCTACCTCTTGAGGGGATTCAATTTCATTCTCTTCTCCTTATTTATCACTCTCAACTTCATTGGTTCTTCTTCTCATATCTCTGGCTTCTAAGGATGCAACCTTCTCTTTCAGGGCTTTCAATTCCCTAGCAACTGTTGATCCACTTTTTGGAGGCATCTTTCCTTCAACTACTCAAATTCCCTTCTCTCAACTTCAAAGAACCTATTCCCTTGCTCTGATACCACTTTGATGTAGACCATCCAAAAAAATCAATCAATAGGGGGAGATCTTTCTCCCAACTCACCTATGCAATAAGGTGATAACCCTCTAAAACCTCACAGGACCCCTCACAAGGCTATTAGTACTCACAAGGTAACAAACATTAAAACCACACTCATTCCTCTTATCTCTCGTCCAATAATTGGAACATGCTCACATAGTCCTTCCCAACATGTATGAATCCAAACCCCAAGTCCTCCAACATTCCAACACCATAAGACCTCCTACTAGTCACTCACCCTAGTACATGCTCAATTAGGACTTTCAATCCCCTTTAATAGCATGCAATGAATAATCCCAATAAAAATATACCCTATAGATCCCAATAAGGTTTCTTAACATACACAAAAAGGGGTCTCTACCCCCCCAACCACCCAAAGTACAAAGGAAATCTAACTGTTGCAACATTGTTCTTTTGTGCTAGTCATGTAGACCTAAGACAATCATGCTTATAAGGGAATTTCTTTGTTTACATACCTTTAAAATGAAAGTACTGAAGATTATAATTCTCCCTACTACCCCTTTAACCTCAAACTCAACACTCAAGCTTTTCATACACTTGTAAAGTGCAGTGATTGGTATGCACTGTCAAAACTAGGATAGTCAATCCAAAGGTTAGGACAGTCATGTATCATCATGGTTTGATTGACTTCTTTATTTATCCAGCACTTGATTGATGCCAAGAGGACCCCCACTCATCCCTCTCTTCACTTACAACACCATTCAATACCTTTTTTGCATTTACACCCCTCAAAACTCTATGAAATCGTTGTGTTTCAGACTGTGGCACTCTCAAATAGGCACTTTGACATCAATTGGCACGTGCAAACTTTAGCATGGGACCCTGAAAGAAAAAAAAAATAAACCACATAATATGGCCCTCCACTCCACCAATTATTTCCCTAAGTTCAACATGGAATGGGGGCTTATTACTTTTTTCAATGTCACTATTTACCCTACCTAGGGTTTTAACAGTCTTTACAAAAATTAAGATAAATTTTTCAAAATGTAACCAAAATGAATGAGACAAAGGGAAAATCAGAGAGGATTCATTCATATTTCATCTCCAATGGATAACCAAAGCAAGCATATAATTTTTCTTATTTGAAAGTGCCTTTTATTAGACTCTCACGCTGAGAAAACTTAAGAAAAGTGCAGGGAACAATGAAATTTTTATTGGTTTTTGCTTGTTGTTTACATCCACATACATCCAACCTTAAAATCCACATGGGAATTGCCTATTTGAATTCCTCCAAGGCCTTGCAACTGATATAACCACCTTTTGAAACAACATGACGAACAAACACCTAATTACCTTCTCAAACACAAAAAGTTGCTTTTGATAATTTTTTACAATATGAGCAACTTTTGTCTAAACTTGATCCTAGACCAAACCTGTTGGTCATTTGGAGGAATTTATTATGTGTTGCATTGATGTTTTTCCATTTATGTCAACACTAGTTGTTTTGGTTGCTTTATCGGTATCCTTTTGGTCCCGGTAGGTTGTTTGGTTTCTCGTTGGTAAGATCATGATGATCCGGTATACTCTAGTATGCTTTGGCTTATAGAATTAACTTAGATATTCTATTCATGATACTCAAATACATGTTCAGTCAGTTGGTTTTGATTTGGTGATCGGATGATATCTTGTATACTACTAAGCTTGGTTTGTTGATCCGGTGAGGGTTTCACCGACAGAGCTTTGTTGAAGATATTTTGACTGATTCACCCCCCCCCCCTCTCAGTTGTCTTTCGGTTATTTGAACTATCTACCAATTGGTATCAGATCTCTGGTCCCCTCTGCACAAGCTTAACTGCTTGAGGAAGATCCTATGGTGACTAACAGTTCAAGTTCATCTGTTGTTGCCTTTTGAAGATAAATTCATAGGCTTGATGGAGCAAATTACAGGGTATGGAAGATTCGGATGGAGACTCATCTGAGATGTCTTGGTAAGAAAATTTAGGAAATCATATAGAATGGTGTAACTCCTTTTAATCTAGCATCTGGCAATCCTCCTCTGGAGAACTTGGATAAGGAGCTTGAGAATTATTGTAGAGCAAGAGAAGCCCTCTTGTGCGCACTTTCTGATCAGCAAATAATGGTATTAACTAACAAATCATCAACAAAGGCTATATGGGACAATTTGGAGACTCTTAATGAAGGTGACCCTACTGTTAAGATTGTTAAATTTGATGGTTATCGGGTGAGATATCAAAATTTGAAGATGGAAGAAGATGAGAGGATTACTGCATTCATGGAAAGGGTAAATGAAATTTTCATGGGAATTCAATGTTGTGGTGGATCTCTGAGTGAAGATAAAATAATTTCTAAAGTTTTGAGAGCTTTACAACCAGCTTACAAGATGAAGCCTACTGCAATTAATGAATTGAGAACAATGGTTAATACCTCTATCAATAGGGATACCTTGGTTGGGAAATTATTTTCTTTTGAGCTTGAAGAATTTGAACCTTCTGGAGCTGTGAACATCATCAACCGGCAAGCAATATTGGAAAGCTTTGTATGTGAAGGAATTGGATGGTATGAAGTGAGAAGATAAAGAATTTGAGAAACTCGAAGCCCTATTTTCTAGAAGAGTACCTAAAGGACCGGTAGGAAGTAAGTATGAAGGAAAATCACCTTTTAAATGTTTTGCATGTAATAAGATAGGTCATTTTGCATATAGATGTCTTGAAAGGAATTCAAGATTTGAAGAAAGAGATAGAAGATCTTTTCAGCATAACCCTGGATATCGAAGCAAGCATAAGTACAAGAGAAACAAAGATAAATCATGTTACTTTGCGGATGAGGAAGGTGTGACTGATTCTGATGATGAACCAGCACAAGACTCTGCTAGTGGTTCCGGCAATGGAAAGGACTGGGTGTGCTTAGCTATCAAGGAATATGATCTAGCACTGGAAGATAATCTACCTGAAGAGAAGGCCCTTGCTGCTAAAATTGAAGATAAGGATGAATGGGTAATTGACAATGGATGTTCAAATCATATGAATGGAGATAAAAGGAAGTTTCTATCTTTGCAAGAATTTGATGGCGGTCTAGTTATATTTGGAGATGACAAAGCATGCATGATCAAAGGAAGAGGAACTATATCATTAGATGGTAAGCACAATACTAATAATGTTTACTATGTTGAAGGTTTTAAGGAATAATCTTTTAAGTGTACGACAATTGGTGGATAAAGGATTTCAATTACAATTCAATGATGGAAAATGCAAAATCATTAATAGAACTGGATTGGAGATTGTAATCGGTACTCAAACAAGAGGTAATATATTTTATTTGAATTTTGGTGAGAAGACATGTTTGATTGCACAAACTGATGAGAGTTGGCTTTGGCATAAAAGGCTATGTCATGTGAATTTTGATTGCATGGTAAAGATCAGTTCAACTAAGGCAATTAGAGATATACCTAAGATTGTGAAGCCCTATAATCCAGTATGTAAATAATGTCAAATGGGAAAATAGGTTAGAACCTCTTTTAAGAGTATATAAAGAAAATCTAATTATGTTCTTGATCTTATTCATACTGATTTGTGTGGCCCTACTAGAATCAAAAGTTTTCAAGGTGATAGATATTTTATGCTAATCATTGATGATTATTCTAGAATGATGTGGGTTACTTTTCTAAGGGAGAAATTTGAGGCTTTTGAAAAGTTTAAAATATTTAAAGCTAAAGTTTAAACTGAGACAGGATTGCATATTAAGTACTTAAGGTCAGATCATGGTGGATAATTCACATCCAGTGAGTTTAATAACTTTTGTGAGAAGCATGGCATAAGGAAACAATTTTCTGCTCCCTGGACACCTTAGCAAAATGGAGTTGTGGAAAGAAAGAATAGAACTATCTTGGATGTTGCTAAAACCATGATGATGGAAGCTAATCTACCTCATATCTACTGGAAAGAAGCAGTGAGCACAACAGTTTATACATTCAACAGATTTCATATTAAAGGAGAAACCGATAAGACACCTTATGGATTAAGGTTTGCCAATACACCTACAATTAAGTATTTTAGAATCTTTGGTAGTAAATATTATATGAACAGAGATGATTTCATTGGCAAGTTTGATCCTAGATGTGATGAAGGAATATTTTTTGGTTATTCTAATGAAAGCAAAGCATATAGATGTTATAACAAAAGGTTGCAAAGAATTGTGAAGAGTGCTAATGTCAAGGTGGATGAGAAGAATAGAAGTCAAATCAGAATTTATGAGCAAGAACCGGCAGTGGAAATGATCATAACTGAACCGGTAACACCTTTATCGGAACAAAATATTGAACTAGTTACTCTAGAAGTATCATAAAATTCAACATAAACTGAAGAACAAGAAAGAGGAACAAAGAGTTAGAAGACTCCTAGGTATGTAAGGTTGAATCATTCAAAAGATCAGATCATTGGAGATAAGAACAATGGAGTGATGACAAGAAGAAGATTGGCAGTTAATGAGGTATGTTTAATTTCTCAAGTTGAACTAGTATCAGTAATTGAAGCATGTAAAGATGAATATTGGATGAAAGCTATGGAAGAAGAATTAGATCAGATAGAAATGAATAATACATGGACTTTAGTTCCCCGACCTAAAAATAAGAATGTTATTGGAACTAAATGGGTATTTAGGAATAAATTAAATGAAGATAAACAAGTTGTAAGGAATAAAGCTAGATTGGTGTGTAAAGGATATTCTCAGAAGGAAGGAATTGATTATGGTGAAACTTTTGTACCTGTAGCTAGGATTGAAGCTCTAAGATTATTTATTGCCTATGTTGCACATAAAAACTACAAGGTTTATCAGATGGATGTTAAGTGTGCTTTTCTAAATGGGGATCTTGATGAGGAAGTTTATATTGAGCAACCTGATGGTTTTTCACTTTTAGATGATAAAAGCATGGTTTGCAGGTTAAATAAATCCTTATATGGATTGAAACAGACACCTAGTGCTTGGTATGCAAGGTTCGACAAATATATTTTAAAGCTTGGTTTCACTAAAGGTGATGCTAACAGTAATCTATATTATAAATTCACTGATGATGATATATTGATTATTGAGGTCTTTGTTGATGACATCATTTTTGGAGGTGAAGATAAGTTGTGCATGGAATTTTCTAACAATATGGAGAAAGAATTTGAGATGTCTATGAATGGGAAGATAAAAATTTTGTTAGGTTTGTGGATTACTATGACTAATAAAGGTATTTTCATCTGTCAAACTAAGTATGCTAGAGAGATGTTGAAGAAATTTGGTATGGAAGATTCTAAACCAGTTATTACTCCTATGGTTACAAGTGAGAAATTGACAAGGAAAGATGAATCTACACCGGTAAATCCTACAAGATATAAGTCTATCATTGGAGGTCTACTATATTTGACTTAGACTAGACCAGATATAATGAATGTTGTTTTCATTTCATCAAGATATCAAAGTGATCCTAGAGAAAATCATGAGAGTGAGGTGAAAAGGATTTTTAGATACTTACAAGGAACATTTGAATATGGTTTGTGGTACCCTATAGATGATGACTTTACTTTATGTGCATATATAGATGCAGATTGAGCAGGTGATGTTATGACCGGAAAAGTACTTCCAATGGAGCTTTCTTTCTTAGAAAGAAACCTATTTCATGGATCAGCAAGAAACAATCATGTACTTCTCTATCCAGTATTGAAGCTGGGTATGTTGCTCTTGCTACCAATTGTATGCAATTTCTATGGATGAAGCAAATGTTAAAGGACATAAAAGTGCATTGCAATGGACCGGTAGTTATTAATTGTGATAACTCTGCTGCTATAGACATATCAAAGAATCTAGTATTTCACTCTAAGACAAAGCACATATCTATCAAATATAACTTTTTGAAGGAGAACGTGGAAGAAAATGAAGTTAGATTGGTTTATGTGAACACTAAAGAGAAGATTGCAAACATCTCACTAAACCTTTGCCTAAAGAATCATTTGAGTACCTCAGAGACAAATTAGGGGTTTTTGCCCTTTCGCCAGAACATAGATTGATGCTATTTGGCATCAATCCGGTATGCATTATCAGAGATATTATTCATTCTGGATTTATGTGGTGATGCTACTACTCAGGGGGAGTAGTTAGTTTTGTGTATTAGTGGTTTATGAGTTTTCTTTGATATTTATTTTAGATTTCTGGCATTGATGTCAAAGGGGGAGAGATATTCATGTGAAAAATTTAAGGAGATATATACATTAGGGGGAGAAATTTGCAAAACTTAATTGTGATATCATCTGCAGGGAGAGTTTGGATCAGAACTTGATTGCTATATTCATGTGTGGGAGATTTGTTTGGCATTTCTTGGCAATTGGATGTTTTTCACATCTAGTATTTCCATCAATGCCAAAGGGGGAGATTGTTGGCCATTTGGAGGAATTGATTATGTGTTGCATTGATTCTTTGTCATTGATTGCAACACTAGTTGTTTTGGCTACTTTACTGGTATCCTTTTGGTTCTGGAAGGTTGTTTGGTTTCCGGTTGGTAAGATCATGATGATCTTGTATGCTTTGGTTTATGGAATTGACTTAGATCTGTTATTCATGCTACTCAAATACATGTTCATTCAGTTGGTTTTGATTTGGTGATCAGATGCTATCTTGTATGCTAGTAAGCTTGGATTGTTGATCTGGTGAGGGTTTCACCGGCAAAGCTTTGTTGAAGATATTTTGATGTTATGCATAAGTGGTGTTGGTACAACTTCTAGTAAGGATTTAGGATGTTGATGGTGATCGTGTTCGAGACTTGGATGATTGAGATCATTTCTTTAGCATGTGTGGACCTAAATTAGGTCTGGTACTATCTAGGTTTTGGACCAACTTAATATAACGTGTCGTTTGGTCTTCTCGATGTGTTTCCGAGATAACTTATGGGTTGGATATTATTTGTTTGGTCTCAAGCTGACATGTTTTGTAATTATGTTATTGCTTTATTGTCTAGTGGTTGACCTTATTATTTATGGTCGAGGGTTTGTATATATGTGATGTAAAATCTCATTGTAGATCATGTAAGGGATAATGATAAGGATTGTATAGGAGCGAATAATGTAATAATCATTCATGCAGAGGATTTGGTCGATCATTGGTGATCAAATTGGGTTTATGTAAGAGGATTAAGTCCTTCAATATTCAGCTTAACTGGAACTGTATTCAGGCATTGGAGATGATATCATTGCAGTTCATTCTTCCTTCTGGATTGTAGTCTAGGTTTTTATATAGTCAGTGAGACTTCTTTTGTAATTAGCAGTGTGCTCTAGGCTGTTGGCCTTCTTGCAAGTGCAATCCCCTCAATTTTTAGTCACATACTTACTGCAGAAGTATTATCTAACTGTCAATAGCCTTCCCATTGTGGTTCCTCCCTTTACCAGGCTTTCCACATACAAATCTTGGTGTCACGTGGATGGTATTTATTCTCTAATTGTTGTTTGTGCTTAATTGGTATATTTGCTATTTCGGTAATTGGTTTATGTATTTCGGTATTGATCTTATCCTTTAGAACACAAAAACTTCATAATTTGCCTCATAGAGGCCTGATGGTGCCTTGGGTGCTCTTGCACCATGTGTTCACATATTTAATTTTGTTTGTCTTTTTTTAACCCGCAATTTCATTATTTTCACTTTTTTTAATTTCTCACTTTCATTAAATTTCTATTGTTGTTGTTGTTGTTGTTGTTGTTGTTGTTGTTGTTGTAGTATTGACTTTTTATCTTTTTTAATAGATTTAATTTAAGTTTTACTTCTTCTATCTTTGATTTTACTTGTTATTTCTTTATATAAAATTTAAAGATCTAAATTTAACAATTTTAATATTTTTATTTTTTTATTTTAATAGTTTTTTAATAGAATTATTTTGTCCAATGATCAAACATAATTTAAATTGAATTTATTTGTTTGACCAAAGTAATTCATTTTTCTTCCTACAACACATAGTTTAAATTAGCTCTACACTATTTTGTATCCAAATTTATAATGTACAATAATGAGTATAAATACAAGTATATTTTGCATTTCAATGTAAACCCCACATGGATCATTTTTTTTTCCTATGTTAATTATTTCATGTCATAATAGATGCAACCTTGACAATGTATAAACTAAAACTCCATAGATCATCTTGCAGAGTAAAAATAAAGTCAGTCGCTAGTGGGGTTCGCTCCATCCATTAACACCATCCCCTGGTAGGGAATTTAATTCATCAAAACATCAACATTATTTCTCACAAATAGGGGTATGAAATGGTCAAGGAAAAATAAAATCTATTTGACCTTGAATTCAACATGATAGTTTGTAGGAAAGAAGGATCGATCATGTAATCAATTTTATTCTTTCTTATTATTATTGATGAATATTTATTAATAAATACATTTATATAATTATTTTTAATTAATTTATCATATCTAAGGTATTCATGATCTACAATTGATGGGCATTTTTACTCATGCAAGAAAACTTAAGCTATCTTAATCACCTATGCCTACAAAGTGCATTTAGTTGTCATTGGTCAATGTCTCAATGTGACAGTAATAATCATTCCTACAACCAACAATTTCATGCAAACTACTATCACATAGATACATTTCTTCTCCATCAAACCATGGCTGGAAGATAGTTTCTCCTTCTAATGAGTCATATGATATGAGAAACATGAGATAATTAAATAAATACCTCTATCATTTTCTCTTCTTTGTATTTATCTCTCCCTCCCCCTCTCTCCCCCCTCCTCCCCGTCTACATCTGCATCTCCATCTCTTTCTCTATCTCTCTCCCCTATCTCTATCTCCTTACCTCTCCTTGCATCTATCCCTATCACTCCATCTTTTTGTATCTCTCTAATTATCCTCTATCCTCTATTTATTTGTGTCCCCTACCTTTGTTTCCTTACCCCCTTCTCTATCCCTCTCCTATTGTGGACCTCATGTATTTCACAAATGTATGCAAAAAAATAGACCTTTTTTCCTTATTAACCTTCCACACCTATTTGGTGTACCCATTGCACACCAAGGTGCAATTGCTAACTTAATAGTAATAAAAGAAGAAATTTAAACTCTAAGGCCAGTGGGAGGAAAAATCCTTGACATGCTATCCTAGGCTAAATGTTGAAATGGATAAGTCAATGCTACCACTCAATGTGAACCGTACATGTAGAACTACTCGGGATGCTTAGAAGTTTCCATAAACATCGAAGTTGAGTTGGGTGTTATTGCAACTAAAGAACACCAAGAAATAGCTAGAAACATTGTGTAATATTGGATGGTCTAAATTACTCCTTGGTAAATAGTTTCAATCCACTTAAACTCCCAATAGTATACCATGTAATACCTGCCAAGGGAAAAAACATAAGAATTAGATCATACCATGAAGCCATGTGGGAAAAGAAAAAGAATTAGATTAAATTTTGGCCCCACTACTAATACAACATAAGTAAGATAAATGAAATATGTTTGCAAAAAGGTGTGGACAAATGGTAGGGCTTTAGGCCAAAAGTTCAAATTATTGTATACAAAAACCTTAGAAATTATAAAATGGGAATGGCATGACATAATTGGATAGTGTACACATTAAAACTTCAACACCTGTTCAATGGATCTATATGTACTACAAAAATTATAAAACAAAGGAAAACTAATCGAAACTACATTATAGATCACCAAGAGTTAAAATAAATAAATTAATTAAAAAAAAAAAAAAAATCCGATTTATCACTTATAATTAAAAAAGTTACTATAAGAAGATACAAATATTAATTAACATATGAATTCTTTAAAAAGATGAACTATTCAATTTTTCATGTAAAGTTATTATGAAAGAACGCCAACAAGTCATTTGCTATAAGTCTACATGAACAAACAGTACAAAAATTATCAAAACATTGTTTTTATACAAATATTAATATATTGATGTTTAATTTTCCCTAACTATTACTATTAGCCTATCATATTTTTACAACATAAAAGAATAGAAGTTCATATGTCCCCTCTCTTTAACAACAAAACTACTATATTTACAAGTTAATAAAAAGTTCTTTAATATTACTTATGTAACAAATTAACTTTATTATTGACGTTCACTATTGGATTGTGACATAATATTTGCTGAAGAACAAATAAGGACATGTATGATAAACCAAGGGCAACGGAAAATGATGATAAAGAAGATATCTAATCAATTGTGCCTTAAAAATGGGATAAGATTATTTTCTGGTAGAGGCAAAGAAACTCATTAATGAAGCTCGAGAAGATTTCCACATATAGTAATAACAAGGATAGCTTGAATGGACCATATTCCAATGGAGCATTTGTAATATTAAGATGAAACTCATAACTAATTATTTTTGTTTATATAAATTACATCTGGAAGACAACAAAAATGGTGAGTCATCCATATCTTGATACAAGGTAGAACCAATTTTACCTTTCAACAAATAAAGGAGGGGATGAATGGTTATTATGTGATTTTTACTAGATATTATATTTTTTTCAAATATTTAGTATAAATGATTATAAAAAATATAATATTTCTACAATTTATAATTTAGATAGAATATTTTTTAATTTAATTATGTGATAAATTTTAATATTGTAAGTATTATTGAGAATGTTTTTTTGTATGTTCTATTTTGTCGTTCCATTTGTCACCTATTCGGGTGATGATCATATTGTAAAGCTTCCTTTTGATATCAATATATATGTGACCTTGCCACCTTTTACCAAAAAAAAAAACTAATGTTGTGGAGCACATATCATAATATTTAGAAACCTAATTTAAGTTTTTTCCCATCTTGATGATGGATAAATACATTTGAAAAATCTCTCTTAATTTTTTCCCATCTTCATGATGGATAAATACATTTGAAATGTTGATGCTAAAAATCACTATATAGTAAATCTAGAAGTACTCTTTCTTAAAGACAATGTTGATCATGAATATATTAATGCATAGAAATGGTTGATGTATTAATTTCAAATAGAAATGGTCAATTTTTATTTTTTTTTAAATAAGTGTCTAGTTAACTTTTTAACATGGTTGGTGACGTTCGCATAACACATTCTTTGGCCCCACATGAAACGCTTGTGACCCAAAGCTATGAACCAATGAGGTCACAAATGGGGGACCTCATCCTCATTTAACAAAGCACAGGCTCAAACACATGAGCACATTGGATCAATAAAGGCATAGGCTTGCAACCACAATGGCTTAGTAGGCGTCTGAACCTTGGTGGCCATAACAACAACAACACCATTTAACCAACACACTATGGGAAGAACCAAAATTGTCGACGTCTAATATTTTAAATAGAATTAATCAAATTTTAATATCAAATGTCATTAATAGAGACTCAAATACATTACAAATGTTTTGAAGTAATGAGTTTTTAAAGAGAATATCTTAATAAATGAACATATTGACAAATGGTGAAATCTTGTGTGAAGTTAGATCAATTAAAATTTCTAAGCTTTTCAATTTAGTGGTCACCAATTTAACCCTCAAATTTTTAAATTTTTGAGTCAACTCTTGCCCCTTTTACTAGCCATTATAAGATGACTAAACACAAATTTGATCAATTTGATGTTATGCACTTGTATTCAAGGGCATTCATTTACATCCATTTAATCATGTCACATGTATGCCTCTTACATCTACTCATCCTAGAAGCATTATAAGTTGAAACATTTGAAGAATAATCTAGTTTGGTGGTTTAAAATAAATCTAATGTTGCATACTCATTCTAGGACACTTGCTTGTTGTTTGTTGATCTTTTCCACAAATTTATAAGGGTTGACTGAAGAGAATGCGTCCCATTGTGACACACTAACAATCCTCTGAAGCAAATTTAATAGAACTAATCCAAATAATAACAAAGAAGGGTATACTCAACAAAACAAAAGACAAGAACACAAAAATGTATAGAGGTCAAATCCACATGGTAGAAGGATGAATCTATGGACACAAAAAAGAGTTTTACATGCATACTCAACCCCATATAATGTGTTTAATACAAAATTTGAGGCACTGCACAAACAAAGAGGTAGCATTTCCAAGTCAAAAATAGTTCAAAATTAACATGTATGATATTATAAATCATTCATTATCATCTCATAGAGTTAAATATTTGTATCTTTTATATTTACTTTCTTAATTTAACATAATTATTAAATTTTATTAGCTCACAAATGTCAATTATTTAATCTAGTTTAATGTATGATTATGTGGATGCAACTTTTTTAATTATTCTAGATTAAGTTTAGGGAATTTTATTTTCCTTTACATCTTTGGTGAATTGGATCACTCCTATATTGTCTAATTCTTATCTTAGCTTCTTCCCCTTCATATTAGGGTTTATAGATCTTTGTAAACAAAACAAAAATCTACACCTTGTTTTTAATTTCATTAGCATTTTATTCTTTTACATTGTTGCATCCTTCTATATTATGGTTTTTTGAGATTTATTGTGACATCTCTTTTAACAACCCAAACCACCCTTGGCTACCATAGTAGGGATTCACTCTGATATTTAATATAGGTCGATATATTATTTCTAATTTTCTAATTTAAATATGCACTTTTGATCTTTATATATCCATCCTTTGTGTATGCCACTAGTTATTCATGATTTGATTATTCCCTTATAAAAGTGTTAATTTAAACCCTCACATGGCCACCCAATCAACATTTGACAATGAGACTTGTTATAATAATCACTCTAATAATACCAAGGAGGAAAACTAATAATATGTTCATGATGCTCATGTCCCTCACCAAGATTTTATAAATAAATTTGCTAGTTTGGTTCAATTTAAATATCCAATAAAACTATTAATATATTTCACATGTTTTCTATTAAAGAAAATGGTTTAGAAGTATTATAACATATGGAGCCACTATTTTTTCACTTACATTTTTTGGGGTGCATCTACTTTCTCTCTTCCTATTAACCCATCGTCTATTTTTACTCCTAAAATACTCATCCACATCATACCACCCTTACTACTATAAATTTTATATCATATAATTTGTATCCTTTTACATCCTATCCCCTCCTTATAACTTACTTCCTCTCTTATGCCCCTCCTGAGATACCCATTACCCAAATGACTTATTACACTTCCATGCCTATTTCTTCAACCACTACCAAACCTATTATATTGCAATTGAAAGGAAAATTGCAGCCATACATATGACAATTTTTGCATAACCCAATTGAGATAACAATTAAATAAACACTTAGAATCCATATGCAAAGAATAGAGAACTGTAGTGTCCTAAATTGTACTCCCTTACAATTTAGTCAACATTTTGGGCTCTCACCTTTGTGTTCATCTCCCAATGCTTAATTAAGACCTGATTATGCTTGCATCATGTAGATATGGCTTTATTTTCATTTTACACACCACATGACCCCTTGGTCTAGGCCTAAAATTAGGGTAGCACCAGGGTGTGACACTTTGGTCCTCCTAAATTGGGCCCCATTTTTAATCTCTCTTGCATTATCAAATTTGAACAGGAAATCTCTCTCCATTTCGGCCTATGTCAGGAAATTAGCATGTTTTTTTATGAGCAAGTATACACCAAGTATATAATGAGCCTTTCCCCTCTCATTTGCATATACAAGATACATGAAACAAGGGAAAAATTATAATCATCAAGCATTGAAGCATTCATCATCAAGCATCTATAGAGGTCTTCAAGGTTGCATTCTTCATTCATTAATTGTGGACCAACATTACATATTTCATTTGCAAGCATGTGTGTGTGATTAAGGTTTTGTCATGTGCATACCATTTCATACAACATATGTGATTACATTCAATAAGCAAAGCATCATTATCATTCATTGCAAATCTGAGGTATATCCTTCCATTATTTATTTTATAATTTGCAATATTTCAATCAAGGTATATTCCTAAATTGGGGTTTGACTTAAACAAGCTCCTATTCCCAACCTATTTCCCTTTCTTTATGTGTGTAGGAAATAGGTACAAAGCTGTGATCTTCAAAATAAACATTATTCATAAAGATGAATCAACCCCTTTTGGTGTACAAAAAGTTAGGAGGACCATAGTGACGAGCATTTTGGCCGCAACATTTTTGTATCTTTTTTGGGGATCAGATCCAGATCTGCTTATACTACTCAGATCCAAGTGCGTGTCTTAGTACTACATCTAGAGGTCACTGTTTCCACATTTTTACCTTCATTTTCAACACTTTATCCTAATTTCAGCAATTCAACTCACAAAAGAGGGCAAACAAATCTTACCCCCCTGAAATCCAATCAGCATTCAATAGTTATCTTTTTGGTTTGTGACTGAATCTATTGGGTTTCACCCCTCTTTTGAATGGAATGGTAAAATTAGTGGTTTTTATCCTTCTATGGTGAAAACCCTAATTTTTCACACATTACAACAACATACCCATCAAATATGACACAATATATACCCTAGGAAAACCCTCATGAGGAAAAAACCCAGCCTCCAGAAGAATCTAGCATCCATGTATTATCAGCAATACACTATTAAAAATACAATCATGAAGGATTTCAAAACCCCAGCCATCAATAAGCACTCCATGTGGACAAACATGTAGCCACGCATCCCATGTCATGCTTCCAACCTCTACAAATGGTAAACCTGAATTACTCAAACAACTACCCTTGTGGTTATTTTTATAGGCATAAGCTCCTACAAAACCACCAAGTGGTATTATGCCAAAACCATGTGCTACAATACCTTGTGATAATAACATGAACTAACTACCCCATTGACCTGACATCTAACATTGGGTACTTTATTAATTTTAATTTCCCCAATATTAAATAATTACAATAGAATATCCCAATGTTACAATAAAACTCATCAAGTGGCCTTGAGAATATTTCAAGGGAATCTCTACCCTTTACACATCCATGTGCAACTCACATAATAAAATAAAATATTACAACTATAAACACTATTATGCATGGTGTACAACACCTATTTTCCCAACAACAATAACAACTTCTTTATATGATTACAAATCTAAAATAAGATATCCAAATCTGAAATATGAAAATGATTACAACATTCAACAACAATATAAAATCAGCGTACCGAATGAGACACTAGATTTACATGGAGAAACCCTTCTAGAAAAAACTCCACCAAAGAAAGAGGGGAAGTATATTATTAGTCTCTGAAATAGATAATGATACAATAATACACTTCACTATACTTCTCTAAATAAACCTAAATCACTTGGAAACATGCAAATAACTCATGATGAAACTATTATGTCATGGCTCCAATTTATAGAAAACTAAGAGAGGTAAAACCATTGTTGTTTTCGAAAACAAGAAGCAAGAAACCACATGCAAAAACTTGCACCTAGGAAAGTGAATGGAAAAGAGACATAATAAAATATTAATTTCCTTCAAGTAGAAAATGGGCACCTAACCCATAGCTACTAAAATCTTTAGCCTTTTGGATGCTTCGTAACTCCCTAATGACTCTTTGGATCTCCCAAAGGTCAATTTGTTTCCTTCCATTCCTAGGTGCCCAAAGCATGACTCTACGTATCCCAATGTGGATGCCTAAAGGAGGGAAATTTATCCATTTTTTCATATACTTATCATTCTTACATGTTCAACTCTTGAAAGTGAAAATACAATTAGCCATAAAGCATAAATATTAAATATGTTTATCTCATGTCCTAGGGAGCACTTTCCAAGGAACATGGAAACATATGAATGGCATAGGATTTACAAGGTTAATGTCACATAATCCTAACATTCTCCCACTTAGAATTATACATTGCAAATATGTCCAAGAGATACACAAAATAAAATCAAGTACAGTGGTGAAGGGCCATGGCCTTCTTGCACCAAGAGAACTTTTTCGTGGTCATTGGCTTCTTAAGAGAATCTACAACATTATCCAAAGTGTCAACATTATCTATTAATACCTTACCCTTCTCAACCATTTCTCATACAAAGTGATACTCAACATCAACATGCTTACTATGAGCATGATACATGGGATTCTTGACCAAACAAACAATAATCTAACTATTGCATCTAATCTTCACAGTCTTACAATCAAAACCAATACCAATACCAAGTCACTATAACCATACCACCTCATTAAAGGCATGCATAGTGGCCATATACTCCAATTCAGTACTAGACAAAGAAACTGTGGTTTGCCTCTTACTCATCCAACTCACAACATCTCCAAAGTAAATACATGGCCACTAGTGGACCTTCAATTATCCAAGTCATTGCCCCAATCTACATCAACAAAACCCTATATATCTAATGACTTAACCATGTCATTGATACAAAGATAAACCAAATAGTAATCAAAATTAACTCTCAAAAATATAAACTTCCTTTAAACAAAAGTTCAATGCTCTTTATCAGGATTAGACATAAACCTACTCAAAACTCCATGTTGGTTCCCAAATCAACAGATCCCCAAACCCTAAAGGATTAGCCACTTTCTTATTCTCAGGCTCAAGGTTGGATTTTCCCAATGAACGAGATTTAGTCACAAGACTGAAATCTCCAACACTTTTGGCTCTGCAACACCAAGGCGGGTATACCTTAACAATGTCTAAATAACCTACTTCATTGTATACTTGGACATTGAAAACTACAGTAGATATTCCAATAAAAATATGCCAAGGAAAGCTTATGAACTTCAAATTTGGTTACAATTCTAGTTTATTGACTATCACTCAACTATTAGGACTAATTCCTACACTATAACTACTCCTACAAACAAAAAAGAAATAATATCTATAGAATAGATGACCCTAAAGTAATAGAGAAGAAAAGACTAGTGCCTATCTTATTGGGAACAGAGTCCAACTACAAATAAATTATGAGAATCACAATGTATCTCCATGTAAAAACTCTCAACTTAACATTTCATGCATTACATATCATGTTAATTAAAACCAGTACAAAGCATTCTTGATATCACACCCACATGCATATATGTTGCAATAATATTGAAATAAAATTTAACTCTTTCATTAAAAGAGACCCATTATCGAGAATATACATTCTCCATTAGAGAAGACAAACCATTGTGTTCTTAACACAAAAATTCATACAATAGATACATAAAGCGTGGAGACAACTTGAAACTGATTTCATTCATTAATCTTCAAAAAATTAAATACATTGAAAATTCACAGTATACTTGCAAACAAAAAACCTATGTATTATGCTTAGACACTTAATACAAAATGCTTCTCAAAAATTTCAAGATCCTTTCCTATCAGCCCTGATTTCCCCTTATTTCACAAGGGAGAAAAACAAGCTTCAGATCGATAGGACACATGTCAAAAAATGATTGTATACAATAGAATATGCCCAAAGGCGTCTTTTTCAAGTACAGTGCAGAATCATCCTTGAAAGAAAAAGTGAGAAGGTGGTCGAGACAACAACTTTTTGGGATAGATTTTGTAGGCTCAAAGGGAGTGGGGTTGATGTGTCTTCATTTTGCAGCTCCTATTCTTATCAAAAATTCAAAAACTGGTGTTAAAAGTGGTGCAATCCTTGATTGGTATGTGTTCAATGTGAGGTAAAAGTGTGTACACCTCTAAAGGAAACCTCCAAAAGAATGTGGCAAACAAAATTCTGGCAATGAGACTTCTTTAAGTGTGTAGTACTTCATGTGCCAATTGTCTGTCTGTTCGGAGTTGGGCTAGTTGAAAGCTCATAGTTCTTGCAATTTATTTATAGCTTCCACAGTCCTATCGTCTAGCACACAGGTCGCCTCAGCCATAATTTTTTTATATAAAGAATCAATCTCCAAAATTTTGTCTACAATCAAATAATATATATCCTTCTGAGTGGGGTCCCCCCATACTAGCTGGTCCAATACCAACTCTATTTCTTCTCCAAAATCATTCTTCCATTCTTCTAAATCCTTTATTTTATTGTCCTTATTCAAAATTTTGGGAATATCGCACTTTTGCAATCCCCTAAAAGAAGCCATTCTTTCCTTCAAAGTTAATTCCTAGTTCAAAACATGGAGAATCTCTTTAATCATTATATTATAATTTTTCCAAGTTTCTCCAACAACTTTAAGAGCAAAGGGCATGTTTTTCATTGCCAAAAATAATTCCTCTGAAGTGGTGGCCCTAGGGTGCCACATGGCCTTAATGGTTGAAAAAATTCAATTACGTCTTGCAATTGCTTGTAGACTTGAGAAACATGAGAATATGAGGCATGAGCCTCATCTAATTTATTCAGCATTTCATTGATCACATGCAAAATTGTGCCCTTTCTGATTGCGAGGTACTTGTCCTTTTCTTGTCTTTCTTGGACTATCCTTATATCCCTATTCTTGATAATAGTGCCCAGTGCTTTGTTTCTAAATGTTATCAACTCAAAATTATAGATCCAAGAGGAGGGAATCCCTTCCAACTCACCTAGCCCAACTTGTGCTTATTTCCTCTATGGTTGTTGCTTTGTTATCACTGAAGAAGTTTCATTCCTTTTTTCTATCTCTCTTTTCAATTTGGAATTTTTAATGTATAATTGATTATAGCTGACAAAAAGGGTTGAATGCTTCTTTTTGAGTATCTCATGCCTCCTCTCTTCTTCTTTAGCAACAACCTTAGCAAAAAATGAGCCATGCAATGCAATAATGGTATCCTCTAATGTTGATGTGTCCTTGAGCATTCTTACAATGGCATCACCCACATTTTCTTCCACCCAATATAATCTCATGGGCTTCTTTGTATTGGGGGCCTTCACCCATTGTGCAAATGATTTTGTGCTTAAGTTGAATATTGTGTCATGTGTGTCAAACTCTTGGGCATAGATGGGATCATCTTGCCTCATAGCCTGGTCAACTACAAAAAAAAATTGCATATCACACCCCGGGATCAACATCATGCCACTTGATTTTTGCCTAGCCTCCTCAAGAGTGCAATATACATTCTCCTTGTCAAAATTGGTCATTCCTTCCTCTAACACGTTTTTCAATTTAGTTTGTAGCCGGAAACCCTTGAACTCATGAGTCTTGATGAATTCATCATCAAACAAAAATTGAGCTACAACAAAAACTCTCTTTGATGAATACTAAGAGGGGGGGGGTGAATTAGTATATAGAAAAACATTGTACTTAAACACTTAATTAGTCTAGTAGTAAACCAGTAAAACAGTTCAACAAACAAACCGGTCAACACACATGCAAACCAAATAGCAAATAAGGCATTCACCCACAAGAGCAGTAACACCATAACACAAGATATTTGACGTGGAAACACAAATGGGAAAAACCACGGTGAGATGGAACTCACAAATAACTATCTGCAGAATAGAAACTAGACCGGTTAAGGTCATACAATGTTCTTTACCAGAACATATCTTGTTAGGAATCTCAATCTCTGTTAGGAGATAAGTCCGATTAAAGACTACCTTGTGAGAGGATTTAAGATCCACGCATGTGAACCACCTTGTTAGAGGATTTACAAAGGCTTTGCCAAGCCTATCCGATTAAGGGTCTTCAGACTTGTTGAAGATGTAAGTAATCAACAAGTGAGTGATCTAGATACTAGCATAGTATGCTTGGTTAGATCCATTAAAGCTCATTGTTACTGCATTTTGCATTACTGCAGTCTTCAGACGCTTCACACAGACTCCCTCTTCTCTCCTATGATCGCTCATACAAAACTCATGCAATTAAAAACCCTTACAACCACTAAAACCCTAGACATGATGTCCTTAAAAAGGAAACTGATTTCATGTCGGTCCAATAGGATTACATTGCAAGTTCCTAGGTTTAGTGCATCTAGACATATTTGGTAACATGGCACAAAAGCACCGCCAGAGTGTCGGCACCGCCAAACAATCAGTGGATGGTAACTCATCACAAAATGTCGGTTGGTAACTCATCACAGAGTGTTACCAGTTCATACAAAATACCGATTTACACAAAACACCGGTTGTCGGTTTGACAAAAATGAAGACTGGGAAATATATGTTCTGCTGCTTTGGTCCTTCATACCCCTTGAGATCCTCAAATTGCTTGGGTTCAACATACCACTTGAGATAGGTAACCACTTTCCGCAAAACACCGATAGTCTAAAGACTAGCACATGATACCGGTTAGGAACAATTACTGGTTGAGCATAATTCATACATTCACAAAGTGATCTCATAACAAGTGTGTGTCCATCAATGACAATCACAACATCAACCATCAAGAATGTCAACACTCTCATCATTGACCTCTTCCTCAAGAATTATGCTTGGGATAATTGTCTAGTCAACATCCATGGGATCCTTTGCAAAATCAAAATCCTGAAATATTTATCAAGGAGGTGAATATGGAGGAACTCTTGCATCATCCTCATCATCATCAACAATTTCAATGGAATCAGACAAAAATACCTTCCCCTTTTCTATTTTTCTTACTTGTTCTGAAGGGGTAAGCCCAACCTGTGGATCTTGCTAGAAAGGGCTAATTTTAAGGATTCTCCTATTAAAATCTGCTTACCCTTCTTATCAACTGGTGCAACCTTTGGTGGCTCATATGTTGGCCTTTCCTTTTTTTCACAGCTAGATGGTTTCTCTTACTGTGCCTTAGTAATAATTTCTTCAAAAATCCACAATTTGCACAACATTCTTGAAAAATCATTATGTATGTTGGAACAAAATCCCTTGAATACAAGGTCCCTCTATCTTATTTCTCTTTCCATCTTTCTAAGGATGTCCCATTGTTTCCTTCTTTGTAGGGCATCTTTGGGGAGGCAATTTTGGATTAAATCTCCATGCTCATCATGCTCATGATAAATCCCCTTTACTTTCATTTTGTGTGTCCTGAACTCATTAATGTATCTTTTTCAATTATATTCTAGGGGCCTTTCCACTTTGGAGGGTATATGCATCCCTTAAGAAATCCTGGACGTTCTCAAGAGCATCACACGCAATAGAAAAATCTCCATACATGATGCATCTAGGCATATGAGTTCCTTTTTTTCTGTTTTCATCCATTGCCTCTCCATCCACATCAACTGCCAGATGAATTCAATGAATGCTAAACTTGGGGAGACAAAAAGTGTCAATATGTGAGGATCATGTGGGCATCCATAGACCTTGATGATGGTACAATCTGAATACAAGAAAAAATCACCAAAGTTATGGGTGAATGCACCTTCAAGGAATTGTATATTCTTTGATTTTACATTTGTTATCCTTAGCACCTTTATAATACCTCTAGCAATCCTTGTGGTTTTGAAGCCACACCATCCCAATACTTTCATAACAAAATAATCAAAGAATGCAATATAATTAGACCATCAAGACCCTTTATCCCAAACTTGGGTCTACCTTTGAACTACCACCTCCATTGGGATCAAACATATTTATCTTTAGGGATGCATCCTAAATTTTCCTATTTTGAAAGAGAATCAACTAACATGAGAGATAATAAAATCTAAAATCAATTGGGGTTCTATCATCCTTTGCATTTATTAACCCCTCATGCAATTTTTCCTATATGTAGGAAACAAAATCATACAATTCATTAGACTGTGGGTGCTGGATTTTTATTGCCATCAGCATTATTTATACTAGCATCTTGGTCTTCTAGTTCCCATAGTCAACCCCTAGGACCTAGCACAAAGCATAGTATGCCTTGACAAAAAAAAAAATCAAAAGTTATTAGCTCAAAAGGCTCCTTTTCAATCTGCTATATGTAATTATTTCCCCCTTGATACAATCTTTTTCTAAAGTGGGGAATTTCTTCATCCCTCATTACTGCTTTTTTCATGTTATACTCTGACTCTGGTCTCTTCAAGTCAAGGTATTTCAGAGTATTCCTACTCAAATAGAAATAATAAATCATTGCAATCCTAGCCACATCCACCAGAATCTTCCCCTCAGTGGTCCTCACAGTCATGCTCTCTAGATGATATTATTTCCCCAATTGTCTTATGAGGTTCCAAAAAAATATTGGGAATGACCAGTATTTCTAGGTCCAAAGTCCACGGATTTGAAATAGGTGCAGGTCTATCTTTGTTCCTATAGAAGTAATAAAAAATGTCTCGCCCTCTATCAATGGTGATGGAATCTCAGCACTTCAAGTTCTGATCAAAGAAGATGTTCTTGAAATAATCCCTCATTGTTGATCTCTTAAAAATCTCAAATAGGTCCTGGTGGAGGCCCCTAACCTCCTTGTTCTTCTTTTCTATTTCTTCTAGTTGCTTCTCAATTTTTTCACTCATGGCCTCAGCAGTCTCAGTCAAAGCTGACACAATGGGGTTTTGCACATGTGTTTGATCTTGATCAGATGGAGAGTTTTTTGTACTTGGGGGGCTTTGAGTCAAAGGTGAGGATGTGGCCTTTTAAATAGAAGAAGCCTTTTTTTCTTTTTGGCTTTGAGGTTTCTACCTTGGAAAGAGGGTTTTGCTCAGTAACTGGCTCGTTTGAAATCAATCGAGAAGGGGAGATTACAACAATTGGGGTTGCATGAGTAATTTTTGGGGTGGGGGATTTCCTCCTCTTTGGTTTTAAGGCCTCTCCCTACTTGGGAGTCTTCTCAATGACAGGGGTAGTGGTATCCTTTCTTTTGGGTACCATGATTACCTCCTAGGGCTCTAAATTATGTTTCTTCTCTACTTACGAACCCTACAACAACACCCTAAACTCTCAACAAAAACAAAGAGATGCAGGTTTTACAATTACTTGGTCTTTGAAAGCTTAAGGGTGCAATTGAACTTCTATAAATCCCCTTGACTCACCTAAGATTACTCTTCACTTGATTACTTGAGTGCAAGGTGTGCAAATGAACTGTAGTTTTGTTTTATTCCTCACAGGACTCCGCCATTAATTCTCTTTGTGCAAACCTTGTGAGTTGGTAGCCCTAAAGTTTGAACTCCATCATTGATTTGGAAATGAAAGGCCACAATCATGCCTTGACCCCCCTTGACTGTTGATGTGGCATCTTTTAATTTTTTGCTACCAACACATTTTAATTTTTTTCATCTTCAATAGTTTGGCCCCACTATCCCATGTCACCTTTTTTCCTTTTAATTTTTCCTCATGGGATACCAAGGAGAATTCTTTGTCTTGTTATATAACCTTTCTCACGAGCCCGCAGGGTCATTATTCTCCTTATTTCTCTCTTGCAGGGTAGCAGGTACAATCTTTCCCTTTGTTATTTCTTTTCATCCCACTAGCTCGCATCACTATTATCTTTGCACTTAGACCCACACAAGTTGAGGTCTCTTCATTCTTTATAACCATCCCGCTAGCTCGGAGAGTTATTGTTCTTTGTTTATATCTTTGCAAGTTCGTGGCGACAAAACATTGTCTACTCTAGGTTAACCAAAGATTTTAGTGAACCTGGTCTTTTTTTATCTCCATCTCAAGAATATATTTTATAGTCCCCAAGTCCTTCATATCAAATGTGCTAAAATTTTGAATCTTGAGTTCTCTAATAATCGTCTTGTTGTTACTAATAAATAACATGTCATCAACATGAAAGACAACAATTAGTATTTTATCATCAATAACTTTAAAATAAACACAATGATCCTCCTCACTCATATAACCTAACTTCAATGCAAACTCATCAAACTTCTAGTACCACATCTTAGGTTACTAAATTAAACCATATAGAGATCTATTTTGTTGGTATTTTGGTGTGGTTTTGTCATTGATGTCAACACCTACTAAAACACTAGTACTTTGGAGATCCAGCAGCATTCACCGGCAAGCTAGTAACTATTGCATAGTTACTGGTATATGGTACACCAGCAGGATATAATGATCATCGGCACTCGAAATGATATGGAAAACACTTGGTAATGTCGAAGACATCATGTGGACATCTTTTCTTAATGAATTAATCATTGGTATATTCATATTTGCATATTTTCTTTTATTGGTAAATAGGTCCAGGGTTATCCAAGGTTACACCGGCAGGTTTATCTTTTCCAGATCAGCATGGCTTGCTATGGAGATGATTAATTATTGTTGTAAATGCATTAAGCTGACATGTTCAATCGGTTATTGCATCAGATATTATATTGTTTGTAAAATGTTTTTATTGTAATATCTTGTAGAGCCGACCTACTAAAATTGGTCTTAGGTTATGGTATAAATGTAAGATCTTATTTGTAAGATCAAATGTGGAATGCGAAAAAGGATAAGTGTGAAGGTATATGCGAGATTAAGCGGAGCTATACATGAAGACATCATTTGAAGGTGAAGCAAGGTTTTTATGAAAGCATATCAGAACTACACCAGTACCGAATCCAACATATGAAGATGCTATTTTGTGCAGTACATTTTTTTGGATTTAACCATCCAATTGTAGTCAGTGTGACTCCCATTTGTGATTGAGCAGTGAGCTCTAGGCGCTTGGCCTTTCTGCATGTGCAGACCCCATTTATGTACACTCACTATCTGTAGTAGTATAATCTAATTGTGGGTAAGGTTTCCCATCGTGGTTTTTCCCCTTATAGGGTTTCCACGTACAAATATTGGTGTTATGTGTTGTGGATGACTTTGTCTTTTTGTTTCATGCTTTAATCTTTGTCGGTATTGTATTTATCTGTTAAATTTGTCCACCAGTATAACAGACTGATTCGCCAGTATTAAATATTAAGTTGGTTACGTTGTTTTTGGTTTGAATTTATTGGAAAACTGATTACACCCCCCCCCCTCTCAGTTGTCCTTGGGACCAAACAATTGGTATCAGAACTTAGTCCTCTTTTGTAGAAGTTTAACAACTTGAGGAGATACAATGTCTACTAACTATTTCAGGTAGGACAGTCCTAAACTTGATGGAACCAACTATGGCATATGGAAGATCAGAATGGAGACACATCTAAACTGCATTGGAAAAGACATCCGGGAAGTTACAAAGAATGGTTATACTGTTGTTGTACCAAGTCAGCCCAGTCCAGCTAATTTGATAAAAGATGAGGAAAATGATTGTAAAGCAAGAGAAGCACTTTTGAGCATATTATCAGATCAACAAATTATGGGACTATCAGATAGGTCTACTACTAAAGCTATTTGGGATCATTTGGAAACACTGAATGAAGGAGATTCCACAGTCAAAATTGCAAAACTTGAAAGCTTCTGAGTCAGGTATGAACATCTGAAAATGGAAGAAGATGAAAGGATTTCTGCTTTTATGGAAAGAGTAAATGAAATTGTTTTGGGTATTAAATGTTGTGGAGGAACCTTGAGTGAGGATGAAATTATTTCAAAAGTTTTAAGAGGATTGCCATCGGCATATAAATTGAAGGTTATTGCTATAAATGAGTTAAGAACAATGCCTAATACATCAGTAACTAGGGACACACTGATTGGAAAACTTTCAGCTTTTGAAATTGAGGAATTTGTTCTTGTTGCTACTATTAAGATAGATTTGGCCTTTAAAGAATCAACATCATCTACTCCATCATTTGACGAATCTGATTGGAAAGCCTTTTATGCAAGAGAACTTGAAGAAAGCAGGAAAGAACTTGAAGCACTATTTGCAAGGAAAATGCCTAAAGGACTAGTTGGAAGTAAGTATGAAGGTAAAGCATCCTTTAAATGTTTTAACTGCAATAAGATTGGTCATATGGCTTCGAGATGCCCTGATAGACATGCTAGACTAAGAGAAGAAGCTAGAAGAACATACAAGCCTAACACTGAATATCAGAGATACACATTTAAGAAGAATAAAGACAAATCTTGTTACATTGCTGATGAAGGAGTGACTGATGATTCTGATGAAGATCCGGCAGACAATGGATGGGTTTTTGTTGCTATAACAGAAGATCAACCGACACCTACTACTCAATCGGTAGAACAAGCCCTGATAGCTAAAGTTGAAATAAAGGATGAATGGATCATTGATTCAGGATGCTCACATCATATGACAGGAGACAAAGGTAAATTCTTGAACATTCAAGAATACAATGGTGATTTAGTAAGATTTAGAGATGACAAAGCTTGTTCAATCAAAGGTAAGGGTTCAATATCTCTTGATGGTAAGCACAACACTGATAATGTCTACTGTGTTGAAGGTTTAAAGCATAATCTTTTGAGTGTTGGTCAATTAGTTGAGAAAGGATTTCAATTACAATTCAAAAATGGGAAATGCAAAATCATGAATAGAACTGGTTTAGAAATTGCAACCGGTAACCAGACTAGAGGTAATATCTTTCATTTGAATAATAGTGAAAAGACATGCTTGATTGCACATATAGATGAAAGTTGGTTATGGCATAAGAGACTCTGTCATGTAAACTTTGATTGCATGGTAAAGATCAGTACTACTAAGGCAGTTAGAGATTTACCTAAAATTGTCAAACCTCAAAATACAGTATGTAAGGAATGTCAATTTGGAAAACAAGTTAGAACTAGTTTCAAAAGTATTCCAGAAAAATCAAATAATGCTCTTGATTTCATTCACATTGATTTATGTGGTCTAGCTAGAACTAAAAGATTACAAGGTGATAGATATTTCATGCTAATCATTGATGATTATTCTAGAATGTGTTGGGTTACTTTTCTCAGAGAAAAATCAGAAGCACTTGGAAAGTTCAAACTGTTCAAAGCAATGGTTGAAAATGAAACTGGTAAGAAAATCAAATGTTTAAGATCAGATCAAGGAGGAGAATTTACATCTAAGGATTTTAATGCATTCTATGAAGTGAATGGAATCAAAAGACAGCTATGAGCACCTCGAACATCACAACAAAATGGAGCTGTTGAAAGGAAAAACATAACTATTTTGGATGCAGCAAGAAGTATGTTATCTGAAGCAAACCTACCACATGTATATTGGAGAGAAGCAGTCAGTACAGTGGTCTAGACATTCAACAAATTTCACATCAAAGGTGAAACCGGTAAGACCCCTCGTGAACTATGGTTTGGTATTACTCCTACTCTTAAATATTTTAGAATATTTGGGAGTAAATGTTACATTAGAAGAGATGAGTACATTGGGAAATTTGATCCTAGAAGTGATGAAGGAATATTTTTAGGTTATTCATCTAAGAGTAAAGCATATAGATGTTTTAACAAGACATTACAGAAAATTGATGAGAGTAAAAATGTGAAAATTGATGAACAATTCAAAGGAATTTCAAGGTACATAGATTCTGAACCAGCAACAGAAATTTTAAATGAACCTACATTGAATCCATCGGTACAGAGTGAAGATCCAGTTACACTGGTATCATCTGAAAATTCCACTGTGACTAAGGAACAACAACAAACAAAGACACCCCAGTATGTAAGACTGAATCATTCTGAAGATCAGATAATTGGAAATAAGCATAAAGGAGTTATGACTAGAGGAAGACTAGCAAATGAAGAGGTGTGTCTTATTTCTCAAATTGAACCATCATCGTTTAATGAGGCATGTGAAGATAAATATTGGACTAAAGCTATGGAAGAAGAATTAGAACAAATTGAGAAAAACAATACTTGGACATTAGTTCCCCGGCCTAAAGATAAAAATGTAATTGGAACCAAATGGTTATTCAGAGACAAACTTAATGAAGATGGTAAGGTTATCAGAAATAAAGCAAGACTAGTGTGTAAGGGATATTCTCAGAAAGAAGGAATTGACTATAATGAAATCTTTGCACTGGTAGCTAGAATTGAGGCAGTCAGACTATTCTTGGCTTTTGCAGCACACAAGAACTACAAAGTTTATCAAATGGATATTAAATGTGCATTTCTGAATGGAGATCTTGAAGAGGAAGTTTATCTTGAACAACCTAATGGATTTTCTTTGACAGATGACAAAGATATGGTTTGCAGGTTAAGGAAAGCTTTGTATGGATTGAAGCAAGCTCCAAGAGCTTGGTATGCAAGATTGGATAAGTATCTTTTGAAGATTGGTTTTTCTAAAGGTAATGCTGACAGTAATTTATACTATAAAGTGACTAATGATGACATCTTGGCTATTGAAGTTTTTGTTGATGATATAGTTTTTGGAGGAGAAGATGGATTGTGTAAAGACTTTTCTATTAAAATGCAGCAAGAATTTGAAATGTCTATGATTGATGAAATAAGATTCTTTTTAGGATTGCAGATATCACAGACTGATAAAGGTATATTCTTAATTCAATCAAAATACTTAAAGGAGTTACTCAAGAAATTTGGGATGGAAAACTCTAAACTGGTAAGCACACCTATGACTACAAATGACAAACTATCCTTAAGAGATGAATCTACACCTATGAATCCCACTAGGTACAAATCCATGATAGGAGGTTTACTGTATTTGACACAAACTAGACCTGATATCATGAATGCAATATGTATTGTTTCAATATTTCAGAGTAATCCTAGAGAAAATCATGAATCAGCAGTAAAATGGATTTTCCAGTACTTACAAGGCACCCCAAATCTTGGATTATGGTATCCTAGAGATGAAAACTTTGATCTATGTGCATATACAGATGCAAATTGGGCAGGAGACATTGATGATAGAAAAAGCACCACAGGTGGAGATTTTTTCTTGGAAACAGATTAGTTTCTTGGTTGAGTAAGAAACAGAGTTGTTCATTTTTATCAAAAGCAGAATCAGAATATGTTGCAGCAGCAACTAACTGTACACAGGTACTATTGCTTAAACAAATGTTGAAAGACTTAAAGGTAAAATGCAAGGAACCTATAACTATCTATTATGACAACACAGCAACAATTGATATATCTAAGAATCCGGTATTACATTCTAAAATAAAACATGTTTCAATCAAATTGAATTTTCTAAGGGAGAAAGTTGAAGCAAAAGAAATAAAATTGGTTTATGTGAATACTAAAGAGCAGCTTGCAGATATTTTCACTAAACCTATGCCTAAGGAGACTTTTGAATATCTTAGAGAATAGTTTGGGGTCATACCCCCACCGGTAGACACTTAGAGAGTTGATCTATGTCATCAACCGGCAGAATTAACAGAGAAATATTTTACTCCGGCTTTGATGAGGAAGCTACTTCTCAGGGGGGAGTAGTTGGTATATTGAAATTGATTGGTATTTTGTATCTGAACTTGGTTTTGTTGTAACTTTGGCATTTGATGTCAAAGGGGGAGAGATATCTATGGAAAAACACATTATCTTTATTATCTTTTGGGGAGAGATTGGTATGGAAAATATTGGTATGGAAAAACTTTGGAAAACACAAGGAAAACACATGTTTCTCCCAGGGGGAGAGATTGTTGTTTAGGAGAGATTATTACTCTCTGTATCTATATTTTGATTTCTAGTTATGATCTTTTTGGAGATTGTTGGTTTTTGATATTTGGCATTTCTGTTTTGGCACTTTGATGGTTTTTCCATCTTGTGTTGCCATCAATGCCAAAGAGGGAGATTGTTGGTATTTTGGTATGGTTTTGTCATTGATGTCAACACCTACTAAAACACTGGCACTTTAGAGATCTAGCAGCATTCACCGGCAAGCAAGTAACTATTGCATAGTTACTGGTATATGGTACACCGGCAAGATATAATGATCACCGACACTCGGAATGATATGGAAAACACTTGGTAATGTTGAAGACATCGTGTAGACATCTTTTCTTAATGAATTAATCATTGGTATATTCATATTTGCATATTTGCTTTTACCGGCAAATAGGTCCAGGGTTACACCGGCAGGTTTAGCTTTTCCAGATCAGCATTGCATGCTATGGAGATGATTAATTATTGTTGTAAATGAATTAAGCTGACATGTTCAATTGGTTATTGCATTAGATATTATATTGTTTGTAAAATGTTTTTGTTGTAATATCTTGTAGAGCCGACCTACTAAAACTGGTCTTAGGTTATGGTATAAATGTAAGATCTTATTTATAAGATCAAATGTGGAATGCGAAAAAGGATAAGTGTGAAGGTATATCTGAGATTAAGCAAAGCTATACACAAAGACATCATTTGAAGGTGAAGCAAGGTTTTTATGAAAGCATATCAGAACTACACAGGTACTGAATCCAGCATATGAAGATGCTATTTTGTGCAGTACATTTTTTTGGATTTAACCATCCAATTGTAGTCAGTGTGACTCCCATTTGTGATTGAGCAGTGAGCTCTAGGCACTTGGCCTTTCTACATGTGCAGACCCCATTTATGTACACTTACTATCTGCAGTAGTATCATCTGATTGTGGGTAAGGTTTCCCATCGTGGGTTTTCCCCTTACAGGGTTTCCACATACAAATATTGGTGTTATGTGTTGTGGATGACTTTGTCTTTTTGTTTCATGCTTTAATCTTTGTCGGTATTGCATTTATCTATTAAATTTGTCCATCGGTATAACAGACTAGTTCACCAGTATTAAACATTAAGTTGGTTAAGTTGTTTTTGGTTTGAATTTATTGGACAACTGATTCACCCCCCCCCCTCTCAGTTGTCCCCAGGACCTAACATATTTAGCCTGCAAACTAATTATTCTTTCCCTTTCGCAACAAAACTATTAGACTATCACGTATAAATATCCTCCTCAAGATCCCCATGCAACAAACCAATTTTAGCATCCATTTTATCTATCTCAAAATAATTAGAAACAACAATAGAAAATAGAAATCTAATAGAATTTAATTTATAATTGGAGAGAATTCCACCGAAATCAATTCCCTCTCTCTACGAGTAGCCCTTGGCCACAAGTCCAGGCTTGTACCACTGTAACTGATTATGTGCTCCAAATTTCTTTACAATGCCCACTTGGATCCAATAGGATTCCTTCCTTTTTTAAAACTAACAAGATACTAGGTGTCACAACTATCCAAGGCCATCATATCCTCTTGCATTGCCTCCATCCAAGACTCACTTTCCGCCTAAGAGATAGCCTCCCTAAAAGATATATGTCCATCATCAGTACTCAACAAAACAAATTTATAATGGATATTTGGTAGCCTATACCTATCAATTGAATTTTTCATCTTGTGCACCTCCTTTGTGTAGGAATAATGGGCTCTACCTATTCATCATTCTCGATGTGCTCATCTTGCACATCATTTGAACTCTCTAAACTCTCTTCTTCTTCTCCATCCTTAGATCCATCTAAATTTTCTTCCACATGTGCATATTCCTGCTTCCCAATATAATTCTCAAAGTGCACTATATTTTTCTTCTCCTTTAGTTGTTCTTCACCTAAATAAGCTTTAACCTCCTTGAAAGTAGCATCTCTAGAAAAGATCCTTTTACAAGTTAGAGGATTCTAAATCTTATAATCTTTTATATTCTCAATGTAACCTACAAAGATACATTTCTAAGCTTTTAGATCTATTTTAGATCACTTCTCCCAAGCTACATGAACAAAATCATCACAATTAAATACCTATAAGTGTGAAAATAAAGGCTTTCTACCTTGTGTTTTGTGGTTCTATGTTTCATTGTTGATGATAAAGTTAAAGATAAATTGATTACATTTTTTAAGATTAAAACTTTAAGTAAAGTGTTTTAAGGTCTAGACTAATTCAACCCCCCCCCCCAAAACCCCCTCTCAATCCTAAGGTATGTTCACCAATTGGTATTAGAGTTGAGTTCCTCTAGAAGACTATTAATCTCTTGAGGCAAATTTGGGATGGAACAAGAAGGACCCTACAAGATTTTCAAGTTTGATGGGATAAACTACTCTTTGTGGAAGATGAGAATGGAATCATATTTGAACTCTATGGAGTATGAAATTTGGGACTCTATTGTGGATAGCTATACTAAACCCAATAATCCTATCTCTACTCTGAATGAGATCGGGGCATGTGTGAATAATGGAAATGTAAGGAATGCAACTATAAGTGGATTGTCTGATGCTAAACATTTGAAGGTGATGGACTACAAATCTACCAAGGTAGTTTAGGAGAATCTTAGTAGCATTTATGAAGGAGAAAATAAAATAAAGCAAGTCAAGTTGTAGAATCTAAAGAACATATTTGAGAACCCGAGGATGTTTGAAGATGAAGTTACTATTAGTTACATGCACTAGGTATCTGAAGTTGCCATTGGAATCAAAAGTGTTGGTGGAGAAGTACAAGAAGTTGTGAGAAAGGTACTCTAGAATCATCCTGAAATTATTTTATTCCTAAGGTGTTAGACATTGAAGAAAGTCAAGATTTGGATAATTATACTACAGATCAACTATATGGAAGTTGCATTCAAAGAAAGCAACAAGGAAGATGACGTTGACCTAGATGACAACCCTGATGATGCAGGAGAAAACTTATTAAGAAGACTAAAGAAGGGTATCAAAAAATGAAAAGGTAAGTTAACTTTGAAATGTTTCAACTGTGGAAGGATTGGTCATTTTTCTGCTAGATCTCCTTATAGAGAAGAAAACAATAAAAGAAGAGATGGTAAAAGCAAGAATATAGATGACAGAGAAGATAAGCCTAAAGGAACGTTTTACTCCACAGAAAGTAACCATTCATCTAAAGATGAGGACTATGATAACTCGAGTGATGAGACTCTATTTATGACTATGAAAGTTGATGATGATGAGGAAAGCAATATCTGGTGACTTGATGAGAACAAGGAAATAACTTTGATAGTATGGTCTGCACCACATGCTAAAGAAGAACTGGATACTTGGGTGATTGATAGTGGTTGCTATAACCACATAAATGATGATAAAAGAATGGTTGATCTATTAAGTTGGTGGTGTGGAATCTACTCAAGTCTGTGACAACTGAATAAATATCCATTGATGGGAAAATCAATATAGAGGATGTTTCTTATCTAAAGGGTTTGAAGTACAATCTTCTTAGTGTTAGTCAAATGTGTAGTAAAGGATAGAGACTTACATTTGATAATAAGGGTGGTGAGATAAAAAAAGGTAACTATAGAAGAGATTGCAGAAAGAACGAGAACTGATAGAAATATGTATTACTTTAAGGAAGCTAAAGATAGTGGTTATTTGATTGCTCATAATAGTAAGAGTTGGTTGTGACAAAAGAGGCTGGGACACATAAATTTTGATAACATGGTGAAGATTAATTCCACACAAGAAGTAAAATATTTGTCAAATATTATCAAGCCTACTAACACTTTTTGCAGGGAATGTTAGATGGGAAAGTAGATGAGGACAAGATACAAGAACAAGATGTTTTCCTCTGGAAAACCTTTGGAGTTGGTACATACTGATCTATGTGGACCTACTAGAACAATAACACTCAATGGTAAAAGGTAATTTATATTTCTCGTTCATGATTACTCTAGAATGACATGGGTTACTTTTCTAAGAGAAAAATTAGAAGATTTAAATAGATTTAAGATATTCAAGTTTATGATTGGGAATCGAATGGATGCAAATATTAAATGTTTGAGGTTTGATAGAGGAGAAGAATTTACTTCAAGTAAGCTTGAAAGGTTTTATGAAGGTCATGGTATTAGAAGACATCTGTCTGCTCCTAAAACACCACAACAAAATGGAATTGTTCAAAGGAAAAATAGAACTCTTCAAGAGATGGCTCGAACAATGTTGAAGGATGCTAATCTACTAGATGTTTATAGGAAGTTATCCTCATTGTTGTATACATTAATAATAAAGTGAAGGTGAGAGTGAATCATTGTAAGACTCCTTATGATCTATGGATAAGATACCTACTACTGCCAAGTATTTTAGAATTTTTGGAAGCAAAATTTTTTTATTAAGGGAAAACAAGTTTTGAGGGGACCCGAAACTCCATACAACAGGTTTTGAAGAGACCCGAAACCCTCAAATTTTACTAGGATCTAGAACCTACAATGAAACTTCTACCAAAAAGGATAGGCAACTAAAATAAGCAAACCACGTCATCAAATTTGGCTAGCGCTAACCAAAAGCCAACACAACCACAAGAAGAAAAAAGTCAACCAAACTAAGAGAAAATAATTAAAAAATCTGTTGGCACCACAACCTAAGCCTTTAGATGAAATCTATGGACTCCCTCATCCAAGCATCAGGGATTTTCTGGGTTGCCCTTCCAATATACAAAAAATTCAAGCAGCAAAAGGATAGCCCGTCCCTTAACCAAAAACTGTCACAATCTAAACTGGGCCCTTCAAAACTATCAGCATCCAACTAGACATAAACAAGGGGGTTTTGAAAGGCTCCCTAACCTTTGATTTAGGTTTTAAAATGGCTCCCAAAACCACTAAGAAACAACCAGCAATCCCATAGTATTTGATTGCACCTTTAACAATAGAACACTCATCCACCTCTATAGTATAGTGACCCACCTCCATAGGGGTTGTAAAGAGAGAGATCATGCGCAGAGAGACCCAATCTACTGGCCATACACCAAAATACAGCGACCAAGAGAAGAGATAATGAAGCTTTTTTGGACAGCTAGGTTTTAGGAAGGATCCCAAAATATTGCACGTAGAAAGAGGCCTGAACCAAACAGATACCCTACAGACATACTTCTCCACAATTTCCACCTCTATAGGAAAAAAGAGAAAATAGCCAAGCAGCAAGGCTAAATTTTTATATAACATTTTACCCTCAAAATACTGGGCATCCAACCCCTTGCATAGCATCCAACTCCCCAATCTCATCCAACAACTCTTCTCCCCAATAAAAGAAAGATCCACCTCTATAGGACCAATTGATAAAGGTGGCACAGAGAGATCCTAAACAGAATAAAAAAACTAGGGTCATATAGACCCCCTGAATAAAATATCCCTGTAGCAGCACATCATGCAACATGGAAAGAAGATGAGCACCAAAAAACCTAAGAAATGGGGGAAAAGGACCAGGTTTGTCCAAAAAAGCCCTCAGATAGATCAGTTAAAAGAGCACCCAATCCGGGCTTGAAAATATTTCACACAGTCCTCTAACCGAAAGAGGGACAAGGGAAATACCACAGTAAGACAACCATAGAGCCTTCAAAACTATCCAAAGAATAGGTGAAACCCCAAAACCATAGAAGAAACAACTACCAAAAGCTCCACCAAGATCCCAAATGTCCCCTCCACTCCATAGCACCAAGAGGGAGAAGGGAGGAGCACCGTGGTCATTCCCTCCGACCAATGAGACAGAAAGAGCTCACCCATGAAGCCAGCAAAGCACCTAGCCCCCAAAGGCCACCGAATAGGACCATCAGACCAAGGGGGACAAATCCCATTCTAGGCCCCATCCACGATAAGGACGCTCTCCACAGTCGCAAGCCAAAAGACAAACCCTAATGCAACATCCCCAAAAGAATTATCGCAGGATCACTCTCCAACCACAAAAACACCATATGCAGGGGCATGCGAGGAAGAAAGCCAAAGCTACGACCCACATGGATGCACACAAGAGAAGATCACCACAAATTCAACAAAGAAACTATTGGCATATGCACACTCCAATGAGACATTGTAGGTGATTGAAGGTTTTGTCATTGATGGCAACCTTACAATCCTATGACATCGGCAAGACACCATATCGGCACCAGCAAAGCAGACTCTACACAGGCACTTAGACTACTAGCACTGGCAGGGAAAGGAAGCATACTGGCACAGAGACCAATAGGATTTTTGTTGTAATATATTTTATTTATTATTATAAATCTTTTGTAAGCCGACTTGGCATGATGTAAAATGACTCATATATAAGAGTTCATTGTAAAACATTGTAAGGTAGATAGAAGAAAAATATGTGAGATATGGAATGTAATTAGGCAGACCTATTATGTGAAATATAGGTTAAGGGTTTATGTAAGAAGCAGAGCAGAAACTGGTACTGGATCTGGCATTATAGATGTTATTCTAAAGCAGTACAAGACATTGGATTTATACAATCCATTTTGCAAGTCAGTGAGACTTCCATTTTGAGTAGTGTGCTCTAGGCACCTGGCCTTCCTGCATGTGCAGGCCCCTCTTGTAGCAGTAATATTCTCTTATTTGCCAATAAGTGAATATTGTGGGTCACAAATCCCACCGAGGTTTTTCCCACACTGGGTTTCCTCATTAAATCACCCCCCCCCCCCCCCCCCCCTCTCAGTATCTATGGGAATCCTAACAATTGGTATAAGAGCTTGGTCCTCTATTTTTCAAAATTCTAACAGCTTGAGGAAGATCTTAACACCGATAGACATGGAAAACCTGATGAAGCAATTGGAAGCAACTCTCTCAAATTTTGATATAGAAAAGTTGAAGAATATCAAACTTGAAGATGATCTAAAGGAAGCTCGGGAAATCATTCAAGCACTTCAAGAAAACCTTACCATTACAAGAAACAAGAGAAGAGAACTCTGTGAAAAGATGCAAATTGAGGATGATGAAAAAGAAAGCCTTAATGAGCAGATATGCAAGCTAAAACAAAAGAACATGACAACAAAGAATGAGATGTAGGATATGACTATGAGATTTTGTAAAGAAATTGAAGATAGAAAGAAGAATGAAGAAGATTTGACCAGAAGACTAAGTGATGCAACAAATGAAAACATAAGACTCAGTTATGAAAATGATTTGTTGAAGACAGATCTGATGCACACTCAGAATGACTCAAATGAACTGATGAGGTAGAAAGAAGCCTTAGAAAGAGAACTAGATACTGCAAATCAACATAAAGAAAAATTCAAGAAAATCTCAGAAGAACTTGATAACTTGGTGAAGAATCAGAAACCCAAAGGTGACACTTGTGGAATTGGCTTTGAAGTTGGAGAAAGCTTCAGTACTGCAAACACACAGGATCATAGTAAACCGGTAAGACAACCTAATGCTTACAAATTTAATGGAAAATGCTTTAACTGTAATAAGTATGGTCATAGAGAAAATCAATGTAGATCTAGAAGTTATCAGAACACCAATGCACCCATCGGTCAATGTTCAAAATGCAACAAAGTTGGTCATAACTCTAAAAATTGTAGAATGAATGTTAGATGTTATGTTTGTGGAAGATTTGGACACCTATCTAATCAATGTAGAACACAAACCGGCATAGGTTATGGGAAAGCTATTCAGAAGAATAATGTGACTTGTTATGTATGTAACAAAATTGGGCATATTGCTAAATTTTGTAGAAGCAAGTCCTCACTGGCAAACAACAATGGTCCCTGGTTGAAAGGAAAAGAAAAGGTTGAAGAGGTTAAGCATGAATTTTCAAAACAATGGATTAGAAACTCAGACATAAACAATGTTGGAATTACTCCTCCACCAGTAGAACCAATCAACACTCCACCGACAGAACAGAGTAGTACTCCACCGGCAGGAAGCTCTTCATCAATTTGAAGAATGTTTTCTTGAGGGTTTGGCAATCAAATGAGACATATGTTGTTATTCCCTCGGTTGATGGTAAAAAGTAAAAATTACTTAACCAGCAAGCATTAATTGTGGTAGTTGGCGAAATTGGCATTATAAATTAGAGGTTTTGGCTCCATTTCACTTCACTGTGAATTCAAACACTCAAAGAGCGCGAAATCTCCAAAGCAAAGGCATTTCAAGTGAAGAAGCAAAGGATTTCAGCATTCATCTTTCCAAAGGCAGATAAAGTTATTTATCATGGCATCCTCATCTGCACCTGAATTTATAGCTAACCCTACTATAGTTGAGGTTATTAAATGCCCTAGGCCCATGTTTCAGTTAGTTCCTGAGATAGCCAAAAACGATGATAACATAGGTGCATTCTCCCAAATTCCCAAAGGTGTTGTTTATGCAAAAGACCCTATAATTTACATCCACTGTCACATAGAATAACTAGGAGATGAAGAAATCAAGGACGTGTACAAAATAGTTATCTGTGATGATTCCAGAAATGTGAAGCCTGAACATAAAATTCTTGAAACCCTAGGATTCACTGAGATCCTTAGCATTTCGGACTTTCCTAAGGATATTATTAGGATAGTATTGAGCAGGGTTCATGGTTCTTTCTTTTGGCTAGATTCAGTCCACAAAATCACAAAGGAAGTTGTGAAAGCTATAACAGGGTTACCTTCCACCGATAACAGGCCAAACAAAACTAAGAAGGTCTCAAATGACCTAGTAACCAAACTAACAGGTGCCACATCCGACAAGAGATCATTGAGGGTTAATGATGTAACTGATATAAATGTAAGATTCATTAGCATGATTCTTGGTTACAAAGCAACTCGTGCCAATAGACTCAATTCAGTTTCCAGTTTATGCATAAAAAGTGCTTATGACATGGTTAAAGACAATGTGAAAATTGATGTATGTGAATGGTTAAAAGATGAGTTGATTGATAACTTAGGCAAAATCAAGAAGGATAAGAAAGGAACATTTAGATTTGGAAATCTACTTGTATGCTTGATGCTACACATTACTAAACAGGTTCCCGGTATTGGCCATAAGAACCTTGGATTTGATATACCAGTAGGAAAATAGTTAACAGACCTATTCAATAACATGGGTGAAAACAAAGAAAAGAACAATCATGACTATTTTCAAGCACTAAAGGTTAGGATGAACAAAAGAATCAGACTATCACAGAAGATTGTCAACAAATACAAGGATGACATATGTTTTGTAATAAAAAAGGATGAGATCTAGATGGAAGTAGTCATCCCAAGAACAATTTGGGTAACAAAGATGGGTTATGAGACTGATGATCATATAATTGAGACTTATGCTAAAGCACTTTTGGAAGCACCAAAGGAAGAAGTATTTGGTAGTGTTGAGACCATAGAAAGACAAATTCAATCTAAGAAGAGAGTGAAAAAGGTTGAAGCAGTTGTAAGAAGAGGTTCTAGATAGGCTAAGGCTATTAAAAAAGATGTATTGAAACAAACCAGTATCACTGAGGATGAGTTAGGAACTCTACAGCCTTAGACTCACCTATCACCTATAGCTACTTCTTCAGAGAGTGACATTTCTACAGCTTTCAAAAGAGTTGTAAGGAAAAGGGATCCTTCACCGGCATCCACACCTTTGCCTAGAAGGACTAGAAAAAAACAATAGGCAGTGAGGTCTCCAGTTAGAACGACAACACCAAAGAAAAAGTTGACACCAAAGAAGAAGAAGACTTAACAAAACATGGCCCCTCTTGAAAAATTTCTATATGAAATCATAGAGGAAGGGAAACTCAAGAACATAGGAAAGGTCTATGATACACTGTCAGCAGATGAAAAAGAACAAGTTGAAAATAGTGTCATTTTACACATGGACATCTATAAGAAGTTTTTAATGGAAGTGATAGATGATCTACCAGATGAATTGTTCAAAAGACTAGAAGCAAGAAGACAAGCTATTGTAAAGCTTGATAAGAAAATCAAAATTGAAAAGTTACTTGTTGTTTACCCAGTAAACTCACCTAAGGAGATAGATGACTTAATTGTAGAAGCCAATCGGTCGGTATTCTCTACTACACACCAGCATATTACATTAATGGTTGGAAGAGTGAATGAAGTAACAGAGGAAATAGAAAATGCATGGGATATATTCCTTGTGGAGAAGGAAAAGCAGGAAGAGTACCGGAACCCCAAGCCTATCAAAGTCTATCAAAAGGACAAAGATAAGGGTAAAGGAAAGGTTGGTGGTCCCCCAAGTTTAAAAATAAAAGATAACTTATCCCCACCACCTCTGATTACTCCACTGGTAACAACAGCAGAAGATAAACCGGCAAATGAAAGTATGGGTATAAAGGATGCAAATCATAATCCTAAGGTACTATACACAGTAAATGTTGATACTCAAACAGTCAACATTGTAGTAGACAAGGACTCAACCGGTAAGACTGACAAAGCTGATAACACAGAGAAACCAGTAGATGATAGCATAGGTCCACAGGCAGAGACTCAAATAGAGATAGAGACAAGTCAACAAACAGAGAGTCAAGCAAAGCAACAAGCTCCAAAACAGGGATAGGTTCACATGGAAATAGAGCCACCGGCAACAGAAGAGAAACAAAAACCCTTGCTTAAGGAAATGGAAACACAGACTGACCTACCAGAGGTCACTACAATCATGGTTACTTCCTCCACCGGTGGAATTCAGAATATAGGTTCCTCCTCAGCAGGTTACAAATCAACCAATGTAACTGAAGTTCTTTTGGATTCTTTGAAGAAAATAACTGATTGCAGTTCTCAAGCTTATAAAGCTATAGATGACACAATCCCAGTTTTGAAATTGATAGCTCCTAACTGTAATATAGATAACAAGGATTCTCTAAGTCAACTTGACACATTGTCAAAATACATTACTGACCACACAGTAACGGTTGACCAAATAAAGGAAGATGCACTCAAGGAGAAGTTGGAAAAAGAAAAATAGAAATTCTTTGAAAATCAAATAAAGAAGTGTACCAGAGAATTTGACACACTTCTACTGGAACTATGCAACTCATTAAAGGAATTTAAAACTCTATACAGAGACATGTGTGAGACAAACTTTTTGACAGTTGACATAGATAAGAAAATGAGCAAGGTACAAGATGAAATCAATAAACTGGCTGACAATTTTGTTAACTCACCTGATACATTATCAGTTTTTGAGCAAAAAGTAACAAGTTTTGAGGATGAATTAATTAAGTTAGAAAGAGAAAAGGAGACAATAATAAACAAGGCTAAGAATCTGAGACTAAGACTGAGCCCCAGACTGGATTATCTAGCATCTTTGAGGAAAGAAATCTCTAAGGCATTAATACAAGGTCAGAAAACACCGACAGAGCATATGCAGCAACTCATCGATACATTTCAAAGAACAGAGGTAGCATTGAAAGACAGTAAGAAATTTATGGAAAGCATAAATTTGGTTTTGGCAAATATTTTTCAAATTGTAACCACCCAGCTACAAATAAAACCATACTCTATTGACATCTTGACAACCTTTGTCATTGATGCCAAAGGGGGAGTAGTGGTATGAGAAAATAATCAGGTAAAGACTCATCTTCTCAGGGGGAGTTCACATGTTTTTGGATCACATATTTTTGGACACTTTCTAGATGACACATTTTTGGATGTTCTCATGAGTGTTGCCATCAATGCCAAAGGGGGAGATTGTTGGCATATGCACACTCCAATGAGACATTGTAGGTGATTGAAGGTTTTGTCATTGATGGAAACCTTACAATCCTATGACACCGACAAGACATCATATTGGCACCAGCAAAGTAGACTCTACACCGACACTTAGACTACCGACACCGACAGGGAAAGGAAGCATACCGGCACAGAGGCCAACAGGATTTTTGTTGTAATATATTTTATTTATTATTGTAAAATCTTTTGTAAGCCAACTTGGCATGATGTAAAATGACTCATATATATAAGAGTTCATTGTAAAACATTGTAAGGTAGATAGAAGAAAAAGATGTGAGATATGGAATGTAATTAGGCAGACCTATTATGCGAAATATAGGTTAAGGGTTTATATAAGAAGCAGAGCAGAAACCAGTACTGGATCTGGCATTATAGATGTTATTCTGAAGCAGTACAAGACATTGGATTTATACAATCCATTTTGTAAGTCAGTGAGACATCCATTTTGAGCAGTGTGCTCTAGGCACTTGGCCTTCATGCATGTGCAGGCCCCTCTTGTAGCAGTAATATTCTCTTATTGGTCAGTAAGTGAATATTGTGGGTCACAAATCCCACTGAGGTTTTTCCCACACCGGGTTTCCTCGTTAAATCATTGTGTTATGGTGTGTTTTTCATGTGGTTGTTTTTAATTTTGTTTATTGCATTATTTCTTGCATACCGGTACATTGTTATAATATGTTCTACATATTTTAAGTTAAGAAATCCAATTCACCGATTAGATACTGATTCACCCCCCCCCCCACTCTCAGTATCTATGAGAATCCTAACAGAAACCGCCAACAAGAATCCAATCCCTGTAGACTCCATGGCCAACAGTAAAATCCCTCCAATACCACTACACGTGCAATAAAACCCATTGGGGAGGGACAGATAGGAGAAGAACCGAATAAAACTGCACTGAATCCTCATCCTCCTCTGCTCCTTCAATCTCCCCTGAGGTTTGAGCTCTCGGTCTGTATCTCATGCTCTGTATTTCAAAACTTACCTCAATAATGCAAACTGGAAGCAAATGTTATATCAGAAGAGATGAAGATGATCTTGAAAAGTTTGATGCAAGAGTTGATGAAGGAATATTTCTTGGATATTCTCCAAGAAGCAATGCCTAACAAATGTTACAACAAAATAGTTAGGAAGATAGTTGAAATTGCAAATGTCAAACTAGATGAATATTGGCAACATCCTGCTCCATTTCCAGTATATTTTGCCCCATGTGTTGAAGAAGAAGAATATATGGGAGAAGAAGAAAAGAAAAAAAAAATATTTAAGGAATCAAAAATGACCCCCAAGACTTTGACAAGATATGTTTAGAAGAGTCACTCTGAGGATCAGATTATTGTTAGTAAGAATGAAGCAATATAGACTAGAAGGAGACTTGCCAAGGCAAGTGAACAGATAAATATTTATCTTATATCTAAAGTTAATCCTTTTTTTTTTTGATGCATGCAAGGATGAAGGATGGATGAAATCTATAGAAAAATAACTTGATTAGATTGAGAATAATCATACATTGGAACTTATTCCTAGACTTACTGACAAGAATGTAATTGGGACTAAGTGTGTGTTTCAAAAAAAATTCAATGAGAAAGGAAAAGTAATAAGAATTGAGTCCAAATTGGTGTGCAAATAATATTCTCAAGTTGAATGCATTGATTTTGAAGAGACTTGTGCTCAGGTACATAGAATAGAGGCAATCAAAATGTTCTTAGCCTTTTTTTCTCACAATAATTTCAAAGTATATCAGATGGATGTCAAGTTAGCTTTTCTGAATGGAGAAATAGAAGAGGAAGTCTACATAGAACAATCTAATGGATTTTAGCTGGATAATTATTTGTACGTGGTGTGAAAATTGAATAAGGTCATTGTATGGCCTCAAACAAGCCCCTAGGGCCAAGTATTATAGATTGGACAATAATTTACTACAATGATTCAAGAAAGATACTATTGATAGTAATCTTTATTTCAAAACTGAAAATGGTAATGTGTTGATAGTAGTTAATATGTTGATGATATTATCTTTGGATAAGAAGATAAGGCTTCTAAGAGGTTTGAAAAAGGAATTTGAAATGTCTATGATTGATGAGTTGAATTTATTTCTTGGTCTTCAAGCTGCTCAATTAGATGATGGAATCTTTATCATTCAAGAAAAGTATGTTAAGGACATGTTGAAGAAGTTAGGTATGAAAAATGATAAACTAGTGAGTACCCCCATGGCTACTGGTTGTCACATGAGTAAGGATGAAGGATCTCATAATGTTGATCAAACCCTATATAGATCTATGATTGGTGGTTTCTTATATTTAACTGCTTTCAGATAGGATATTATGGAAAGAGTTTGTAAGATGGCTAGAGATCAAGCAAATCCTAAGAAATCTCATGATGTGGCTATCAGAAGAATATTTAGATATTTTAAGGGAACTTAAAATTATGGACTATGGTACAAAAAGGATGGTTATTTCTCACTCATGGCTTACATAGATGTTGATTGGGCTAGTTGTGCAAATGACAAAAGAAGTGCCAATGGAAGTGCATTTTTCTTGGGAGGTAGATTGGTCTCTTCGTTCAGAAAGAAGCAAGATTAAATGTCTTTATCTACCACAGAAGTAGAGTATATTGCTATAGCATCCTACTTAACTCAAGTGATATGGATGAAGAAGACTTTGAAGGATCTCAATGTAGTTTATGATGAGCCCATTCCTATTACATGTGATAATACAAGTGCAATATATATTTCATAACGCATTCAAGAACCAAACATATTTATAACCAACATCACTAATTAACAGAGAAAGTTTCAAATAAGGAAGTTAGATTGGATTATGTACCTACTAAGGGTAAGATTATAGACATTTTCACTAAGGCACTTCCAACTAATACTTTTGAGTATCTATGACAAAAGCTAGGGGTTATTTCTCCTCCTAAATAAGATGCATATGGTGGTACATCTATCCAATGGTATAATTTTAAGGTATATCATTAGTCCTATATTGATGTTATGTGTTTCTCTCGGTTGGAGAATATGGTTGGTTTGTTATTGCTAAATTGTTTTGAATTATTACAAAGAGGGAAGTCTAGTGATTAAAAAGGGAGAGAACTATTTTGGTGTCGAAAAGATAATTGTTCTATATGCCCTTTGTCCTTGATGTCAAAGGGGGATAAATATTGTTCATAGGAGGAGGTTATGTAGTTGTGTTACCATAAATGATAGAGGGGGAGAATGTTGGAAATATTTTTTTTTATTGATGTCAACCTAATATTTGACAATATGTGTTGTCTTGATATTGTTTGGGCAATTGATTGTATGGTCTTTGATGTTGTTGATGTTACTAGTGTTGATGGTGTTGATATACTAATGATGTTATTGATGTTGTTGATGTTGTTGATATGTGATCATGTGTAGAGTTTATATTTTTGGAGTTTGATGGGGAAGATGGTACACAGTACTAATGCTTGACAATTGTAGTTATTTTGGGTTGTGGATGTCCACCTTCTTTAGTGTTTGATGTCTACACTTTGTTTGTGATGATATTGTGATGGTATAATGAAGATATATTTTGGATGAAGTTAGATAATGATTGTTGAGGACGTTTTCTCATTGGCCTTGACACTTTTGGTCTGGCTAATGATGTTTCCAGAAGGTTTTGCAGTATGATGAGTTAAGATATGTAAGAAAGAGTATTTAATGCTTGGCTAGAAGAATGCTTTGCATTCCTTCATAGTTATGAATTTGGTCTTGTAGATATGGACTTAATGTTTGTGTTCTATGGATATTGCACTACTATCTTTTTAGGTTCTCGGTGTTGCAACTGAAGTCATTTGTGATGGGTTTTTTTTACAGTTTGGTTGTCTGTTAGAAGAGGTTTGATTGGTTCAAGAAATACTCCGCATTTTTTGCATTGATGTTTCAATTGTTGTGACTTTAAGGAAATATTTCTAATATTGGTGTTTTATCTCAATACTAGTTTTAAGAGTTGAAGTTTTCTACAAGAATATTTATTGATGTTTTGTTTAGGACTATGTTTTCAGGTACTTGGGTGATGAAGTGTTATGTATCTATGTGTTTTGTGCTAGCATGTATCGATGTGATGGTGGGAAAGAAGTATTTGGAAGTATTTTTTGATGTTCAGTGAATGTTCATATGTGCTCCACATGGTATTGGATGTTTAGTTTGGTGCCGCATTATGTGTGATGTTGTGTTTCTGGGTAACTATGGCTATTTATCTAACAAAAGCTTATTTTTGGGTTGTGGTATTAATGATACACATCAATATTGGAGAGTTTGTTGAGTTATATTTGGGTCCTATCTATGGCATGAGGGGATCCACATTGAATTATTTTATTTGGATGATGCATTTTGGGCTGATTGTGTGTGTGCTACATTACTTACGATATGTTACCTTATTGCCAACCTTGGATGATGTGCACCAATGTGTATATGCTTTGGAGCTACTTAGAGAAGCATAATATGATGTATGTATGTCCTCCCTATCTCCTAAATTGGACCAAATTCATCACAATTATGTTTGATTGCCAACTTGATAGGACCTATGCTTGTCCCTTATTCTAGTCAGCCTATTTGATATATGTAATCAAGAAGATGGTATATATAGAAGATCAAATGAGTGTGATGGTGTGTCTTTTAAGGTGTAGAAAAGTGGAAAAGATGATGAAGTAATGTGCAAAGTGTTTTTATGTGTAAGTAATTTCATGATCATATCATTTGCAGAGTGTTATGTTGCAAAGACAATGAATGTGGTGGAGATTGTTGTTGGAGTTTGTTGGTTGTAATAGAGATTCAAGGATAGCTTCACCGTTGGAGAAAAACTTTATTTTCCTAAATCGGAGATTTGTTATTTATGTATCTTGCCTTGAAACAATGAGATTCAACTTGAAAATTCTTTATATATTTCCTTGGCATAGTACATCTCAGCCTACAATTCTTCTAAGTGGTAGTGTGCTTCCTTGGCAATGGTTGTCTAAAATAGATTTGTAATGATTTCATGTATATTGTGAGTTGGCTCCCACCATGGTTTTTCCTTGTTTAGGATTTTCAACATAAATCTAGTGCTCACTTGTGCATTGTGTTTTGTGGTTCCATGTTTCATTATTGATGATAAAGTTAAATATAAGTTTATTTTTGGTGAGTCTTGTGAATATCTTAGTTTAATTAGTTTTCAGCCACTTTATCAAGCTTTTGCTAGTCTATTGTCAAACTTTTGTATGTATTAATCATCCTCACAACTAGATTATCATATATTTATAATATATAAATAACATGATGATATAGAATGATCTATGTGGCTTAATGATTGATATATTATTGAATGTTATGCATGACAATTTGTGTGTATTAGTATTTGTTGTAAAGGGCTAACATGCAGCTTGAAGGGAGCCCAAAGCTAGGCATAGCCTAAGAGGTCTCTAATCTACTCACACCCAAAGGAAACATAATTTTTTGGTCCATGTCCTTGAATTCAAGGAATGGTAGGGGAGTTGTGGTCATGTGGAGTCCTTGTTAACTCGGTCTCTTCAGCAAGCATAGAGGATTTCTAGTATTATGAAACACAAGACATTTTTGCTTCAATTAATTTAGATTCAATATAATAAACCATGCCCCTAATTCTATGATATTAAGGAATATAGTAAACCATGTCCTCATTTTTTTGTTATTAAAAAATGAAGGAGTTTGTTTTAGAACATTGTTCTTGTAGGATAATTGTTATTTATGTTTTTCTTTTTGTTGAAGAAGTCACCTCGGTATTACAGAAGTGTGACATTTGTCTAGTATCGGTTAGAAGAATTAATGATCCACTTCCTATGATTATTTTAAAAAGGTGAAGTGTTGTGTTAGTTGGGATCTTCTTTTGCTGGTGTTAGGTTGTTTTCAATTTTACCAATTAATTGATGATAGAATTACAAATAATGTAGACAATGGTTATTGCTAGATTTTCTATGTAATTGTAATCTCATTATTTCGGATATGAATTTATGAATGAGAATAGACCATGATTGTTACTTTTTGAACTAGAGTACTATAATTCTTCGGAGATTACACTCCTCAAGCAAGGGCCACTTGAAGTAATCCAACCCTCCTTTCTTTTCTGTTATTAGTTATTTATGAATCCAATAGCTAGATTACTAGTGATTGAAGAATACTCAGAGGGGGGGGTGAATTAGTATGCCAAAAATCTTTGCACTAAAACACTTACACTGTCTAAAGATAAACCGGTAAAGCAGTCTGAAAGTCAAACTGGTTACCACACATGCAAACCAAAATGCTAATAAAACATTCACCCACAAAAGCAATACAACCATAACACAAGATATTTGACGTGGAAACCCAACTGAGAAAAAACCATGGTGAGATGGAACTCACAAGTCACTATCTGCAGAATAGAAACCAGACCGATTAAGGTCAGACCAGTTAAGGTCTTACAATGTTCTTCACCAGAACAGATCCTGTTAGGAATCTCAATCTCTGTTAGGAGATAAGTCCGATTAAAGACTACCTTGTTAGAGGATTTTAGATTCACATGTGTGAACCACCTTGTTAGAGGATTTTACAAAGGCTTTGAGGCCTACCCGGTTAGGGGCCACAGACTTGTCAAAGATGTGAGTAATCAACAAGTGTTTGATCTATCTAATAGCACAAACTACTTGGTTAGATCCAGTATTGCTCACAGCTAATGCATGCTGGCATTACTTCAGTCTTCTCTCTCTCTCTCACAATCACAACTTGATCTTCTTAGATAAGATCATTCTCAACTTCCACCTTAAACCCTAGCTCAACATTAACCCTTTTAGCAATAGCAACAACAACTCAAAAACCCTAGATGTGATGTCCTTTTAAAGGAATCTGATTTCATGTTGGTCCAATAGGATTACATTACAATTTCCTAGGTTCAATGAATCTAGACATACTCAGTAACACGACACAAGAATCACCGGCAATGTGTCGGCATCATCAAACAATCGGTGGATTGGTAACTCATCACAAAATGTCGGTTGGTAACTCATCACAGAGTATTACCGGTTCATACAAAATACCGGTTGTCGGTTTGACAAAAATGAAGACTGGTAAGAATGTGTTGTGCCGCTTTGCTCCCTCGTACCACTTGTGATATGCGAACCGCTTGGGGTCGACATGCCGCTTTAGACTGGGAAACACATTCTGCAAAATCTCCACTAGTCTAAAGACTAGAATACAACATACCAGTTGGAACAAATACCGGTTAAGCATAAGCTCATACATATAAAGGGGATCTCAATACAAGTGTGTCCATCAATGACAATCACAGCATAAACCACAAAAATGCCAACAATCTCCCCCTTTGGCATTGATGGCAACACTTAGGAAAATAAAATTTTGACATCTAAGTGTTTTACAACAGAAAAACTTGCCATTAACAAAATTGCTCCCCCTAAGCATATACACTATCCCTTAATCAACAGAGTGTATAGCAATTTTGCATTCAGAGCATAATCATCAGAGCATATAGCATATATCAAAATTTCAAAATAGATACTTCTCCCTCTGATATACATCTCCCCTGATATATCAAAATTTCAAAAAATTTAAAACCAAAAACTACATATACTTCTCCCCCTTTGCCAACAATGACAAAGTACTGCTGAAAAACCTGTTTCTATATGTATAAAAGAGTTTATGACAATAATGAATAATACTTGTCAAAAATCACTTTATAGTCCTGCAAAAATTGTTTCATGGAAAGAGACCAAGACTCAAGTAGGGAGGTCGCCACTTCCTTCTCTGTCTGCATTTGTGATACTTGTTCCTCCATGGCATCTATTGTGCTCAGTTCTTGTGTGATTGTCAGGGCATCCAGGTTCAGATAGAATTTCTGGAGAATTTGCAGTCGTGGAAGTAATACCAGTTGAAGCTCCTACAAATCCCTAGACCTTGTGCTGATCTCTTGCTCCATCTTGGTTGACTGGATCTAGAATCGATGAATGGTTTGCCCATATGCTGCAAAGGAGTCGTAAGGAGTCTTGAATGTGCTCAAGTAGCACTGTAAGTTCGTTTGAAGTTGTTGCTTCTTGGCTAGCACATCATCACAGAACAGATGAGGTTGACAGATTTTGTTGAGTAGCAAGTTTCCCTCATCTAAGGCACTCCTTATGTCCTTTTGATCCTTTAGTAGTTCAGTCCTAAGCTCATTTAATTTCTTTACTAGAGCAACATTAAGAGCCTTGTGGTGCTCTTTCTTTACATTGGCCTCTACTGCTTCTTCTAGACTCTGCACCTGATCATCCACTATAGTACACAGAAGTTTAAGTTGTGCTAGTGATGAATCAGTGTTAGGAAGATTAGTACTAGAGATTAAACCGGTAAGAGTGTCTACAACTGCCTGAATGATGTCCTGTTCCTTTTTCCTGCGAATGATCTCAAGGTGCTCTTGAGAAACCTTGATGCTCTGCATAAGCTCTAACTCACTTGTAGATTGGAGATCGATAGGACTAGAGAGATCAACCAATGATGGTTGACTTCTGGTTGCCTTCGGAGTCTCCACCTAAGAGCTTTTTGTCGCTTCACGTTCCTTAGCTTCTTCAGCTTTCTTCTTTTCTGCTTCTCTTCTCTTCTCTTCTTCCTTGTCTTCCTCTACCTTTTTCTTCTCCTCTGCTCTCCTCTTTTGCTCTTCCTTTTCTTCTTCTTCCCTCTTCTTCTTCTCTTCCTCTTCCTTTTTCTTCTTCTCTTCCTCTTCCTTTTTCTTCTTCTCTTCTTCCTTCTTCTTCTTTTCTTCCTTGTCCTCTTCTTCTTTCTTCTTCCTTTCTTCTTCTTGCTTCTTCTTCTCTTCATCTTTTCTTTTATCCTCTTCCTCTTTTCTCTTCTGTTTCTCATCTTCATCCTTCTTCTTTTTCTCTTCCTGATCTTTTGTCGCTTGCTGTGTCCACAGCTTGTTCACCACCCTGATCTACCTTTTGCCCCTGTTCAGTTCCCTCAGAAGGTATGTCTTGAGTGACATCTTCTATATCTAGTGCATCAACATCTATGGTGTCGATTGGTTCCTCCACCAGGTTTCCTTCCTCATCAAAAACCTCATTCAGTTTGGAAATAACCGGTTCCTTTTCCACTTGGAGCTTGGCCATTCATGCTTTGTGAAAGCTGATAGCATGAGCCATATGCTGATGTGTATCTTTTTCAACATCATCAACTCTCCCTTCCAACAACCAGAGTCTTCTTCTCCTTGTGAAGAAGAGACCTTTATTTTGATCCAATACATCAAATAATTCTGAATTTGAGAGTTCGGGGAAGTATTGTGCAAAAACTTTCTCCCTAATCTCTTGTTCCTTTTCAATGGCAATGCACCATTTACTATCTAATGCCTTAAATAATGAATCTGGTGTCTGATATTTAATCTCTGATGGTGACCAGTCATTTTTACATAAATAAAGAATGATTTCCTGCAGTACTTCATCTTTTTCTTCACTATTGAATTCATCATAATAATCTATTAAATCATGAAGTAACTTTCTCCTAATATTCTTTACTGTTCTTTGACAATGTGTCAAAGGTTTGTAAGAGGAGATATCTATATTTATCGGTGCTGATGTTGTTGGTTCATTCTTCTTCATCTTCTTTGTCTATCTTGCCTTCTTTGGCTGTTCATCAGACTCTGTTTCTTTGGAGTCTGGTTCATTTGCCTTAGTCTTCCTCTTTCTTTCGAAGACTTTTTCTGGTGTTACCTTTGGTTTCTTCTTTGTCGGTGACCACTTGGTCACTCTTGGAGTTGCAGTGGTAGCCGGTGCCGATGCTGCAGGCACTGCCTTAGCTTTCTTAGCTGCTGGTTCTTTTCCCTTCTTCTCTGATGGTTCTTCAACCGATGCAATCCTCTCCAAGTAGGTTCTGATCCTCTTAGCCTTTGGATCAAGAGGCAAGGCAATAAGGGTTGAGGCATACCCTTCCAGCATGTCATACATAACCTCATAGCCCATTGGCTCCACTTCCTCCATTCTAGGCTCAACAGCCTCCATTAAGCATTTGTCCACCTGAATGGTGAAACAGATGTCATCTTCATATTTCTTCACTATGTCTCTTGAGATTCTTACCCTCTAACTCATCTTTCTTCTGAACTCATCAAAATATTTGTTCAGTACCTCAGGGTAGCCAGTTCTAATGGCTTGCACACTTTCCTTTATCTGCTTGGTTACCGATTGGTTAGGGGACCACTGGACATCTCCTACACCCGAAAAGTAGCCTTGGAAATAGAAAAATAACCCTACCAGTAGTTGTCCAAACTTAAACCTCAATGAATTGTCCTTTTTTATTGCTTTTAGATTCAACAGGAGTTGCCTCTGCATACTGGTGCATAGGTCAAATGATTTATCTTCTTTAATCATCTGGTAAGCGGCATTTACCGCTGCAGCAGATACAGAATTAATCCTGCTGGCTGAGAATGTTCTGTAGCCTATCACCATGCAGGAATATTTCACCAGATCATCCTTGATAGGATTAAATGTCATACCTCATGAATCACTTGTTGAACCAGTGAACTTGGTCATTTCCGTTTTGCTTACCATTCTCAGGGCTGGCACTTCCCCTATGTTGCTGAAACCGGTAACTACATGAATTGCCTCAAGCGTGATATCATGCATTCTCTCTAGGTACATCTTGTCACCATGGACTCTGCTCAAGATGATCTTGATGTGATCCTCTATGAAGTCTTCCAAAAAATATGCTGCATTATGGAGTTTCTTCTTCTCCAAGATACTGAACTCCGGTTTGATCCTTTTGTCCTTTCCGCAAAATAGACCTAGCTGAGTATGAGTGGCTAAAGACCCTAGGTCTTCTATTTTGCAATCAATATAATCAGAAATTCCTTCTTCAACTATGACTCCAGTCGGGACTTGTGACAAAGCATTATATTTTCACTTCCTCTAAATAAAACTTTCTGACTCAATTGACGTACTTGAACTGGTATGAGATGCGGAAGCCATTGAAGAGTATTTCAAGAACACGAAAAATACCTTTCAAATGCGAATTTAGGGCATCCTGATTCTGCTTCACTTCACTCTCCATCGGATGCCAAATCACTGCTTTGTGTTCTCTACTACCGCTTGCAAACTAGATTTGAATCTCTTTCAAGGTTATTCAATTTCTTGAAATCTAAGCTCAAATCGCCTTTTCTTCGCTCTGCACTTGAAAACTTTTCTTCGCTCGAAAATAGATAGTGAGAAATGATTTGAAAAATGCATTTATACATGTCTCTCACCTACCATCATTAATGCTCCTCTATTAGGGCGTAAACCCTAATTTTCCTTTTTACCATTTCCGATCTTCTGCCAAGTGACAGGTATCGCATACCGGTTAAGGTCTTTTACCAGTGTCAACTGGGGGTACGAAAGCATTTTGTCATTTGCTCCCCCTAAGCCTTTGAGGCTTAGTTTGTCGGTTCTGATATTTCCACACTAGGTGCAGAAACCAGTTCCTCTTCTGACATTGTTGGTTTCTTCCTCCATGTTTTCTTCATGTCCCCTTGAACTTTTTCAACATCGATTTCTCCTTCCTGAGTAACCGGTATATCATTAGATATACTTTTTCTGCTTCTACAGAGTCTTGCAATGTGACCCGGTTTGTTGCAGTGATAGCAAACAAGTCCAGGTTCTCTCCAAGGTCCATTGTACATGTTTCCATTCTTCCTTCTGCATGTTGCAGCAGTGTGACCATGACCATGATAGATCATACAATTTTCTCTCCATCTGGTTGCCGCTTGATAACCACCGCTTCTTGACTGATGATTGAAGATATTAAACCGGTTGTGGTTCCGATTCATAAAAGATTCGGGACCAGTTCCTTGGGTCCTCTGAGGATATCTTCCATTGTTATCCACTACAGACCTGCATTCAAATGCTCTATGCCCAAACTTGTTGCATGCATAACAATGACAATTAAACTTATTGAATCTAGGTACATTGTTGATAAAATAAGGAAAGTTATTGCAAGCTTTTCTCCTACATACATTGGCAGTGTGTCCTTCTTTAAGACAGTTAAAGCAAACAGGTTTGAATTTTTGCTTACCTTTTCCTTTGAGTGTCGGTTGCTTCTTTGATGCTTCAGCATTTGTTCCTAAGGATTCTCCTTCCTCATGTCCAGAAAAACCAAGACCATTGGTATTCTTTGCCGGTCTAGATGACTCAAGCTTTTGCTCTAGCTTGACTGTACTTTTGCCAAACTTAGCAAGTATTTCCTTTGACTCAAAGAGTTCTTTGGAAATAGTATTGTTTGTCTCCATAAGACTTGCATTTTCAGAGATGGCAATGTTCAGTTCTCCTTACATGTCTTCTTTTTCCATTCTACTCTCATGAAGGCGAGCAGTTAGTACACTAATCTCATGTTTCAACTTCGAGATCTCATGATCTTTGTCTTTTACCAGATCTTCAGCTTTTCTCTGGTTCTCAAGCTCTTGACTAAATCGAATAGTCAGTCCTTCCAACTCCTTTCTCAGATTGGAGTTTGAATCATTTAGCTTATTCACTTCAGCAATCATAGCTTCCATGTTAGCTTCATCTTCAGAACTACTTTCAGATAGTTCCATCAGCCTCTCTGCATATATCTCTTCTTTTTGCTTGAGATGCCTTGTATTTGATCATAAGATCATCATAGGCTTGCTCAGACTTAGTGAGTCGTTGAGTAAGTTCCCTCAAGGTGTATTCCCCCATATCTCTTTCCAAGTGGTTAAACTTATAGAAAGGTTGGCTCTGATACCAACTGATGAATACTAAGAAGGGGGGGTGAATTAGTATGCCAAAAATATTTGCACTAAAACACTTACACTGTCTAAAGATAAACCGGTAAAGCAGTCTGAAAGTCAAACTGATTACCACACATGCAAACCAAAATACTAATAAAACATTCACCCACAAAAGAAATACAACCATAACACAAGATATTTGACGTGGAAACCCAACTGGGAAAAAACCACGGTGAGATGGAACTCACAAGTCACTATCTGCAGAATAGAAACTAGATCGGTTAAGGTCTTACAATGTTCTTCACCAGAACAGATCCTGTTAGGAATCTCAATCTCTGTTAGGAGATAAGTCCAATTAAAGACTACCTTGTTAGAGGATTTTTGATTCACATATATGAACCATCTTGTTAGAGGATTTTACAAAGGCTTTGAGGCCTACCCGGTTAGGGGCTACAGACTTGTCAAAGATGTGAGTAATCAACAAGTGTTTGATCTATCTAATAGCACAAACTACTTGGTTAGATCCAGTATTGCTCACAGCTAATGCATTCTAGCATTACTTCAGTCTTCTCTCTCTCACACACAATTACAACTTGATCTTCTCAGATAAGATCATTCTCAACTTCCACCTTAAACCCTAGCTCAACATTAACCCTTTCAGCAATAGCAACAACAACTCAAAAACCCTAGACATGATGTCCTTTAAAAGGAATCTGATTTCATGTCGGTCCAATAGGATTAAATTACAATTTCCTAGGTTCAATGAATCTAGACATACTCAGTAATACTACACAAGAATCACCGTCAATGTGTTGGCACCGTCAAACAATCAGTGGATTGGTAACTCATCACAAAATGTCGATTGGTAACTCATCACAGAGTATTACCGGTTCATACAAAATACCGGTTGCCGGTTTGACAAAAATGAAGACTGGTAAGAATGTGTTGTGTCGAATTGCTCCCTCGTACCGCTTGTGATCTACGAACCGCTTGGGGTCGACATGCCACTTCAGACCGAGAAACACATTCTGCAAAATCACCACTAGGCTAAAGACTAGAATACAACATACCGGTTGGAACAAATACCGGTTGAGCATAAGCTCATACATATAAAGGGGATCTCAATACAAGTGTGTATCCATCAATGACAATCACAGCATAAACCACAAAAATGCCAACAGTGATTTCTTAATTATTTTTAAACGTATTCTTATATATTGTTAATACTATCATAGTCAGAGTCCTAGTTGCAACCAACTTGTTACTTTCTATTAGTTATTATCTATTACCTGCAGCCAATGTTTTTTCACTCTTCAGTCTTCTATAGCAACTATTGTATCAGATAGATTTCCATTATGCACTATTTATACTTTTATTAGTTAGTGTTTCTTGATGCCATGATAGGAATCTTGAGAAAACCTTTGCAATACCTCAACCAGACTGAGTGCATGATGTACTACACCAACTCTATGTACATAGTGGAGGCCAGTCAATTATGGCATCATTGTCGGGTATGGTGCTAAGGTTTAGGACTCTTAAGTTTATGTTTATATTTTTTACTTTATGACATTTCATTTTTGTTATTTACTTTCCAATAATATAGGTGTTTATTTTCAGCATTAGGAATGTTAGATTTTAAGGCTGGTATCAACCCCTTTACTAACAAGTGTAAGAAGACAACCATGGGATTTGCACCCTATGAGCTTGTTTAAGGGACAAAGGCATATTTGCCTATTGAGTTTGAATACAATACATTGAGAATAGCATTTGACTTGGATATAAATATTTATCAAGCTCAATTACATCGAGTACAATAATTAAATGCGTTGGATGAAATGTGCTTGGAAAAAATTCAACATATTGAACTTGTCCAAAGACAAAGGAGTAAATGGCATGATCAATATATTAAAACAAAGGAGTTCAAACAAGGAAACTAGGCTATTGGGACAACAAGAGAAAACTTCAAACATGTCGGTTAGGGCCCTATGAGATTCAACAAGTGTTTCCCAATGGAGTTATTCATCTTACTACAATTGACCTAATCAAATTTAAGTTGATGGTCAATGGACATAGGTTAAAGTTTTACAAGAAACCTATACTCCCTCTTCACCAATAATTCACCTCACTTGACTTTCCATCACCTTCCACTCCATCCATCTCATCTAAAGAACTCATTCCACCACCAGTAATAATAGCAGAGGATTCCCTAATTTTTGTAGATAAACCTTTTGGTTCACCTGCAACCACTACCTCTTAATAACCTATTACACAAAAAACTAGCATGCACACATGACACATGTTTCTTTTTATGTTATTTAGCTTTTCTTTTCAGTACCACAGCAGGATGTTTAGTTGAAAACTATTGTAATATTCCTAAATTGGGACCTAAATCAATGTATTAATCAGTACTTCTAGTTTTTCCATGCAGAGTATGTTTTTCTCAAGTTAAATGCAACAAAAGTAGCCAAGCCTTCATGTGAATCCATTCATTCTTTCATTGTAATCAATTCACTTTCATTTTTCATCCATATGTGCATTAATTTGGTCGCTAATATTTAAAATTCTCCATGTGGCGTCACCACGTCATCACATGGTTGCTATCATCCAAGTCTTTGATGTCACATCAATCAAATCTATAACCTTTTGCATGCAACACATATCTTCCACGTTGTCTTTTGCCAACTCATCAAGTGTACTTCAAATCATTCTAAAGATAAAAATAGGCATAATCCACACCAAATCTCATTTATAACATAATTAATAATATTATCAATTAATGATTCATATGTTTTGTTCCTATCGACCTGAAATTTATGTGTTATCAAATAATTATTTCCTTTCAAACACACCCTGCATCCCTTGTTTAAATTTGAGGATAAATTAATAAACAAGTTGAGGGGGTATAGTCAAGATATAGTCATCATTATATTACTTTTGTAAAGGGTGAGTTGTCATTAATATTAAGATGTGGGTAGTTGATACATGGCTATTTATGAGTGTGTCATCTATCAAAATTTTGAGCTATTTTTTAAAGTCTGGTAAATTGTGACAAGTTTAAAATATTGGCTAAAATCAAACACTAGTCTTGCATTTGAGTGGAATTAAAAAAATGGAGCTTAAAAATAGAGGAATTATAGCTCAATTTGTAGTGACTAGGACAGGGGAGAAAAAAAAGAAGCAAAATAGACCTAGTGACCCCATTAGAAGGGAGCCTTTGGACCAAACATAGCTACTCATAGATGCAGACACTATGTCATTGTTTGAGAGAGCGGGGTGGGTACATTATTGTCTATGGTTGACAAAATATAATGATAAAATGATAAAGGAATTCATGATCACCTTCACGAATAACAAAGCAATTGTTAAAGGGTTAAAGGTGGACACATTTGAGGCCATCATTTTTTTAATTTTTTGGTCTTCCAAGAATAGCCAAAGAATTTCCAACATCATCAAATGCAACGTCAACAATTTCAAAATTTTCTTTCCCTAACAACAATTTTGAGTCATCCTCTTAAGGCACTCATCAGCTATCTCTTCCTCCACTCTGGTAGACAATGGCTTCACAAGTTATAAGGTATTTTACCTAAGATGACCGACATTTTATGCTTTATACTACTCATATAAAACTATTGACTTATATTCATCATAGAAGACTAGTTAATGTACCAAATTATTTGCATCATATGTTTGATAGTTCTGATACTTAATATAAGTACAGATCCAATAACCAACAAGATGAGAGGGGGGGGTGAATCATACAAACTTAATCATCCATAAAAACATCAGATTCAATCTCGCTAACATATATTTCAGTAATAAAACCAAAAACTATTAAACATGCAAACTCAAAAGCATATCAACATCATAAACCTCATAACACCAGATTTAACGTGGAAACCCAAATAGGGAAAAACCACTGTGGGATTTCGGACCCACTAAGAAATATACTCTTCTAAAGTATGCTCAATTAAAGAAAATCCTATTAAAGATTACAAACACATTGCTAGATGTGACCCAGTTAAGGGATTTCCCTCAGATCTATTAGGATCTTCACTTTTTTAGAAGTGATCTTGTTATAGGATTTCAAACACTCAATCAGAATGTCACCTTGCTAGAGGGTTTTACAAATAAGACTGTTAAGTCCACTTGGTTAAGAGATTTTCTGTCACTTTCACAAAATAACAGTAATAAAAATCTATCTACAACTTCACATCTAAAATGCTAAAGCAGATTCCTATTTGTTCAATACAATCTAGACATAGAACTAATCTTGTCTATCTACTGGGCTTCTATACTCTATTATTCTAATAGGTCTTCAAGCTTATGTGCTCGGTAATCACTATGTAGCATCCCTGTGCATACACTTTCCCGCATACATTCTTTATCAACATTTTCTTATTTATAAACAATTAGGTAACTGCTTAATCTCCTTGATCACATTTCCTATGATCAATCATAGCCATCAGATCTTCGATCTTGTCCAGGTTCAATGCATCTTTCGATCTAAAAATGTTTTACCCCACCTAGGAACTTGCATATTAGTCTTGGAACTTGTGCCAGGGTATTGCGGTTCAATCTGAGCTGTAGATCTTCATGCCAACTTTTCTTTGCCTTAGATTTGTTAACAAACTTCTTCCACGGCTCACCAATCATTGATCAGTTCCATCTCATCAGCTTCCTTCATTAAATATCGCATGTAAACATTTAATGCATTCTATTATAGCTCGGTTACAACTCAGTGAATACTAAACTTCACTCGGTAGACATTCCGCCTTCATTAACCGATAGCGATCACCTTAGGGTTTACCGACTAGGTTCCTTAGGGTTTACCGACTAGGTTCTTTGCTTGATAACATAGTATAGTATTGACTTTTACAATTTACAACATATGTATGATGTTGAAACAATCTAAAACATCATGATCTCATCATTGTCTGACTCGGTACTAGTTGCCCATTGAATACCTTATTCATCCCCTTATTCATCATATTCTTTCCTGTGTCTTTTACTAACATCTATATACTCTTCATATCATACTTCTCAAGATATGGCAACATCATACTGAATTAGAAAATCAATTTCTTGACATCAATGACAAAATAATAATATCAAGATAGTAAAACATCTTTAATCAGTTATATCCATAATCATCAACAACCTTCTCAATATCCTTATGAAATGCCAACAATCTTTCATTATCTGTCATAATGCTATATTTCTAACAATCTCCCCCTTTGGCATTGATGGAAAAACCAATTGATTTGACCTTAAAAGATTCAGATTGTTGTGATTCTGAAATGTTGAAATGCTCTCCCCCATACATTAGATTTCTCTTGTTTTCAGTCTTCTTTCCAATCTGTAGTCTGCTCAGTTTTATTTTAGTCTTCTTCCTTGATAGGTCTTCTCTCGGTCTTCTCCCCTTTATAGTAGTCTTCTCCCCCTTTGACAACAATGCCAAAAAGTAAAGAACTAAAACATAATTACTTTCTGTAAGAAGTGATTTTCTGTTGTTGTGTATCAACTGAGTCTCGGTCAGAGCATTTGTCTTTAATTCATGTTCCCTGTATAATTCCTGTATTAATTCCTGTACAACTTTAGAAAACATCCTAAAGTGTATAAATCAGCATCAACTCCCAAAAGATATTCAATAGAGTCATCGGATTGATGCTTTCACCGAACTCGTTCAGTGAGTAGAAGATAGGGGTAGGACCCCTAACTTACTTCTGAGATATTCAAAAGTGTCCCTTGGTAGTGGCTTGGTGAAGATATCTGCTATTTGTTCCTTTGTGCTAACATATTCCAACACCACTTTCTTCTCTTGAGCTTCTTCTCTAAGATAATGATATTTGATAGAGATGTGCTTTGTCTTAGAGTGCATAACAGGATTTTTTGAAATATTAATGGCACTAGTATTGTCACAGAATATAGTTACTAGCTCGATAACTTTCTCATTTATACCTTCCAACAATTGTTTGATCCATGCAATGTTGGTACAATTCAATGCTACAGCAACGTATTCAGCTTATGTTGTTGACTGTGAAACACATCCTTGTTTCTTGCTAAGCCAACTCACTAGTCTTTCTCCTAAAAAGAAAGCTCCTCCACTTGTGCTTTTTCTGTCATCAATGTTGCCTGCCCAATCAGCATCAGTATAAACTTTTAAATCAAAATCATTTCCTTTCTGATATACTAAGTCATAATCCTTTGTGCCTTTCAAGTATCTAAAAATTCTTTTGATTGTTGTCATGTGTGTTTCCTTAGGATCTGCAGAGAATCTTGCAACTATACCTACTGCATGTGCTATATCTAGTCTACTGTGAACAACATATTTTAGTTTTCCAATCATGGATCGGTAAAGTGTCTCATCAACAGATATAGATTCATCATTCTTTGACAATTTACAGTTGGTAGTCATAGGAGTACTTACTGGTTTTGAATCCTCCATTCCAAATTTCTTCAAGATTTCCTTTATGTACTTGGATTGAGTAATGAAAATCTCATTTTTCATTTGCAGTATCTGTAAACCTATAAAATACTTTATCTCACCGATTAGTGACATCTCAAATTCTTTGCTCATTTCATTTCCAAAGTTCTTGCATAGAGAGTCATTTCCACAAAATATAATATCATCAACAAATATGGCTGAGATCAGTATTCCATTTTCATCATTCTTCATGTACATGTTGTTGTTCTCACTTGTCCTTATAAAACCAATCTTAATCAAATAAGAGCGCAATATTTCATACCATGCTCTAGGTGCTTGTTTCAAACCATATAAAGCTTTGTTCAATTTACATACCTGATCTTTATTATTGTCTTCAACAAATCCTTCAGGTTGTTCAATGAAAACTTCTTCTTCTAATATTCCATTCAGAAATGCAAACTTGACATCCATTTGATATACCTTGAAGTTTTTGAAAGAAGCATAGGCCAGCAATGTTCTCACTCCTTCAAGTCTAGCAATAGGTGCAAAAGTTTCACCATAATCAATTCCTTCTTCTTGAGCATAACCTTTGCAAACTAGTCTTGCTTTGTTTCTAATGACCTCTCCTTTTTCATTTAGCTTGTTTCTGAAAATTCACTTTGTACCGATTACATTTTTGTCCTTCGGTCTTGGGATTAGTGTCCATGTGTCATTCTTCTTGATTTGATCAATCTCTTCTGTCATAGCATTTATCCAATCTTCACTGTTAAATGCCTCTTTCACTACTCTTGATTCAAATTCAGATATCAGACATGTGCTCTGCCTTAGTTTGTTCCTTGTAATCACTGGATCATCCTTATCTGCTATAATCTGACTTGGTGCATGATGTCTTCTAACATACTTGGCTAATACAGGCTCGGTAGGCTCTATATGATCTTCTTCATCACTCGGTAACTGGATATTCTCTTCATTTTCTTCAATAGTCTTCTCGATACGACTTCTCGGTTGAACATAGACAAATTCATCATAGTCTTCTAGTTCCTTTGAATTTCCTTCATCATTTCTTTCTGCAAATTCATCAATTTTCACATTTGCACTTTCTACTATTTTGTTAGATGATTTGATCAGACATTTAAATGCTTTGCTTCTAGAAGAATAACCTAGAAATGTTCCTTCTTCACTCTTCTGATCAAACTTGTCATTTCTATCATCTTTATGAACATAGCATCTACTTCCAAAGATTTTAAAATAACTAACATTAGGTTTCTTATCATACCAGATTTCATATGGTGTCTTCAAAGTACCTTTCTTCAATTGAACTCGGTTCAAGGTGTAAACTGCAGTGCTTATTGCTTCTCTCCAAAATGTTTGTGGCACCTTCTTTTCAATCATCAGTGTTCTAGCACAATCCACAATAGATCTGTTTCTTCTCTCAGCTATTCCATTCTGCTGTGGAGTTATCGGTGCAGAGACATGTCTTTTAATACCATGATCATTGCAAAATAAATTGAACTCATCAGATGTGAACTCTCCTCCTCTGTCTGATCTAAGACATTTCAGTTGTCTTCCTGTTTCATTTTCAACTCTTGCCTTGTACCATTTAAACATTTGAAAAGCTTCTGATTTTTCTTTCAAAAACAATATTGACATCATCCTTGAATAGTCATCCACAAATAATATGAAATATGTATCACCATAATAACTTTGAACTTTCATAGGACCGCAAAGATCAGTGTGCACTAGATCTAAAATTCCCTTAGAAGTGTAAGACTTACTTGTAAAGATTGATCTTGTCATCTTACCCATCTGGCATCCTCGGCACATAGCATTCTCAGGTTTTTCAAGACTCGATAGACCTCTCACTCTGTGCTTCTTGCTTATGTTGATTAGATTATCAAAATTTACATGACAAAACCTTTTATGCCATAACCAGGTATCATCTAACTTTGCATGCAAACACTTATTCTGACTTAAGTCAAGGTGAAATGTGTTACCTTTTGTTTGTGTCCCAGTAGCAGCTAACTTTCCATTCTTGTCATGAACTTTGACAATTCCTTTCTGAAATTCTATTCCGTAACCTATGTTGTTTAGCTGTGCTACACTCAACAAATTGTATTTCAAACCTTCAACCCAATAAACATCATTGCATCTTGCATTATCAAGAAGTGTTATAGATCCTTTACCTCTTACCGGACATGGTGCATCATTACCAAATCTAACATAGCCTCCATCATAATCTTTTAATATTAAAAACTTGTGTTTATCTCTTGTCATATAATGTGAGCATCCACTATCTATAATCCAAGAGTCATTAGTGTTTATGTGAGATATAAGGGCTTTTTCTTCATACCTTTCTTCATCTAATCGATCCTTGATAGCCACATAAACTACTTCCTCTATATCAGTCTCATCTGATTTATCATCATTAGATTCCTCATTAGCTATTAAGCATGTCTTTCTATCTCTTCTTCTGAAGTCTCGGTGTCCTCTGTAATGATTATCTTTCTCTCTATCATCTCGGCAATCTCTCCTTTTAGTAAAATCTTTGTCAGGACAGTTAGAAGCCATATGTCCTATCTTATCACAATTGAAACATTTCAAAGGTAGTTTTCCTTTATACCTACCTTTGCCTCTTGGTAACCTTTTGGCTAATAGTGCTTCAAACTCTTCTTGCTTTCTGATTTCCTCATACAGTTTGTGTACTTCTTCCATGTTCTTCCGAAATCTTTCACTTGCTCCACTATGATCTCCTTCAGAGTACTTATACTTTATTTCATTGAAATCATTAGATTCATCAAGATGAAAAGAACTAAATGCAGATTCAACTTTATTTACCGAAGATCCACTTAACTCAAATGCATGTAGCTTACCAATAGTAGCATCTAAAGAAACTAGCATATTAGGTATAGACCTCAATTCATTGATTGCAGAAACTCGGATTGCATAAGCTGGTAGAAGGGTTCTCAACAACTTACTTGTTATATCCTTTTCTTCAATAGTTCCACCTGCTCCTTTGATTTGATTGACAATCTCCTTTAGTCTTGTACTATACTGAGTTATGTTCTCACCTTCATTCATCCTCATAGATTCAAGTTGTCCTCTTAGACTATCTAATTTTGCTCTTTGAACATGTTCATCTCCTCCATATACTGATATGAGCTTGTCCCACATTGTCTTTGCATCATTGCAGCCTTCTATATCATTAAACTCTGAATCGGTCAGTGCAGATGTTATTTCAATCATTTCTTGAATATGTTCTTGCTTCGCCTTTATCTCTTCCATAGTCAATGGATAGGTGCTCGGTGTGACAAAATCATTTTCCAGATAGTATATAGCATATTCTCCAACTCCTGATAGATGTAGCTTCATCCTTTTCTACCATGTAGAGAAACTTGACTTGTTCAACTTCGGTGCATCCCTCTTATACATCTTTGGATCTTTAACTCAAGTGCCTTTAAACTTTCCTTCCGTAGTCCAAAGCTCTGATACAAATTGATAGTTCTAATACTTAATATAAGTATAGATCCAATAACCAACAAGATGAGAGGGGGCGGTGAATCATACAAACTTAATCATCCATAAAAACATCAGATTCAACCTCGGTAACATATATTTCAGTAATAAAACCAAAAAATATTAAACATGCAAACTCAAAAGCGTATGAACATCATAAACCTCATAACACCAGATTTAATGTGGAAACCCAAATAGGGAAAAACCATTGTGGGATTTCGGACCCCCTAAGAAATATACTCTTCTAGAATATGCTCGGTTAAAAGCAAATTCTGTTAAAGATTACAAACACATTGCTAGATGTGACCCGGTTAAGGGATTTCCCTCAGATCTATTAGGATCTTCACTTTGTTAGCAGTGACCTTGTTAGAGGATTTCAAACACTCAATCAAAATGTCACCTTGCTAGAGGGTTTTACAAATAATATTGTTAAGTCCAGTCGGTTAAGAGATTTTCTGTCACTTTCACAAAATAACAGTAATAAAAATCTATCTACAACTTCACATCTAAAATGCTAAAGCAGATTCCTATTTGTTCAATACAATCTAGACATAGAACTAATCTTGTCTATCTGTTGGGCTTCTATACTCTATTATTCTAACAGGTCTTCAAGCTTTTGTGCTTGGTAATCACTATGTAGCATCCCTATGCATACACTTGCCCGCATACATTATTTATCAATAGTTTCTTATTTATAAACAATTAGGTAACTGCTTAATCTCCTTGATCACATTTCCCATGATCAATCATAGCCATCAGATCTTCGATCTTGTCTAGGTTCAATGCATCTTTCGATCTGAAAATGTTTTACCCCACCTAGGAACTTGCATATTAGTCTTAGAACTTGTGCCAGGGTATTGCGGTTGAATCTAAGTTGTAGATCTTCATGTCGACTTTTCTTTGCCTTAGATTAGTTAACAAACTTCTTCCACGACTCACCAATCATTGATCAGTTCTAGCTCATCAGCTTCCTTCATTAAATATCGCATGTAAACATTTAATGCATTCTGTTATAGCTCGGTTACAACTCAGTGAATACTAAACTTCACTCGGTAGACATTCCGCCTTCATTAACCAATAGCAATAACCTTAGGGTTTATCGACTAGGTTCCTTAGGGTTTACCGACTAGGTTCTTTGCTTGATAACATAGTATAGTATTGACTTTTACAATTTACAACATATGTATGATGTTGAAACAATCTAAAACATCATGATCTCATCATTTTCTGACTCGGAACTAGTTGCCCATTGAATACCTTATTCATCCCCTTATTCATCATATTATTTCCTGTGTCTTTTACTGACATCTATATACTCTTCATATCATACTTCTCAAGATATGGCAACATCATACTGAATTATAGAATTAATTTCTTGACATGAATGACAAAATAATAATATCAAGACAGTAAAACATCTTTAATCAGTTATATGCATAATCATCAACAACCTTCTCAATATCCTTATGAAATGCCAACAATCTTTCATTGTCTATCATAATGATATATTTCCAAAAAATTTAACCACAATGGCAATAGAATATAGGAAGAAGAGAAAACCTTCTTCCTTGTCTCACCACTATTTAGTTGTTTTATTGGTTAAAAGAAGTTTCTCAACAATCTCCAAATGTTCTTTGAAGGAGCTTCTTTTTTTGGTTCTTCTTTGTGGGGCTACTCTCCTATTGAGGTGGAGAGTTGTCTTTGGTGTGAACTTTTGTGAGGGTTTCTTGGCTCTTTTTCTTTTCCCCTCCTTGTCTGTTAAAGGTGACCATATTTCCTATGGAGGTGGATATTTGGTGGAGGGGAAAGGGCTAGTTTCTACTTGTTGTTGGAGAGTGTTGGTTGTTGTCTTTCTGCTTCATTCTTCATCCTGTAGAGGTGGAGATCTTTCCTATTGAGGTGGAGAGATGGAATGTTGGGGATTTTTTACTTTTGGTGCTCCTCTTGCTGTTGGCTATGGATTTGGTTCTTCTCTCAAAGGTGTCTCCTTGGGTGGGTCTGGAAGTTATTTTTCCCAAACTCCCGGCCTGTCTCTTGGACTGGTTCCTTTTTGTTGTTTCTTGGTTTGGCCTCCTTCCTTTTAGTTTTTGGGGTCTTTATTCCCCCTTTTTCTAGTGGTGGGTTCATGATTTATCTCACAGGCAGGTCGGTTGCTATTAGTTTTAAAGGGCCCAATCGGTCTTTCTGTTGTCTTTGGTTTGGGGAAAATCTTATGTCTAGTGTTCTGAGCTCATTATTTAAGGTTGAGGTGCCTAGCAAAACCCTTGGTTGCTGGTTTTGGGTTCCCCGGTTTGAAGGTTGAGGGAGCCTTTCAAAACCCCTACTGGCCAAATTCAAATTGTATGAATATTTATTGTAATCTAGTGTTGTTATTAAAAGTTAGGGGTACCTTTCAAAAGCCTGAAAGTTGGCTGAGGATGCTTGTTATACCCTCAATTATTACTCTTTCTTACTATAGTTTGGAGTTGTAGCTTTGTTGGGTGTGGCGTGACTATGTTGGTTGTTGCTGGTTTTAGTCATCTTTGTTGGATTTTGGCTGCAGTTTTTCATTGTTTATTTTTTATAGCAGCTTGCTTTGTTGGGTTCTATATCCCAGTAAAATCTATTGGGTTTTGGGTCCCTCCAAAACCTGTTGTAAGGGGTTGCGGATCTCCTCAAAACCTGCTTTTCCCCTAATAAAAAACAATCTCCAAATGTTAGTCGGGAAGAATTCAAAACTTAGGATAATATTTGTAATAGGTTTCTTAGAAATGTTCCAAAACAGAGAGCAGAAGGGTCTGGAAGAGCTGAGGGAGAACAAGCAATAGCAGAAGAAGTTGAAGCCCTTGTAGAGAAACCCTCAAGGGTTAATGAGGATAATGTAAACACTTCCTCTTCGCCTCCTAGAAATCCTGGGAAATCTAAGGAAAAGAAATTGGAACATGAGAATGTTAGTGATGATGAACCTCTGGACTTACACATGGCATCACTAGAAAGACTTTTAACTCTATTAAAATTCTCTTTATCATCAAAACATAGTCGTAGGTCTTCTACAAAGAAGAGAAAAGAATATGTCTCTTAATCAACTTCAAAGAATAAGAAATTGAGGGTAACATTTACAAGTGAGAACCTGTGACAAGGAGGAAGAATGCCATAGAAGAATCTAAGGAAGCCTCCACGTGAGGGTCAAAGAAGGGAAAGCCTAAGGAAAAATTAGAAACCCCAAAAATTGACAAATAGTCTAAACAAAAAAAACCAAAAGGAAAAGGGACTCAAGAAAAATGAAGCTCGGAGAGACGTTCCACTCACCTCTCTAGAAAGAAATTTTCATCCAAGAAAGAGATCCCTACACAAAATAGTGTGCATGTGGAGGATATTGATGTTGGAGGAACAAAAAGTTTAGAAACACGGAGACTAAGGATAAGGATGTGAGCGAACCTAAATCAGAAAATGTTAGAGTGGAGATACAAGGGGAACATGATCATAGGACTGAGGATGAATATTCCTTTTATCCAAGAAAGATACCTACCAAGTTGTCTAGCCCAAAAGAACAGAGGATCATTCCTCCTACAGAAGAGTATATCCCTAATAATGAACTAGAAATCAGTTGTAAATTTTTTATAAGAATTGAATATAGTCTTGAAGGAAGAAATAAAAAAGCAGAGCTACAAGAAACTCTAGAAAAGATAAAGGAATTGGAGCAGTAGTTGGATGATTATAAGGAAATAGAAATGGGCTTAAAAGTAAAGGTACAAGAATTAGAGACATGAGTAACCTTTCAACAACAAGAAGGGGGTGCAAGTTAGAGGTTATCCAATTTGGCCATTTTAGAGTTACAGAAGGGTGTCATCTTGTTAAAGACAAGGATGAATCAACACCATTAACCATAGTCACTCTTGAGTTTGTCTTATGCAAACAACACTTCAAACTTGAATGACATAAAAACTAGTGGGTGAAGGAAAAACAAACACTCTAGGAAAATTATGAAGCGTCATTAGAGAAAAAGAGCACAGAGGTCAAGGAGTTGACCATTAATTTGGAACAAATGGTTGTCGTCCTCCTATTCGAGTATATGCACTTTACTTGCAAGAAAATATTTTATGTTTTCAAATTAGCCAACTTACTCAACCATTTCTATTTTATCACCAAGATCATTTTTAATTGTTAATTCTAAGGCCACTCCAAATACACAGGACCAGATGTGTGAGTTTAATCTTCACAATCTAGAAATCCCCTAAACACTACTTGGAACCCCTTATTTTATGCGAGGTGTTTATAGCTAAAATCAATCACATCTTACCTTAGAAATGAGAAAGAAATGGGGAAATTGTATTATCTCTATGAAGACTGAGAGAAGAAGCACCCATTAATGATCAGAGTTGAATGTGATTATATGAATAAGCTTGCAGTGGAGTGGTTCAGAATAATTAAGAGGCCAGTGGTTGTGATAAAAAATCCATGAATGTAGAGTATAGGACTATTAAAGATTCAGAGCTTTTATCCATGAAATTGGAAAGGAGAAGACTTTGGTACATTGTTAGCACAGATGGTTGGAACTATCTTAGGAATGCAGAAAAATGGAGCCACACTCCCTCTACAATTTTATTTCCTTAGAGATATGAAAGCCTCTAAGGATGAAAGAATAGCATAGATGTCACTCATATTTAATCCTCCTCTCCTCTACCCAGTGCCAGATTGGTCAAGATATCAAATGATCGATCAAGCAAGAGAAAGGGAGTGTAGTGTCCCTCCTTAACACACTTTTCTTTTGATGCACTAATAGACATTTATGGACTTGTTTAGATACATTTATAATACTCTTAGTAGATTCTTATGATTTAGTTTATGTTTTGATGATACAAGTGTATGATAGTTATTTCATGTTGAGAGATGATATATTCAAGACTATGTTGGTATTTATGATTGGTTATTTAGGCATATTCAGTGACTTATGTTTACTTATGATGTTATCATGTTATTTCCTGACTTTACTTCATGATTATATTTGGTTTGATGATGTGATTATTAATTTTGTACCTTTATGATGTATTATTACTCTATGTGTGGAAGGGACGATGTCATAGCACTCATTATGAGTAGGGTGTGATGCTATGATTCTCTTTTCACCTATGTGTGTCCTCAGTCTTAGCCTTTGTTTTGGATCTCAAATGGACAGCATGAGGATATGATGGAATTAGATGATTTGTGAGGAGAGGAGACTCCAATTTGTAGATTGGTGGAGGTCAAAATGGAGGGCCAAGATTGATTTTGGGAAGAAGGGTTGAGATTGATTTAAGAGAGAAGACATGGATCAAGGATGCATGGGGAGAATAAAGAGGAATATAAAATTCCTTGGAGAGAGGGAAGAAGAATTAAAAATTACAAAATAGGATGCATGGGGGAGTCAAAGAAATTTGAATTTCTTTGAAAGTCTCAAGGTTGATGTGACATGAATGCAGGAATATAGCATGCTTCTAGAAGAATTAATTAGGCTAAGTTGAGGTTAGGGAAAATTATTTGTAGGAATCACTTTAGTTAGGTTAATTAATTAAAATTAATTAACAAAGCGGGTTTTAGAAGAATTAAAGGTTGAGGTGACCTTAGAAGAATGGGGAAATAATTAATTTATTGATAAATTAATTATTGGACTATAGTGATAAGATTGATTAAATTTAATTTAATAAACCTTAAGAAGAAGGGAATTAACATATTTAAACTAGTTAATTATGTTGACAGGCTTAAATTGATTAAGTATTAATTTGATTAATTTAGGTGTCGACATTTTGACCCTCTTTGATATAGCATCGTGAAATGATGTTATATCAAAGAAGAATAAAACATAGTGGATGGGAATAAAAGGGACTAGTAGCATGATGTCCCAGTCATAGATAAGATGACGAAGGATGACAACGAGGTAGTGGTATGCCCCCTCGAGAGGACAGGTGGGTTCTAAGAACACGAGTGTGCTCTTGAAATGGATAGGAGGACTAGATAATGAAAAAATGAAGAAGATGAAGGGGGAGTGAATAAATTGGAGTCTCCAAGATAAATGGGTGAAATGGTATGAATGAATGAAATGGAGTGGATGATATTTATTGTTGTGTCGATGTGGAGAGAAAACCTAGTTTTAATATTGCCACAGATTATCCACACCGCTGATTATAGGAATCATGATGTTTTGAATATATGAGGCATGGACAAATGATAGAAACTATGCCCCCTTATATACTAACCAAGACATACCAAGATATAGGATGATCAAGGCAACCCTAAATAGGTATGGTCTTGGGACACAAGATTAAAAATCAAAGTGAAAAGCTCAATCATGCAAACAACATGCACATGACCAATTGATATCTCTTGCCAAGAGTAGGAAATGGATTTGGATAGACTGCCAGACATGGGAAGGATACATCCTGATGGGAAGGAAGACGGATTTGGATAAACTGCCAGACATGGGAAGGATGCATCCCGATGGGCAGGAAGACAGATAGATTGATAAGTGGAAGAGACAAGATGACGTACAGGATCTCTAAGTGAGAGGATTGGATAAAATGGGATGGGGATTAATGACTGAATAGGATGGGATGGGTTGGGGAATATGATTGAATTGGATTGGATGATAGGATTGGATTTTGAATACAAGACAAATGGAGGGGAACTACTGACAAGATCAAGACCAAAGGTAGGGATGAGGGATGAATTTGGATAAGATGAAGGATATGAGATGGAGGATATGGATACGATAGGAAGAAGGATGGACTTGGATGAAGCTTGCCCCCAAGTGTGGAGTGCAAGAATATGTGGGATGAATTGGGATTGACGTGGTAAATGTGTGGGATGGGAGACATGGATAGGTGGAAGTTGGATAATTTGAGGTATGCATGAGGTAGATGTGGATGGTCCATGAACTTCCATGAGCATTTTCTCATACTTATAGGACTTAGCAATGTTAGATTGGATTGATGGATTTGATTTGATTTGATTGGATGAATTTGATTGGATTGGATTGGTCCTTGGATTGGGACAAGATTGATTTGGATTAAAATGAAACCTTAGTCATTCTTCTACTTAGGATAGCCTTACGAGCCTAAGCAAAATAGGGAAAAGGGATCCAAATGATTAAGCCTTCTTCTACTTAGGATATCCTTATGATCCTAAGCAAAATAGGGCAAAGGATCCAGATTATTAAGCCTTCTTCTACTTAGGATAGCCTTGCGAGCCTAAGAAAAATAGGGAAAAGGATCCAAATGATTAAGCCTTCTTCTACTTAGGGTAGCCTTATGAGCCTAAGAAAAATAGGGAAAAGGATCCAAATGATTAAGCCTTCTTCTACTTAGGATAGCCTTTTGAGCCTAAGCAAAATAGGGCAAAGGATCAAAATGATTGAGCCCTCTTCTATTTAGGATAACCTTATGAGCCTAAGTAAAATAGGGCAAAGGATCCAAATGATTAAGCCTTGTTCTACTTAGGATAGCCTTACAAGCCTAAGAAAAATAGGGAAAAGGATCCAAATGATTAAGCCTTCTTCTACTTAGGATAGCCTTACGAACCTAAAAAAAATAGGGGAAAAGAATCCAAATAATTAAGCCTTCTTCTACTTAGGATAGCCTTACGAGCCTAAGCAAAAGATGGTAAAGGATACAAATGGTTAAGCCTTCTTCTACTTAGGATAGCCATACGAACCTAAGAAAAATAGGGCAAAGGATCCAAATGATTAATCCTTCTTCTACTTAAGATAGCCTTACGAGCCTAAGAAAAATAGGGCAAAGGATCCAAATGATTAAGCCTTCTTCTACTTAAGATATTCTTACGAGCCTAAGAAAAATAGAACAGAGGATTAGGGTTTTGGTCAACCCAAAATGATTAAGCTATGGCACTTGGGGGAGATTCTTTCCCAAGTACAAAAGCCAATTGATGATTGATTAAAGATAAAGGTCCAAACAAAACTCACAAAGTGTTCATTTTGGATTAGGATTGATGATTGATGATTGGATTAAAGGAATATTGATTGATTGATTGATTGGGATCTTAGGAGATTTAATTAGGTTGATGTCCAAAGTCCTCAGAGGTGAGAAGAAAATGATCGTGGAATAATGGATAGATGGTAGGAAGAAGAATGGGAAGGCTACTTGGGATTGGATGAATTATTTGGACAAAGATATTGGTTGGAGATAGATGAGTGTTTAGATGGGTGAAAATGGATTGGGGATTAACAATCATTTGGATGAATAGAAATGGATAAATGTTTGGATGGAAGGAGATGGATTAGGGGTTGACAATGAGGAAGATTAAATGAAATGGATTAGGGATTGACAGTGAGGAAGATGGAATGAAATGGATTAGGGATTGACAATGAGGAAGATGGAATTTGAAAGAGGTTTGATTGCATGTGAGGATGCTTGGACTTGTTTTGACTTGGCAAGAGATATCAAGCATAGAATACATATTAGTCATTGACTCAAATAAAGACATCAAGCACTACATGTTGTCCAAGGAAGTTGGCTAAGGAGGAAAAACTTTGCTTGTTGACTCGGGTACACATCCAATAGTTGATCAGGATACAGTCGTTGAGTCTCACGCAATGGATTCTCAATGCCATATTAGCCAACTCCAAACCCTAATCGGGGCATGATATGGCAAGTATCTTGGAGGAGTTACTATCTCCCTTTCACAAAGATTGTCCTCTTTTTAGAGGTGAACCAGGTGGCTTCTATTCCTAGAGCTCTTAGTAAGGATTTTCGTTCGAAGACTACACTTTGTAGTCGCGCAAACATGATTGAGCTCTATATCCCTAAAAAGTACCAAGAACAATGGTAGTCACGCAAGCATGATTTAGACCTGAAGGGCCCTACAAAGTGCTCGATATGAGTATAACCTCGAATAGCTCCGTCCTCTGAGATTTTTATCCCAGAGACATATTTATTATAGTGAGTTGGAATGATTGGGTTTTAGTCGTACTCACTTGGGGCGTTCCCCTCTCACCAATGCCTGTGCGAAGTGTTAGGAAAATCGGGAAGGAAAGCCCGCTAAAGGTAAAAAGCACACAAGAGAAATAAAAGAAAACATGGAAAGCATGGTGTTTATTTTAGTCCCACATGTTCATGATTTTCTATGCTAAGAATGCGGAAAAAGAAACTAGATGAATGAGAACAAAATAATCTTTGACCAGTGTGTTGCAGGAAAACAGATTCATACTTTAGATTTAGCCTTGGACAAGTGAAAGTACCTACAACTACTCTAAATTTGATTAATAATTAAAAAAAAATCTGAGGATACAATGCAAGCACTAATTGACAGTCGAAGGCATTGAAGCGCATGCGCAGGCAAGCGCCTACGTATGTGTTAGAGCATGTCTATACACTTAACAAAATAAACAACGAGAACTTTAAAATTTTGAAAATTTAAATTCAAAATTTGCCTATCTCGCACGCGGTGAACTATATCGCGGGCACTTATGCGCATGCGCAAGCGCTGCTCAACAGAAAATTAGTTAACCGAATTTTGAAATTCAAAATTTGAAAAATGGTGGGCTTACTAGCTCAGCGCAGGCGCTAAACCAGAGTGCAGGCGCTAAAGATCGTGTGAAGGCATTGATTCGCCTGTAAACCCGAGATGCAACTAATAGTCTAAATCTAATACAAAAAAAAAAAGACTAAAAAGAATCTAATCTAGAATTGTTTTTAAGTTATTTTTAGATGACTCTTTCCTATGTTTATGATTTTTGTGTGCTTTTTAATTATTACGAGACTAAAATTTGAAAAAATTATGCTTAAAAAATGAGTGTCAAAAGACACTGAGGTGGACGCGCTAAAGCAGGGATAGACGTGCTGATCTATAGAACCTGCAAAAAATTGGCGGTCAGAAAATTCAAATTCAAATCGAAGGCATTGAAGCACGTGCACACGCATTTATACAGAGACTCAGACGCACTAAAGTGGAGATCTGTGAGCTAAAAGTCACCACAACTCACAAAAATGGTTAGAAAAGGGACATGAGTCCCATCGGGCATGCCAAAATGAAGCAAGGGAAATCGATCAAGGTAGGGGATGGTTAGTTTAAACACAAATAAACATATAAAATCAAATGAAAGAAATAAACTAAATACTTATACCTTACAAGAGAGGATCTCTCTTGTTCCTCTAATTGAGCAAATGATGAAGTAGAGGTTCCCTGTTTCTCCACTTGATTGGATGTGCTCTTCTTTGGGATGTGGATTTCTCTCCAAATGCACAACAAGATTGGTGGATGATTTGATAAGATTTGGATTTGGATTAGATAGGAATGGATAGATTAGGATTATGAGGAAATATTTTGACATTATGATAGCATGATGGGTGATTTTGGATCTCAAATGGACAGCATGAGGATATGATGGAATTAGATGATTTGTGAGGAGAGGAGACTCCAATTTATAGATTAGAGGAGGCCAAAATGGAGGGCCAAGATTGATTTTGGGAAGAAGGGTTGAGATTGATTTGAGAGAGAAGACATGGATCAAGGATGCATGGGGAGAATAAAGAGGAATATAAAATTCCTTGGAGAGAGGGAAGAGGAATTAAAATTTTCAAAATAGGAGGCATGGGGGGTTCAAAGAAATTTGAATTTCTTTGAAAGTATCAAGGTTGCTGTGACATGAGTGGAGGAATATAACATGCTTCTAGAAGAATTAATTAGGCTAAGTGGAGGTTAGGGAAAATGATTTGTAGGAATCACTTTAGTTAGGTTAATTAATTAAAATTAATTAACAAAGCAGGTTTTAGAAAAAATAATGGTTGAGGTGACCTTAGAAGAATGGGGAAATAATTAATTTATTGATAAATTAATTATTGGACTATAGTGATAAGATTGATTTAATTTAATTTAATAAACCTTAAGAAGAAGAGAATTAACACATTTAAACTAGTTAATTATGTTGGCAGGCTTAAATTGATTACGTATTAATTTAATTAATTTAGGTGTCTAAAATTATTCTAGATTGGATATTGTTCTAGCAGAACATATGAGGGATCTCCTTAGGTCCAAACCCCATACATTTGATGGATCTAGTAGCGGCACAAAGATAGAAACATGGATATTCTATATGGGTAGGTGTTTTTCTATACATTTCTATAGTAGTAACACCAAGGATAGGTGTGACATCATGCATCTATGTGGGTTTGTTTCCACTTAGTGGCATCTACAAGAGCAAAAGCTTCACTTCGATATTGCATCGGTCTCATGGGAGATGTTCTTGGATTCATGTTTGCTTTCTGTGAGATCACTCAAGACAACAAAAGGCAAATGAGTTTCATAACTTACAACAGATGGCTATGTCAGTAGAGCAGTATCAGCATAAGTTCTTTGAACCTAGGCAGTATACCAAGATAGCGAATGATGAGGCCATTTTGGTGTAGCACTTTATTAGAGGCCTTGATACTTGCATCAATGGAGGAGTTCAGGTTTTTGAACCCAGGACCATGGAGGCAATAGTGGAGAAAGCATGAATAGTCAAGGAGAATTTATCTATGCTTTTCAGTGGACACACAGGAGTGCAGATTGGTAGTGCTACAACTATATGATCCAATGCGAGGGGTACTCAGACATAGGTAGCAAGTTCTTCTAGGAGTCACCCTCCTCAATTCAAGGGTGGATAGAGTCGGCAAAAGAAGAACTTTTAGGGTCAAAATTATTCTCGCAGTCGTACTACTCAAGAAAACATGGATCATAGCCAACAACGCATTAGGAACTTTCATAATACTCAATTAGCACAGTTTTATGAGCCTTGTGGGATATTATCATTAGTTTGTTCAGGGATTTTTGAAGATAGGCCATCCTATCACTTCTCTTCAAAGGAAAGGGAAAAATTTTGTTTGGATAGATCAATGTGAACTCTTAAGGAGCAATTGACTAGTGCACCTATTCTGGTGGTACCTGATCCAGCGAGTGATTTTGTTGTCTGCACTGATGCTTCTTTGGAGGGTTTGGGAGCAATTCTAATGTAGGATGGACACGTGATTGCCTAAGTCTCATAAACTCAAGGATCATAAGTTGAATTATCCAACTCATGATTTGAGGTTAGCGGGAGTTGTTCATGCTTTGATGAGGTGGAGCCATTTTCTTCTTGGGCATCGGTTTGATTTTCATAGTGATAATCAGAGTTTGCAGTATATCTTTATGCAACCAAATTTGAATGCCAAATAGTGGTGATGGATGGAATTCTTCTGTGAGTATGACTTTGAAGTTAACTACATTCAGGGGAAGGAGAATATTGTAGGTGATGCATTGAATCGTAAAAGGCATGAGTTGTCAGTAGTAACTATCACTATGGATTTAAGGAGTCGAATACTCAGGGCACTTCCTTCAGATGCTTGCTACCAGGAGGTGAGAGTGGAGGTAGACTCTGGGAGACTTTTGGAAGGGAGATATGTAGGATATTCTTTGGAGTCAGATGGTCTTCTCCGCCATTTAGGTTGTATCTATGTTCCATCAATAGAAGGACTCCGTACTTTGATTCTGATAGAGGCACATCATGCACCTTACTCAGCACATCCCGATGACAAGAAGATGCACACAGATCTTTAACCATTGTACCATTGGTCCAGTATGAGGCATGATTAAGTAGATTTTGTGTCTTAATATTTGGAGAGTTAGAGGGTGAAAGTTGAACATCAGCATCCCATTGGGTTGTTGATAGGGAGATTCTCTCAAGGAGTTGCAATTTGGTTTATAGGTTTGCAAAAGGTGTTATTGTGGGCTTCCTTATTTTTTTATGCTCTAATCTCCTTGTTAATCAATCCTAATTTCCAAACTCCTGTGGATAACCCTCTACCAATTAGATTGCTCCAGTTACTCAAATCTAGGGTTAGAACTCACATGAGTAAGTTCAACCTCCAACATGCCTAATTAAATGTTGTTCACTTGCAAGGGACTAGGAAGGATCCAAGATGGTTTATCAACCCCCTCCATGTAGTTTTTATGTTTACTTCCTTTCATTTCCCTATCGCTTTCATGGTTCCTATAGTTTAGGCCTTGTAGCCCTATGAGCCCCTTTTAGCCCTCCTTTCACGGTTTTTTCTCTTTTGCTCTAAAATATTCCAAAGGAACCTCCAGAAGCTTTGGTGATATGGATACCCATTTGGACACTCTTCAAGACTTTAGATATGAGGTGGTATGATATGTACGTACCGGTATGGCCCCCAAAATGGCACTTTTCAAGGGTTTTAGGTTTGTGTGCTTTCACCAATGGATTTTATAGGTCTCCACACCCTTTCAAACCTCCACACTCACATTTAGGCTCTGCATAACAACCTTCCTCCATTAAAATCACTTGGCTCTATAAAATTTGAATACACCTGCAAGAAATAAGAAAAATAGCAGTCATGTTCCCTAGTCGGGCTATGGTAGAGCTCGCTTAGGGCATGCTTTTAAAATGTTCAAATGCAACTTCCAGGTCATGAAAATTTATATATACGATGTACATAGAATCTGTTACTCTAATCCCAAGGGCCATAGGGAAACCACGATGGGAATTCAAGTTGGAGCCATTTTTAGGGCCTTAACCCCTTTACTCAGACTGAGAGCAGTGAAAACAAGAAAGAATTTCAATACACAAATTAAACCTGCACTATGAAAGGACACAAATACTATTTGAGAACCACAAAAACAAGTTCTAGACTTCCATGAAAGAAAAGTATGGAATTTAACTCATTTAGTACAGACTGCTATAAGAAATTTGACAAGTTTTAGTGGAAAAACCAGGAAATTGCCTCAAGTTGCTATTCAATATTCAATCTTAGAGCTTCCAACTCTTCTAAAATGTTTTGAGAGGACTTATATATTCCTACTCAATCAAATTAAATCACCAATCAGATCTCTAACTACTGATCTGAGCATTTTTTCCAAAATTGCTCACATTTTGCAAAATGTTGTCAAGCCACCATGACAACTTTTACACTACAATGCATTTTTACAATGCAAATCTTCACACTCTTTACCCCCTAGGATGATTTCCTAAAATCAAATAAACAACTTCAAAAGCCTTATGAAGCCTTACAAGGAGTTTTGCAAAAAAATTCTATGTGAGGCCATTTAAGGCTTACAAAGGCTCATAGGCCCAAAACAGAGTAAATAAGGTAAGATTAATGACAAGAAAAATATAAACAAACTCAAGAAAAAATTTAGACTCTTCAATATTCCTTTATTCAATCATTTACCCAAAGAGGATCATTCACACCAAAAAAATTGAAAACACACTAAGAAACCTCAGGTGCTTCTGTATCATACTATTTTAGGAAACAAAGAGAGATCAATGCCGACCTTTAAAAAGTCTACTTCAGGTACCCAAGTGGCCTCATATTCTATAACATGTTTCCATTAAACCAAATGCTCCATGTAGGTGGTTTGCCTAGTCTTATTGAGAATTATTGAATCCAACACCTTCTCAGCTTCTAGCATGGTTGGAGGTAGAAAAGGCAGGTCTGAAAGTGATTGAGAGATATCTAAAACTCTATTATACTCCTTTGGAATGGTGCCTTTGTACTGCACCAAGTCTGCAACATTAAAAATAGGAGACAAAGCTATGTCTCCAGGTAGATCAATCTTGTAAGCATTTTATCCATACTTAGCCAAGACCTTACAAGATCCAATCCTTCTCATTTGAAGCTTTTTAGGTACACCTTTTTTAAGCCTTTCTTTGTTCAAGTGGACCATTACTAAGTCACCAATAGCAAATTGCACATTCTTCCTCTTTTCATCCACTTTGTTCTTGATTCTTTGAGAGTTTTCTTGTAAAGCTTTCCTAACTTGCTCATGTATCTTGTTCATGGACTGAGCCATATCAACAGCATGTCCACTCCTCTTCTCCATACTTCCAAGGTCTCTAAGCTCCAACACACCTCTTGGATGAATCCCATAAACTACTTCAAAAGGACTCTTGTCGGTTGATATTCACACTATCATTATAAGAAAACTCGGCTTGATGGATTATATGATCCCAAGCTTGCCCATACTCCTTTGTCAAACATATGAGAAGCATCCCTAGCGTCCTATATACCACATCTATTTGACCATCCATTTGGTGATGCTATGCTGAGCTAAAAGACAAGTTAGTACCCAATCTCTGCCATAAGGTTTTCCAAAAATGACCAATAAACTTGGTATCTCTATCTGACACTATGCTGATTGGAAAACCATTAATCCTAATGATCTCTTTGAAAAACAAATGAGCAATATGACTATCATCCTAAGTCACCTTACATGGAATAAAATGGGCCATTTTATTGAATCTTTGTACTACAACATAGATGCTATCAAATCTAGTTTTGGTCTTGGGTAAACCAACAACAAAATCCATACTTACACACTCCCATGGTTGGTTTGGGATAGATAATGGCTGATAGAGTCCAGCATTGGAAGAGGTTCCCTTTTCCTTTTGACAAATAACACATTGTTCAGCATACTTTCTGATATCTCTTTGCATCTTTGGCCAATGATAGAATCTTTGAACAAAATGACCACTTAAGCAACCATTGTGCTTCTCTTGCATCAAGTTCTCTCTCATGGACCCTCTTGGCACACAAATTTCTCCTCCTTTAAACAAAATACCTTCTTGCAAAGTAAAATCTGCATATTCACAATGAAAATGATTCCTAAACTCTTGGCAAACCTTGTAGATGTCCACAAAATCTTCATCATCTTGATATAGCCCCTTGAAACTATCAACTCCGATGCTCTTGAGCTACACTTCTTGAACTGTTAGTAACCTTATACTTAATGCATCAACAACCTTATTATATTGACCTTTCTTATTCTTGATGGTAAAATTATAAGATTTCAAGTACTCTACCCATTTGATATGCCTATGATTCAACTTTTCCTGGGAATTCAGGAAGCTAAGAGCTTGATTATCACTATAAACCACAAATTATTTAGGCAATAAGTAATGCTCCATTTTCTAAGTGCTTGAACAAGTGCATATAATTCCAAATCATATGAAGAATACCTTTCCTTGGCTTAATTGATCTTTTCACTGAAGAATGCTACCAGTCTATTGTCTTAGCTTAGGACTGCTCCAATTGCTATGTTGCTTGCATCACATTCAATGGTGAAAAGTTTGTCAAAGCTTGGAAGAACAAGGACAGGCTGAGTAGCCACCTTTTTCTTCAAGAGTTCAATTCCTTTATGTGCCTCTTTTTTCCATTGAAACTTATTCTTTACACCTCCTTTGATTGTATCAAGCATAGGCGCACATATCTCACTAAAACCTCTGATGAACTTCCTGTAAAACTAACCCAAACCATGAAAACTCCTCACTTCACTTGTTATTTTGGGTGTAGGCCAACTGATTATTGCTTCCACCTTTGAGGTGTCCATCTTTAAATCACCACTTGAGATTACAAACCCAAGATATACCAACTCTTGTTTCATGAACTCACATTTCTCCAAATTGATAGTTAGTTGTTCATCACATAATTTCTTCAATACAATCTCTATATGCCTAAGACGTTCTTCTTTAAATTTACTAAAAATCAAGATGTCATCTAGATAAAAAACAACAAGTTTACCAATGTAATCCTTGAGCACTTCATTCATGAGCCTCATGAATGTGCTAGGGGCATTTGTGAGTCCAAATGGCATGACAAGCCATTCATAAAGACCTTTAGTGGTTTTGAATGTTGTCTTCCACTCATCTCCCTCCTTGATTCTGATTTGGTGGTAGCCACTCTTGAGGTCTATCTTGGTGAAATACTTAGCACCCCCTAAACAATCCATCAAATCTTCAATTCTTGGAATAGGAAATCTATATCTGATTGTAATTCGGTTTATGGCTCTTGAATCAATACAAAGTCTCCAAGTACCTCACTTCTTAGGTGCCAAAACGGTGGGAATTGCACATGGGTTGATGCTCTTCCTTATCAGACCATTATCCAAAAGTTATTGGATTTTCTTAGCGACTTCTATGTTCTGCTCCGGTGTCATCTTGTAGGTTGCTTTATTAGGTAATGAGGCTCCGGGTATAAAGTCAATCTAATGGCTTATGGCTCATTGAGGAGGCAAAGTAGCAGGTGTTCCATCACTTATAATCACCTTAAACTAATTGAGTATTTGCTACACTTTATCAGGTATACAAACTTTTATGTCCTTCTTTTCCTCTTTTGGTTTCACAACAAGTGCAAACCCCAATCCTTCTCCTTCTTTGAGAGTGTTCATGAACTCCTTCTCACAAATTAATAGGACATTTGAACCTTTAGATCTTCTCTCTTCTCCATCTCCTATGGATTGAATTTTGTAAGTAACTTCATATTTTTGAAATATGTAGGAATTATTTTCTCCATGGTGTATTGCTTTTATATCAAATTGCCAAGGCCTACCTAGGAGTAGGTGGCATGCATCCATTGGCAAGATATCACACAAAATCTTATCTTTTTAGCCTCCTATGGTGAACACCACCCAAGTTTGATCATTCACCAAAACACATTGCCCCTTGTTGAGCCAAGTAACCCTATAAGGATAACTATGTGGGATTATTTGTAGTTTGATTTTGCTTACTGCTTCTTCTGACACTGTGTTGTTAGTGGATCTTGAATCCACCACCACTCTACACACCTTACCCATGATCTTTCACTTTATCCTAAACAAGGATCTTGTTTGAATAGGTTCCTCCTTTACTGGTTCTATGATCAAAACTCTTCTTATCATGAGGTTCTCTCCAACCTCGGAATCTAAGCTCACCTCTGGTGACTTCACACTTGTTGCATCCTCTTGGATATAAATTGCTCTCCTTTCACCTCCTTGGGATGAAGAAGACTTCTCAGGGAATCTATAGGTAGGGTGCCCAAGTTGATGACAATTTTAGCACTTCATTGTGGAGAAATAGGACCCTCTTCCTGGTGCACTAAACCCTCCTCTACTAGAGTTTCTATATCCCCTTCCTCTATAGCTTCTCTTGCTATTGGAATCCCCAATTTTCTCTACCAACTTGAATTCCCCTTGGGATATTTGTTCTATGCCTCTTCCACCATAGCTACCTTTATGACCTCTGCCATCTCTTCTCCTACCTCTGCCTCTATTACTTTGCTCTTGTTTATTTTTACTCTTCTCTTCCACCTTGAGTGCCAATTGATAGCACGTGTGGATAGTAATAGGACACAATAAACTTAACTCTTCTTGGATATTCCACTACAAACCATTCAAGTGCTTGGAAGCCTTGATGCTTTCATCTTCTACCACCTTAGATCTCAAACACAAATTTTGAAATTATTTAGTGTAGCTGTTCACATCTAGTTCTCTTTGTCTCAAATTTTGTCTCCTTTTGTGTAGTTGGATCTCATAATCTTCGGGGATATACGCTTCTCTCACTTTGGCTAAAATTCCTTTCCAAGTGGCAATTGGGTTCTTTCCCTCCTTTTGTCTCTCCTCTTGGATGAACTTCCACCAAGTCAAGGTTGCTCCTCTTAATCTATATTTGGCTACCTTCACCTTTTGGGCTTCACTAACTCCATCAGACTCAAAGTGATTCTCTAACCCTTCAATTCACTCCATAACCACTTTTGGTTCCATTTTTCCACTAAAAAGTGGCACTCCTTCTAAGGACTTACCCCCTAAGGCTTTGATGGCTCTAAGGAAAGGTACTTTCAGAAAAATAGGATCTAGTTTAGGTGTTCCATCCTCCTCTACCACTTCTTTACCCTTTTCTTCATTGACTTTGATAGTTACCTTCTCGGTTTTGTCTTCTATTTCACCTAGTTTGTTCTCCAATCATTCCAACTTTTCCCTAAGGAGCCTATTCTCTTCCTCTTGGTCTTCTACCCTTTTGGCTAACTCTGCATTAGTCACCATACTGAAACTATTTTCACCCACTGATTCAATCTCTGGCATAAACTAGTTACTTCCCAAGTGTTATTGGGCTCTGATACCACTTTGATAGGGAGATTCTCTCAAGGAGTTGCAATTTGGTTTATAGGTTTGGAAAAGGTTTTATTGTGGGCTTCCTTGTTTTTTTTATGCCCTACTCTCCTTTTGAATCAATCCCAATGCCCAAACTCCTTTGGAGAACTCTCTACCAATTAGATTGCTCCAGTTACTCAAATCCAGGGTTAGAACTCACATGAGTAAGTTCAACCTCCAACATGCCTAATTCAATGGTGTTCACTTGCAAGGGACTAGGAAGGATTTGAGATCTTTTATCAAATCCCTCCATGTGTTTTTGGTGTTTACTTCCTTTCATTTCCCTATTTCTTTCATTGTTCCTATAGTTTAGGCCTTGTAGCCCTATGAGCCCCTTTTAGCCCTCCTTTCACAGTTTTTTCTCTTTTTCTCTAAAACCTTCCAAAGGACCCTCTAGAATATTTTGTGATATGGATACCCATTTGGACACTCTTCAAGACTTTGGAGATGAGGTGGTCTGATATGTATGTACCGGTATGGCCCCCAAAATGGAACTTTTCAAGGAATTTAGGTTTGTGTGCTTTCACCAATGGGTTTTATAGGTCTCCACACCCTTTCAAACCTCCACACTCACATTGAGGCTCTACATAACAACCTTCCTCCATTCCAATCACTTATCTCTATCAAATTTGATCACCCGTGCAAGAAATAAGAAAAATAGCAATCATATTCCCTAGTCGGGCTATGGCAGAGCTCACCTAGGGCATGCTTTTAAAATGTTCAAATGAAACTTTCAGGTCATAAAAGTTTATATATACACTATACAAAAACTCCTTTACTAAAATCCCAAGGGCCATAGATAAACCACAATGGGAATTCAAGTTGGAGCCATTTTTAGGGCCTTGACCCCTTTACTCAGACTGAGAGCAGTGAAAACAAGAAAGAATTTCAATACACCAATTAAACCTGGACTATAAAAGGACATAAATACATTTTGAGAACCACAACAAAAATTTCTAGACTTCCATGAAATAACAATATGGAAGTTAATTCATTTAGTACGGACTGCTATAAGCAATTTGACAAGTTTTAGTGAAAAAATAGGAAATTGTCTCAAGTTGCTATTCAATATTCAATCTTAGAGCTTCCAACTCTTCTACAATATTTTGAGAGGACTTATATATGCTTAATTAATAAAATTCAACCACCAATCAGATCTTTAACTACCGATCTAAGCATTTTTCCAAAATTGCTCTCATTTTACAAAATATTTTTCAAGCCACCATGGCAACTTTTAAACTACAATGCATTTTTACAAATATTGCAAATATTCACACTCTTGACCCCCTAGGATGATTTCCTAACATCAAATAAACATCTTCAAAATCCTTATGAGGCCTTACAAGTATTTTTATAAAAAATTTCTATGTGAGGCCATTTAAGGCTTACAAAGGCACATAGGCCCAAAACAAAGTAAATAAGCTAAAACTAATGACAAGAAAACTATAAAACAAACTCAAGCACACTTTTAGACTCTTCAATAGTCCTTTATTAAATAATTGACCCAAAGAGGATCATTCACACCAAAAAATTTGAAAACACACTAAGAAACCTCAGGGGCTCCTGCACCAGTTGTTAGAGTCGAACCTGATTCTGGATTGCAAATGGTATATTATCTCGATGGATTTCATTGTCCCATTGCCAATCTCTTCTCATAGACATGATGCTATCATGGTCAATATTGATAATTTGGCCAAGGTGGCACACTTTTCATTGATTTTTTCTTCCTATACAGCAATGACGGTGGCTCAAGTTTTCATGGAGGATATTGTGAGGTTGCACGGAATTCCTTGTCGAATCATATTAGATTGAGATCCTATATTTACTTCATCATTATGGAATTCTCTTCAGAATGCCTTAGGAGATAAGTTGAATTTCAATTTAGCATATCATCTAGAGACATATGGGAAAACAAAGAGAGTTAATCAGGTTCTTGAGTATATGCTTTGGATGTATGTCATGGATCAGCAGTCTCAAAAGGAGGATTACCTGTATTTGGTGGAGTTTTGATGCAGGAGCACTGGTCTAGTTCTTACTGATTGAGCAGTTTTCAGTGGAATTGCTTGAGAGCATGGAATTTCTTCATGTTTGAGTGTTTAGCATTATGGTTTTGGTTTTATTCCCTTGTGTTAATGGTCATTGTCATATTCGAGTTTCATAGCTTTTGGCTTTGTTTCCGGTAAGATGTGGATTTCAGTATTGTCTCAGTTGATATGTTCTTATCGATTAGCCTGGTTGTATGTTGAGCGAAGATGATTTCGGGTTATGGTTGATCTCCATTGCTTGTGGATCATTTGAGGTGTCGCTTTGGGTCTTGGTCGGTATTCCCGAAGGTCTGTGCATCATTTTATGATTTGGAGATTGTTCTTAAGTGATTTGAGCCGACATGTTACCGTTGCATGTTTCATGAACTAGTTGGTCTTTGGGCCAACTTGATTGAGTTATGATTATTTGTGGGCAGTATATATAAGCTTGTGAATCATTTGAATATAGGAGTCAGAACAAAGAAGTTAGAAGATTGAAGATGAAGTATTGAGATTGAGCAAAGATGTAGAACCGATGGGATTCTAATCCGGTAAGACTGAGGCCGGAACGCTGAGATCCAGATTAGGATAGAACTAACAGATTGTTACCAGAGGCCAATCTAATATGAGGATGATCTGTGGATCTTGTAATTGCATTGTGAGCATTCTTTGTATCCTAGACTGCAATCCAGCATGTGGCATGTATAATTCTCCAGATTATAATAAGATTCATTCACATTGTTTACCGGTTATGTGTTATGTATTGTTACAAGTTGTTCTTTCTACTATTCTGGCATCTTGTTACTAGTTATCGGTATGTTGTGCATGATTTATGTGTTAAGCTGCAATGTTGGGCTATCCTTCATTGGATCTCCCTACCTTGACTGCGTCAAATGGTATCATAGCTGGTTCGTGAACCCATTGTTGGATAGAGTATTGTTTGTACACCAGTTGGTTGGAGAGAATATTGAGGCAACTTGTGGACTTGTTCAGATCACCGAATGTGAGGTAGAGCAAGGTTGGTAGGTAGACCACCGATCCTAGAGCTTGAGCTTGAGGCAGTTAGTGGGTGGAGACTTGAACAGATCGTAGATTGAGGCAGGCTACAGTTTGTACCGGTAGATTGTCATGGAGAGGCAACCAAAAGTTGTGGTTAGATCACCAAATCCTTGAGGTAGTTGAAAGTACCTATAGACCGATTGTCAAACTAGATCAAGTGATGGGACTCACTTTTCAATTAATCCCAAGAGTGTGATGTAGGAGCACCAGTCTAGTTCTTACCGGTTGAGCAATTTTTAGTGGAATTGCTTGAGAGCATGGCATTTCTTCATGTTTGAGTGCTTAGCATTATAGTTTTGGGTTTATTCCCTTATGTTCATGGTCGTTGTCATATATGAGTTTCATAGCTTTTGGCTTTGTTTTCTGTAAGATGTGGATTCCGGTATTGTCCTGGTTTATGTGTTCTTACCGCTTATCTTGGTTGTATGTTGAGCGAAGATTATTTTGGGTTGTGGTTGATCTTCATGACTTGCAGATCATTTGAGGTGTTGCTTTGGGCCTTGGTCGGTATTCCTAGAGGTCTGTGCATTGTTTTATGATTTGGAGATTGTTCTTAAGTGATTTGAGCCGACATGTTACCGTTGCACGTTTCATGAACCGGTTGATCTTTGGGCTAACTTAATCGATTTGTAATTATTTGTGGGTGGTATATATATGGAAGCTTGTGAATCATTTGAATATAGGAGTCAGAACAGAGAAGTTAGAAGATTGAAGACAGAGCATTGAGATTGAGCGAAGATGTAGAACCGACAGGATTCTGATCTGGTAGGACTGAGGCTGGAAGGCTGAGGTTCGGATTAGGATAGAACCGACAGACTGTTACCGGAAGCTGATCTGGTATGAGGATGATCTATGAATCTTGTAATTTCATTGTGACCATTGTTTGTATCCTGGACTACGATCCAACATGTGGCATGTATAATTCTCTAGATTGTAATAAGATTCATTCACATTGTTTACCAGTTATGTGTTATGTCTTGTTACTGGTTGTTCTTTCTACTGTTTATGGCATCTTGTTACCAATTATCGATGTGTTGTGCATGATTTATGTGTTAAGTTGCAAGGTTGGGTTGTCCTTCATTGGCTCTCCTTGCCTTGACTGCGTCAAGTTTACCTATAATAATGGATACCATAGTTTTATTGGTATGTCATCTTTTTAAGCATTTTATGGTCAACCTTGTCGTACGCCTTTGAGTTGGGATCGGTTAGAGGATCAATTTCTTTTAGGACCTGAAATGTTAGGAAATAGAGCAACAGGTGATTCATATTCAAGAGCATTTGGTGGTAGCACAAGATAGACAAAAGAAATATGTAGATGCTCACCATGTGGATCGACCATTTTTTCATAGGAGATAAGGTGTTTTTGAGAGTACGCCTACATAAGAGACCTATCCATTATGGAAAAGGCTCTAAGCTAGTGCCTCGTTTTGTTTGTTTGTTTGAGGTTTTGAAGAGGGTTGGTCCTATAGCTTATCATCTAGCATTGTTGCCCAGCTTGTCTTGCATCCATGATATATTTCGTGTATCAATTTTGAGGCCTTATTTTCTTGATGTCACACATGTATTGGATTGAAATGCTTCGCAGGTAGACAACAGGCAACTTTCTTTAGAACCTATGTATATTTTGGTGTCGGGGGTTGACCCTTAGGGTTCGATAAGGGTTCAATGGGATCCGGATGATGTGTCTTTGGCAACATGGGAGGATGCAGTGTGGATGAGAGAGCTCTTTCCCTACTTGATCTCAGGCTTCTAGGAGTAAGCCTAGACCTAGGGGGAGGATGTAGTGTCCCTCCTTGACACACTTTTCTTTTGATGCACTAATAGACATTTGTGGATTTGTTTAGATACATTTATAATACTCTTGGTAGATGCTTATGATTTAGTTTATATTTTGATGATGCTAGTGTATGAAAGTTATTCCATGTTTACAAATGATACATTTTGTTTTATGTGGATGATGATATATTCAGGACTACATGTTGGGATTTATGATTGGTTATTTATGCATATTCAGTGACTTATGTTTACTTATGATATTATCATGTTATTTGCTAACTTTACTTCATTATGTTATTTATATGATGATGTGATTATTGATGTTGTACCTTTATGATGTATTGTTACTATGTGTGTGGAAGGGATGATGTCATACCACTCATTGCAAGTAGGGTGTGATGTTGTGATTCTCTTTTCACCTATGTCTGTCCTCAATCTCAACCTTTGTTCTATGGAAGTCTCGGGTATTGGTCTTTGGTGTTGGTTTCTTATTGAGCCTATGTCTTGTGTTGATAGTATTTGTTTATGATATTTGTTGTGTTTCATGGGAGATAGGTATCAGTCTAAGCTTAGTGTGTGTGGGGCCTTATAATATTCTTCGAAGCATGGGGAGTGGTTCCTTTTGGTTCCACATGGTTGGGTGTCGATGCCTTCTTCCATTGGGATATTTTTCTCTTTGTTGGATGTTTGTGAGCAAGATGGATGCTTCTTCTTTTATGTAGTTCTTGTATTATGGATTCTTTGGATCAGTTGTATTTTAGAATTTCCTATTTACAACAAATGATGTATATTTGTAACAGGATACCTATACATGATGTAATATGTAGCATAATGATGACTTATATAATGTTGATGAGGAAAAAGTGGATATTAGTATTGTTAGTTTAGATTAATTTGATGATTGGTATTAATGGATATATTGTTAAATAGCCATTGATTAATGATAGATGATGTATATTACCATATTTGATGTTGTAATCCAGTAATGACGTTATGATACCCTAGGGAAGATTGTTATATGTTTATCTGTTTATATGATTATTTCACTTGTGCACTTTAGTTACATATGTTCATGTTTAATTGGTGTATGAAATTTATAATGAGTAATGAGTTAATATCGTATAATGTGTTGTTGTTACTTTAAAAAATAAAATATTTATATTTTTTTCTAGATTATATATTTAATTTATCTAAGGTTTTCGTGTCGGGCATTACAGGGAGTGTTGCGATAGGATTGCAAATGATCATGGATTTTAATTAAATCAGCTCTTAAAAACCAAGTCCATATATTACAAATTAGACATATTAGGATTTAATCTTAGAAACTAGTTTGCTTGAGGACAAGCAAAAGGCAACGTTGGGGGGGGGGAAATGATGAGTCATGTAAATGTCTTAGTTTTATTGGTTTTCAGCCACTTTATCAGAATCTTACTAGCTTATTGTCAAACTTTAATATGTTTTAATCATCCTCACATCTACATTATCATATAGTTATAATATATTTAAATGACATGTTGATACAGAATGATCCATGTGGTTTAATGATTGATATATTGTTGAATGTTATGGATGATAATTTGTGTGCATTATTATTTGTTGTAAAGGACTAACATGTAGCTTAGAGGGAGCCCAAACCTAGTCATATCCTGAGAGATCTTTGATTCACCTACAACCAAAGGAAAAATATTCTATTGGCCCACATGGAAGCAGTCAAGGAATGGCAGGGGAGTTGCGGTCGCATGGAGTTCTTGTTGACTTTGTCTCTTCAGTAGTCATAGAGAATTTCCAACATTATGGAGCAGAAGGATCTTATGCTTCAATTGATTCAAATTTAATATAGTGAACCACGTCCACAATTCTATGCTCTTAAGGAATAAAGGAGTTTGTTTCAAAACAAGACTCTTGTACTATAGTTTCTATTTATGTTTTTCCTCTTGTTGAATAAGTTGCCTCGGTGCTAGGAAAGTGTCACATCTATCTAGGATTAGTTAGAAGAAGTAATGATCCACTTGATGTGATGTTGCATGTCGGTTAGGATCTTCTTCTGTTGGCATTAAGTTATTTTTCAGTTTTACTAGTTAATTAATGATGGAATCACAAATAATGTAGACAATGGATATTGCTAGATTTTCCGTGTAATTGTATTTTTGTTGTTTTGGATATGAATTTATGAATGATAATAGACCATGTTTGTTGTTTTCTTGAGTTAATGTAATGTTATTCTTTGAAGATTACACTCCTCAAGCAAGGGCCACTTGAGGTAATGTAATCCTCATTTCTTTTTCTATTATTATTTATTTATGAATGGAGTAGCTAGATTACTTTTGGCTTCTTAATTATTGTTAAATGTATTCTTATGCCTTGTTAATACTGGCATAGTTAGAGTCCCGATTTCAACCAACTTGTTACTTTTTCTATTAGTTATCGTTTGTTTCCCATAGCCATTGTTGAGTAACTCTTGAATCTTCTATAGAAACTATTGTATCAGATACCTTTCCATTCCACATTGTTTGCACTTTCATTAGTTAGTGTTTCTTCATGCAATGATAGGAAGCTTGATAAATCATTTTTTGCACATCTATTGCCAAGGTCATCTTTGAAGATATGTCACTAGTCAATAATTAAGTGAACCTCCATTTAGGACGTTAAATTTATCCCATTGAATACGTCAACCAAGTTGAGTACATGATGTACTACACCAACTCTATGGACATAGTGGAGGATAGACAATTGTGTTTTGGAGATTTCAAGTGTAAGTAAAGTGTTTTAAGGTCTAGGCTTATTCACACCCTTCCCCTCACTCATTCCTAAGGTGTGTTAAACATCTCTCTCGCTTCTAATTTTTTTCTCCTCACTCGCATGACCTTGTTTCTCACACATAGCTTCTCATTCCCATTCTCCTCTCATAAGAAACTTCTTTAACTTGTTTCTTGTATAGCTTCCTATCCTACTCTATGACCTAACTCTTTTGCCTTATCCTTTTAATCCCAACACACCCAACTATTGACTCTCTTGCACGTGACTTGCACACACTATGCCTTCTCCATGCCATCTCTTTCCTCTTCTATTTTTATCCATGTATCCCCTCTTTGAAATTGTCTTCTCTGTCTGTATCTTCCTTAGATCCTACCAAAATTCTATGGGTGTTGAAATTCACCTATCATCCTTCTTGAGTTTCATCATCCCCCATCATTAATGAGTGCCCAAATCTCTCTTGGATCATGCATGATCATTCTCACATTTGTCAAGATCCCATTAATGTTGACAAAGTGGTTAAACAACTCATTCAACCCATTTAGTACCAACATGTATCTCATATCAACGTCCTCTCAACTATTAATACACACTCTTTCAAAATATGTGACCTCTTCATTACCTTCACTTCCTACCACTCATCCAAGGCATTGAATGTTGAACCCTTTCGTGGTCTAGCCATTGTTTCTAAAATCCATGCTTTAAACCTTTGCCAATATTATTCATTCATCCAACAACCTTTTTTTATGTTTTTTTGGCCTCCTTTGTTGCCAAATGATTTTTGTGACCATTTTTTACCTAAAAATAGCTACTAAATTGACCCTTCAAACTTTCATCATTGCTTCTCACATTTCTCATGGAATTCCTTGTACTATTGTGACCCTTCTTTTGCCACCCTTCAGGCACTCAACTACCTTATATGACCTTGTGGGCTCTTTCTTAGTGCTTTCATATATCTCAATGACCTACAACTGACCCCACAACCTTTCTCAACTAGTCCATGCATTGAACAAACATTTTGTAGGACATATAGAATCCTCATATAGATAGACACTCCTCCACATAAATAATAAACACCTTTTCCACCTACACCTTACCTCATGTGACATATTCAATTGCCACTTTTTAACTTTACTAGTAATTGTCTATACACTAACTAGTACGGTACCAACCTTCATTGTTGGTTTTATAACATCTCAACTTGTCATACAAACACCCCTACAATGCTCCAATATTGCATGTGCAATTTTAAAACTATTGCTTCCCTTCACAATCCTCCTTGTCGATACTAATGTGCTTTCTCTAATTGTGTCCTTCCCTTTATTACAAGTGTTTATTCATTCCATGGTAAAACTTCTCATTGGCATGAGTAATACTTTCTTCTATCACGACTCCCTATTATTGTAAGGAAATCAACACCCACTCTCATTTTGTTGCATGTCCTTAGATTTGTGGTTACAAGTGGGGACCCCTTTACTACAAGTGTTTAACACACTATGACAACTCCTTCACCAATAGCTACAAGCGATAACTTGTAGTGGTTTTAAGTGCATGAATACATGGAAATGATCATTTCCACATCTCTAGTCCATGCCAACTAACAAGACCTATGATGTAGTTGTATTAGTTTAATGTATTCAATTATCTTTTATGAAAATCTACAAGGAAAAGTTTGAAGAGAAGATAAATTTCATAGCTCTAAAAGCATCATTATAGAGGTTGGCAATGGTGGACTATCCAATAGACATTACAACTGTGAATAAAGAAATCAAAATACCAATGAGAATTGTGCACTTGGAGCCATTGTTTATGATGCAGGAGCACTGATGTAGTTCTTGTCGGTTGAGCAATTACCGGTTATGTATTATGTCATGTTACAGATTGTTCTTTCTGCTTCATCTGGTGTTTTTTTACCGGTTACCGGTATATTTTGCATGGTGTTTGTGTTAGGCTGCAAGGATGGCCTGTCCTTCATTGGATCTCCCTACTTTGATTGCATCAAATGGTATCAGAGCTAGTTTGTGAACCTGTTGTTGGAGGAAGACCCGGCTACGCACCAGTTGGTTGGAAAGGAAGTTGAGGCAACTTGTGAACTTGTTCAGATCACCGAACATGAGTCAAAGCAAGGTTTGCAGGTAGAGCACCAATCCTAGATCTTGAGCTTGAGGCAGTTAGTGCGTGGAGACTTGAATAGATCATCGATTGAGGCAAGCTGCAGAGTGGACCGATAGATCATCATGGAGAGGCAACCGAAAGTTGTAGTCAGATCGCTGAAACCCTGAGGTAGTTGCAAGTACCTACTAACATATCACCGAACCAGATCAAGTGATGGAACTCACTTTTCAATTAACCCCGAGAATTTGATGCAGGAGCACCGGTGTAGTTCTTACCGTTTGAGCAGTTAGTAGTGGAATTGCTTGGAGATCGTGGCATTTCTTCGTGTTTGAGAGTTTAGCGTTGTGGATTGGGATATATTCCCTTGTGTTAGTTGTCTTTGATGTGTTTGATTTTCATGGCATTTGGATTTCATCCTGGTGAGATATCTATTTCGGTATTGGCCCGGTTGATATGTTCTTACCGGTTAGTCCGGCAATGTGTTGAGCGAAGATGATTTCGGGTTGCGGTTGATTTCCATGACTTACAGATCATTGATTTATGTTTCTTGTGTCTTGTCTGATGTTCCCAGAAGACTGCGTGTTGTTTTGTGAATTGGGAGTTGTTCTTAATGATTTGAGCCAACTTGTTATTGTTTACACGTTTCATGAACCGGTTGGTCTTTGGGTCGACTTGATCAAGAAGTTATTATTTGTGGATGGTATAAAGAGAAGTTTGCAAATCATTTGAGAAGACAGAAGATAGAGTTTAGAGATCGAGCGAAGATGTAGAACCAACGAGATTCTAGTCTGGTGGACTGAAGCCGAAAGGGCTGAGGTCCGGATTAGGGTTGAATCAATAGACTGTTCCCAGAGGCTGATTTGATATGCAGATGATCTGTGGATCTTATGTTTGTGTTGTAAACATTGTTTGTATCCTGGACTATGATCCAACATGTGACATATGTAATTCTTCAAGTTGTTGTAAGATTTATTTATATTGTTTACCGGTTATGTATTATGTGATGTTACCGATTGTTCTTTCTGCTTTATCTGGTGTTGTTTTACCGGTTACCGGTATATTTTGCATGGTGTTTGTGTTAGGCTGCAAGGATGGGTTGTCCTTCATTGGATCTCCCTACCTTGACTGCATCAGTTTATGTCTTCTACTAAGAGGTGGACTTGCACACCCCTACATTGGTTCCAAGATTTGCTCCAAATGAAACTTGTGTTGCAATAACTACTAAAGATCCCTCTATGGTATAATGAATGGTTGTTCATGCACCCCAAGGTGAGAAGCATCTCCTTTGGTGATAAATGTTGGTTGTGTTTTGATTGTGGTTAGTAACCCCTCCATGTATGGGTGTCAATTTTCTTTTGTTTGGTTATGGTGGATTTCTTGTTTTTTTTCTATTTCTATTGGATGTTAGAATGGGTGCATGACATAGACAAGACTTTATCATCCATATTTTATTTCTATTGGATGACTTTAGGTTTTGGCTATATTCACAAGTTATGTTATTAGAGTTAGAGTGTATTATAATGGTTATGGAAGATTCATCTTAGGGTATCATTAGTTTTGTTACTCTTGTATACTTAATATATAAATGGTTGTGGCTCCTTATAGATCATATTTGTCAACAAAAGGAAAAGAAAAAGATCATACAAAATGAAATTTGATATTATTGTTGTTTCTTTCATCATTAGATTGACTTTAAAAGAGTGATAAGAGAATATCTAATAAACAAGAGAATCCCATATTAAAAAAAAAATAGTTTAATGCAAATAATATTTATTAATAACAAAATATTCTATTTTAATTTGAAAATCAGAAATAAGATAAGATATTAAAATTGTAATATAATCAATAATGGTGATAACATATTCTTTACTTACACTACTCCCTATAAAAAATATTAGATTATATAGACATGAATTTGAATTTTTAAAATAATAAAATATTAGAAAAATAATAATAAAAATTTGGCATGATTAGCCGTGCAACGAGAGCATAGAAATTTGGTTATAGCGGAAAAAATGGCACGTCCTATCGAACTCCTTAAAATACGCAGGGACAGGTAACGATTCCCATCTAATCATGGTTTACTTGATTTAAGATTATTTAACAGTTTGTTATTGTCGTATGCTGATATTCCATAATTCTAAAGTGGAACGAAGTACGAGGGGAGGGGCACCTAAACATGGAAATTAGGTGGAATTTTAGGGATGTATGGCCCACCACTTTTAGGTCAAGACACATTAAACACCAAATTTAGGGGTAGGTTTTATTTTAAGTATGTTGGGAAGGTTTTTTTTTTCGGGCTTTATTGGATGTATAGGCTTTATCTTATTTTAATAGATTTAAAAATTCACTCTTCAATAATCGGACTTTTAAGACCGTTTGACTAACCTAATTAGTAAATGTTCCATGCCGAGGGCTCTAATCATATTTTTAATTAATTAAATTTTTAAATATTAACTTTTGAAAATAACTTTACATGTTGGGTATTTGATATGTTTTGTTCTTTAAGATTTTAATAATAATTATTTTATAATATATAAATTTAGTTTTAATTTTAAAATAATAAATAATGTATATGAATGATACTTTACATAGATAAATAGTAATAAGTTTTAAACTTTTTAAAAATTATATATAAGTTGAATTAAATAAATTATGAATTGATTAATATGTTTTTTGGTTAATAATAAAATATTGTGTCTTTTAAATGTATTACGTATTTTTTATCTAATCTATATGAAGTTATTTAATCAAAATAAATATCTAAAATTAGAGAATTGAGGTGAAAATTTATGAACTTTTAACTATTATTTGCTCAAATGATAATGATCAAAATTAGGTGTCTACAATTGCAACAAAGATACATAACTATTATTTACAATTGGGGCCTTCTATTGGCCTCTCACTCTCTTCACAGTTTTCTTCACACATATCTTGATACTCTTACAATCACTTAGATATCAGGCCAAAATTCAATCTCTCAATCATTTTGAATGAAGTTATCCTCTAGCCTGACTCTACACAATGCTCAACCAAAACCTAAAGCTCTTGATTTTCTACCTTTGTAGAAGCTTACTGTCGAGATCCAATTCTTCTCTTGGCCCACATTACTTCGCTCAGTCTAATAAGCTCAACTCCCTCTTTTCTAGTTTTACAATTGGTTTTTGCTTTTATTGTTAATTTCTATAACCCATCAACAAATTAATTGTTCAACAGCTATCACAGAAAAGAAACAAGAACAATGTTTACTTATCTGATTTGTAACAATTAATACGTTGGTTTAATTAACAATAATGAATAGTGGAAGCAAATTGACATGAAACCAATCACACAAATGAAAATAACACAGATAACACCTATATACCAAGGAAACCCCAATGCAGGGAAAAACCTGCAAATGTTGAATCTTCTATTTAGCTTCAAGAGCAAACTTTCCTTCAAGAATCTCATTTTAGTTGCTACAACGATCTTACATATATAGCCTTCTTGATGAAACATCAATTGTGCAAGAGAATTGAAACTTTCCCCGCACAACACATCCTAAGAGAAACATTCCTTACATTGCGTAGACTAGAAGCTTCCTTACATGATGCAAGAGAAAAGAAACTCACCTTACAAAACTCAAACTATCTACACATAAAACCGTTCTTGGCAATAACATCACAACTCCAAGAAACATTCTAATTACAAAATAGAAAATATCCCCATGCTAAATATCCAACATGAGTTGCACTTAAGCAACTTCCACAATCCACACCTTCCAAACAATAAAAACTCAACAGTCCCTCTTAATGAGGACGGTGTTCTGCACAACACCTAGCTTATCCCTAAAGAATAGAAACTTACTCTTCATCAAGGCCTTCATTAGGATGTCATCGGTAGGAATGTATTGTAACTTCATTGTCCCCTTCTCCACACAATCCCTAATGAAGTGGTACTTGATCCGAATGTGCTTTGACTTGTCATGAAATATTGGATTCTCAGAGAGTTTGATACAACTCTGATTAACCCAGTAAATGACTATTGGATATATCTTGATCAAAGAGCCCAACTAGAAGTTTTCGAAGCTAGATAGCCTCATATGTAGCCATATTGGCTACCATATACTCGACCTCTGCAAAACTCAGTGCATCTAACTTCTATTTCCTACTATACCAGGAGACAACTCCTGATCCCAAGCTAAAACAATATCTTGAAGTTCTCTTTCTATAGAATGTACTCCCTTTCCAATCTGCATCGGTGAACCCCTTGAGATTCAGTCCATCTTGTGGAATATAATTCAATCCATAATCAATTGTGCCTCAAAGATACCTCAAAATATGCTTCGCAGCAACCCAATGCACATGTTTAGGTTCCACTATAACTTGACTGAGTGAATTCAGTGCAAAACAAATGTCTAGCCTTGTGTTGACCAAATACATAAGAGAGCCTATCAACTGTTTGTACAAAGTTGGGTCCACTTCCTTTGATCTAGAAGCATAAATTGGTGTGGACATGGGCTTATAGTTTTCCATCCTAAATCGCTTCAAGATATCAATTGTATACTTCCCCTATCCAAGGAAGATCTCTCCCTCTTTTTGCCACAACTCTAGTCCCAGAAAGTAGTGCATCAAACCCAAGTCCTCCATCTCAAAATCTCATGCAAGATCCCGCTTGCAATGTGCTATGAGCTCTTCTAACCTTGTAAGAAACAAGTTATCAACATATAACATCATTATGAGAAGCTCTCCCTTCACCTAAACATAGTACAGGTTTGGACCAGCCTCACTCTTAGTGAATCCCACACTCTACAAGTAACCATCAATATGCGCATACCATGCTCTAGGAGCCTGCTTGAGCCCATGTAGTCCTCTCTTCAACTTGCACACATGGGAATCCCTCCCGTGCACCTCAAAACCCTCTTGTTGTTCTATGTAAATCTCTTCTTCAGTTACTCCATTGAGGAATTTCGTCTTCACATCCATCTTGTGAATCCTCCAACTCAACTATGCTACTATAGAAATGATAGCCCTTATGGATGGGTACCTAGCTGTTGCAGAAAAGTTCTCATCGTAGTTGATCTCTTCCTTTCAAGAAAACCCCTTAACCACAAATCTTGCTTTGAACTTTTCCACACTACCATCTACAACATGCTTGATCTTATACAACCATCCCGACCCTACCATTGACTTATTTTCAAGTCATGGCACTACCTCCCACATGCTATTCTTCATGATGGAAGAATAATCTTCCACCATGGAATCCCTCCAAACCTGATGCTTGGACACCTCCTAAAAGCTAGAAGGTTCCACCTCGATCAATTCACTCATGAGTGTCATATAATCAGATTAACGTTTGGGAGCCTTTCTCTATCTAATTGGATTTTGAGAATCACCAACATACTCCTAGGCCTCTCTCAATGTTTGCTCAACTGCCCTATTTCTCCTCCTCCTTGAGATAGGAGTCTAAGGTTGAGGAATCCTCTATTCTTCCTCTTGATCAACTTGCTCAACCTATCTGCTCTTCTCTCCAACTTGCGTGACTAAAATTTGAGGAATCTGCATAGCCTCAACTTTGGATGTCTCCTCCTCCTCTTGAACATCCATCAAGCTTCTAGACTTCTGAAGAGCCTTTTCCACTTTTAACTTCACATCTCTACGAATACTTGTTTTCCTGAGGTCAGGAATGTAAACACAATTACGCCTTACATGTTTCAATGTACCTAACTAGGATTCCCTTCTCTACAATTGGTTTCAACTTGGTTCTATTCTCCACAGGAATATGAAAATACACAAGGTATCCAAAGATGTGAATGTGTTCCAAATCTAGTTTCTTCCCAATGAACGCCTCTTTTGGAGTCAATTTGTCCAACTCTTTGTGTGGGATCCTATTCTATAAATACACAATTGTATTGCAAGCTTCTGCCCATAAAAACCAAGGTAGATCCTGATCATGAAGCCTGGCCTTAGCTGCTCCAACTATAGCCCTATTTTTCTATTCAACAGCCCCATTTTGTTGAGGGTTGTACAGAACTATCAACTCCTTGTTAATACCTTGGTGAGAACAAAAATCTATGAAGACATTTGAGGTATACTAGCCTCTATTATCAAATCTCAATATCTTGATCTTCCTCCCTGTTTGATTATCCATGAGAGCCTTAAACTCTTTGAACCTACCTTAACGTCATCTTTATTCTTCATAAAATATATCCATGTCTTCCCAGAGAAATCATCAATGAAGGTAGCATAATGCTCATACCCATTAAAGGATGTTGTACACATGGGTCCACACACATCTGAGTGTTTGAGATCCAAAATTCCTTTGGATCTAGTGTTGTTGCTTGAAAAATTGGTCTTGGCATATTTCCCAAGAGCACAAATCTTGCACACCTTATGTTTTTCAACCTTCATCTCAGGCAGCCCCGTCACTATTTCCTTGAGCACATTAAGTGCTCCATGGTGAAGATGAGTTGTCCCCCTATGCCACAATCTCTTAGCCTTCTACAACTAGTCACCAATGCATGTGATGGCTCAAATTGTAATTGAAACAAGTTGCCATGTCTAACTCCAATTACTTTTGCTACCTTGGATTTTTTAGGATTGATATAGACTTTTCCCTCTTCAAAGGTCACGATGTAACCCTTGTCCTCCAAAGAAGAAACATAAATTAAATTCTTTGTCATGATATGGACATACAACATGTCCTCCACCAATAGAGGTTTGCCAAACTCCCTTAAAAACTTTACTATACCAACACCAATCGCGTGGTACTTGGCATTGTCTCCAAGCTCAATTTAGAAGTCCAACTTCTTCTCCTCCAATTTGGTGAAATATTCTTTGACTCCTATCATGTGGCATGAATCCCTATTATCAATATACCATACACTTTTACCAATTGAACTTGAGAGATAAGCAATGAGTGAAAAATCATTCTCAAATCATGTTGCAAACTAGTCCACCTCTACTGTAGCCGCAACTTGCTTCTTCGACTTACCCTTATTTTTCTTATTCGAGCACTGACTAGCATAGTGACCCAACTAATGGCAACAAAAACATTTTATCTTACTCGGATCTTTTTTCTTCCCATCCTTGGAAGAGGACCCTTCAGTTTTCCCTTTATTGATCTTCTACTTACCCTTACTTGCAAGAGCAATATTTTCTTAGTCACCAACCTTCATTGTCTGACCTCCCCAATGAGAACTTTCACGGATCTCCTCTTGGACAAAATCATCCCAAAGCCTCGCCTAGTTCGATAAGCGATATTTGTCGACAACACACTTGACAAACACTTCCCAGTGCTTCAAGAAACCATTCAGGGCTATAAGCACAAGCACATCTTCAACAATCATCTCTCCAATAATAGCCAATTCATCCCTGACCTATGTCAGTCTGGATAAGTAAGAGGTCACGCTCTCACCCTTGTACATCTAGGTGTAATGCAACTTGTCCTTCAGCATCATCTTACGACTCTGATAGTCGCTCTGATAAAGTTTTGTGAGTGTATCCCACATTTCCTTGGCAGTGTCTTTCTTAGATAAATGGATCCAATTATTTTTTACCCCATCAAGGATAATCCTTTGAGCCTTGGTCTCCTTGATTTCATTTGAATCTAGGGCAATAGGATTATTTACTGGTGGAGTCACTTCTGTACTAGCATAGATCCATAACTTGTTCTCCATGAGAACAGATGTATTTCGAACCTTCCACTATAAGAAGTTAGATGCACCCTCAAGCATATCCTCCTATCAAATATCGGTTGCCATTACAAATTAAAACCCTCAAAGAAATTGAAAACTGAAATCTGAAGAAATCTATGAAACAAAACTTGGCTTCGTATTCAAATTTTAGAGCTCCAATACCATGTTAATTTCTATAACCCAACAACAGATAATTGTTCAACAAATATCACAAAAAAGAAACAAGAACAATGTTTACTTATTTGATTTGTAACAACTAATAAATTGGTTTAATTAACAATAATGAACAATGGAAGCAAATTCACACAAAACCAATCACACAAATGAAAATAACACAGATAACACTGATATACCCAGGAAACCCCAACGTGGGGAAAAACTTGTAAATGTTGAATCTTTTGTATTAAGCTTCAAGAGAAAACTTTCCTTCAAGAATCTAATCCTGGTTGCTACAACGATCTTACATATAAATCCTTCTTGATGAAACATCAATTATGTGTTAGACACAATGCACCACTGAGAGGGGGAGGGGGTGAATCGGTGGTTCTCAAAACTTTTCTTTTCAGCTCTCCTTTGTGAGCAATACCGGTTTGTCAATCAAACACAATGCAAACTTACCGGTTAGTGATGAGACTAACTCAAATACACACACACACACAAGGAGACATCACATAACACCAGCATGTACGAGGAAAACTCAAGATGGGAAAAACCTCAGTGAGCAATGTTGTTGGAGACTATTGCTCCAATCCAACCTCATAGTAAAACATAGTTACAAAGTTTAGGGCACCTACCCAAGGAGCACCAACCCCTACCTGATTTATGGGCTACAACCCAAAGGAGCACCAACCCCTGACTTTAGGGCACCAACCCAAGGAGCTACAACCCCTGCACTGAGCTACAACTTAGTGTTCACAAAATAAATGTCAAATACATAAGTGACTATCTTGTCACAAGTGAATTTTGCAACCATTACATATATCTTGTCACAAGTGAAAGCTAAAGATCATGAGATCTCTAAGCTAAAGCAAGAAATTAGTGCCCTTGCCGCTCATCTCCAAGAGAGGAAACTGGAAAAAGAAGAAATGCAAGGTGAACTAAACATGGCTATTTTTGAGAATGCAACCTTGAAGGAATCCAATGCTTCTATTTCCAAAGAACTTACTAAGACAAAGGAGATTCTTGCCAAATTCAATCAGAGTACTGCTAAGCTAGAGCAAAAGCTTGAATCAACAAAACTGGTAAAGAATACCACTGGACTTGGTTTCTCTGGGTATGAGGAAGGTGAGACCTCTGGAACAAAAGATGTAGCATCAAAGAAGCAACCAACATGAAAGGATAAAGGTAAGCAAAAGTTTAAACATGTTTGCTTTAATTGTCTCAAAGAAGGGCATACTGCTAATGCATGTAGAAGCAAGGCCTACAATAATTTTCCTTATTTTCTAAACAATAAACCTAGATCCAATAGATTCAATGGAAACTGCTATGCATGCAACAAGTTTGGGCATAGAGCATTTGAATGCATGTCTGTTTTGCACAACACTGGGAGATACCCTCCAAGGACTCAAGGAGTTTTTCTGGAACCCTCTGTGAACTGTAATCCCAACCAGTATAATACCTATGACCATCGGTCAGGTGGCTATCAAGCAGCAACTAGCTAGAGAGAAATTTGTTTGATCTGTCATGGTAGTGGTCACACTGCTGCAACATGCAGAAGGAAGAATCGTAGTATGAATAATGGACCATGGAGAACACCTAGAATGGTATGCTATCATTGCAACAAACTAGGACACACTGCCAGAACCTACAGAATGAGAAAGAACCTATCAAATTATATACCGATCACTCCAAAAGGGAAGATTGATGTTGAAACCGTTCAAGTGGGAATGAATAAAACTTGGAAAAAGAAATTTGAAAAAGTGTCTTGGGATGAACCGGTTTCTACACCTAGTGTGGAAGTCTTTGAATCAGCAAACTGAACTTCAGAAAACCTTAGGGGGAGCGTATCGGTGAAATAATTGAACCCCCGGTTTATATCGGTAAAGACCTTAACCGGTATACATTACCTGTCAATCGGTAGAATATTTTGAAGCGGTAAAAGGCAAAATTAGGGTTTGTACCCTAGCGGGGGAACATTTATTATGGTAGGTGAAAGATAGTTTAAAAGGGATTTTTGATGCCATTTTCACTTATCTATTTTCGAGCAAAGAATTTTCAAGTGCAGAGCGACAAGAGCGATTCGTCTAGCGATTCAAAGTGAATTCAAAATCTTGCAGAAGAATCCAAAGATTATTTTCAATCAATCAAGTGAAGAACACCAAGCGGTAATCTAGCAACTGAAGTGGTGTGTTGCGAGCGACATTGCAAAACCCTAAATTTTGAAGTGTGAAGGTATTTTCTCAAAAAAATTGTCTATCATTTAATCGTGGCTTCTTCATCGTACTCCAGTTATAGTGCACCTGTAGACTCAGCGAATTTTATTCAAAAGAAGATGAAATACAATGCCCTATCCCAGATACCCACTAGAGTTATAGTTGAGGAAGATATTTCAAGACATATTGATTGCAAATTGGAAGACCTAGGATCCCTAGTGATCCATTCTCAGCTAGGTCTATTCTATGGGGATGACAAGAAAATCAAACCGGAATATAGCATCCTAGAGAGGAAGAAACTACACAATGCAAATTATTTTCTGGAAGAGTTTACTAAAGATCACATTCGCATCATCCTGAGCAAAGTACACAGTGACAAAATATACCTTGAGCACACGCATGACATTACACCGGAAGCAATTCATGTCGTCACTAGTTTCTGTAACATTGGAGAGGTGCCAATCCTAAGGAAGGTCATCAAGACTGAAATGACTAAGCTCGTCGGTTCTCTGAGCGACCAATGGGGAATGACTGTCAACACCATCAAAGATGATTTGGTTAAGTATGCTTGCATGGTGATTGGCTACAGAGTGTTTTATGCCAGTAGAATAAACTTTGTCCCTGTTGTTGCAGTGAATGTCGCCTACAGAATGATTAAGGAAGATGCCTCTTTTGATTTGTGTACCTATTTGCAGAAGCAACTGCTATTGAATCTGAAATCCATCAAACAGGATAATGCTCTAAGGTTCAGGTTTGGACAACTTTTGATCGGCCTATTTTTCTACTTTCAAGGCTATTTTCCTGGAGTAAGTGATATTCAATGGTCTGCTGACCAACCAGTCTCTAAGCAAATTAGGGAAAGTCTTCAAGTGGTAGGAACCAGATATCCTGAGGTTCTGAACAAATACTTTGATGAATTCAAGCAGAAAATGAGCCAGAGGATGAGGATATCTGGAGATATTGTAAAGAAATATGAAGATGACATCTTCTTTACCATAAAGGTAGATGAATGCATAATGGAAGTGGTAGAACTAAGAAAGGAAGCAGTAAAACCTATGGGGTATGAAGTGATGTATGACATGTTGGATGGGTATGCCTCTACCCTGCTTGCCTCACCATTAGATGCAAAGAAAAAGTGAACCAACATGTACTTAGAGAGGGTAACACCAGTTGAAGATCCTATAGTGAAAAAGGGCAAGGTAGTGCCATCGGTATCGGCATCGATTACCTCAGTAAGTCCAAAAGTGACCAAACGATCACCTGCCAAGAAGAAACCAGAAGTTGCTCCTGCTAAAGTATTTGAGAGGAAGCAGAAGACCAAAAATAGCTCACCAAAGTTAGAGGATACTAAACTAAAAGTACAGCCTGAGAAAACCAGGCAATCAAGCAAGAAGGTAAAATATATCGGTAATGCACCTGCATCATCAACACCGGTAAATATAGACATCTCTTCTTATAAGCCTATGACACATTGTCAAAGGACTTTAAAGAATATTAAGAGAAAGGTGCTTGATGACTTAAAAGAATATTTTGATGATTTTTTTGATAATGAGAAAGAAGAAGTAGAACAAGAAGTTATTAGATATTTGTGTGTCAATGATTGGTCGCCATTTGAAATCAGATCAGTCACACCTGATTCTTTATACAATTCTTTGGATAATAAATGGCACATTGCCATTGAGAAAGAACAGAAAATAAGAGAAAAAGTCTTTGCTCAATACTTTCCCGATGCCTCTAGTTCTGAATTGTTTGAGATAATGGACAAGAATAAAGGTCTCTTCTTCATGAGAAGAAGAAGACTCGGGTTGCTAGAAGGCAGAACTTCTGAAGTAGAGAAGGACACACATTTACATACCAAAGCTGTTGTCCGGTTACATCAAGTGTCTGAGGCTAACAAGAAGGCTGAAAAAGAACCTAACCTATCCTCAGCCAAACTGGGTGAGGTATTTAACAGTGAAGGAGAAAGAGTTACAGAACAAGTTGACACTATTGATGTGGATGCATTGGATGTTGAAGATGTCACTCCGGACACAGGAACGGAGAAACAAGACAAAGAAAAAGCACAGAAGGAGAAATAGGACAAGGAAAAGGTTGATAAAGAGGAAGAGAAAAAGAAAGAGGAAGACAAGAGAAAACAAGAAGAAGAGAAGAGAAAAGAAAAGGAGAAGAGGAGAAAAAGAAAGAAGAGGAGAAAATGGAGGAAGAAAAGAAAAAGCAGGAAGAAGATAAGAAGAAGGAAGAACTGAAGAAGAAACAAGAAGAGAAACAAAAGAAGAAAGAAGAAGAAAAGAAAAGAGGGATAGAGGAGAAGAAAACAAAGAAAGCCAAACAAGCAGAGACTCCCAAGGCAACCGGTGATCAAGCCAAACCGGTTGACATCGCCAGTCCTCCAATCTGCAGATGAATCGAAGCTGCTTCAAACCATAAAGCTTGCACAGGAAAGATTGGAAGCATTGAGGAGGAAGAAGGAACGTGATGTCATTCAAACTGTGGTTGACACCCTTACCAGTTTGATTCTCGATACTAACCTCCCTAGTACCAATTCCTCTCTATCTAAACTTAAACTTTTGTGTACTATTGTAGAGGACCAGGTACAATGCTTGGAAGAAGTTGCTGAATCAAATTCAAAGAAGAAGCATGAAAAGGCACTCAACACTGCCTTAGTCAAGAAACTGAATGAGCTCTGGTCTCAACTTCTGAAATAACAGAAGGATATAAGTGCTATGGATGAGGGCAAACTACTGCTGAGCAAAATCAGCCAACCCCATCTATTTTGTGATGATGTGCTCACACAAAAAGAGAAACTCCAATCGGATTTATAGGCATACATAAGCAACTTCAAGATGTCATATGATTCCTTCACTACATATGGGCAAACAGTTCATCGCTATCAGCTTCAGACTGCCAGGATAGAATTGGAGATCAGCAACCGGTCAAGAGATTTGCAGGAGCTTCAACTGGTCTTATTACCCAAACTGTAAATTCTTCAGAAATGTTTTCTCGATCTGGAAGCCATCATGGTCACCTAAGAGATGAGTACCATTGACGCTATGGAAGAACTGGTATTCCAGATGCAGACAGAAAGTGAGTTTGCTACCTCATTACTTGAGTCATGGTCATTAGCCATGAAGACTTTTATGCAAGATTTTAAGTCTATTTTTGACAAGTTTCACTCCTTATTATCATAAACATTTACTCAATTTTAATGATAATGAGAAACAAGGGTTATTCTGCAATATTTTGTCATTGTTGTCAAAGGGGGAGTAGTATTGAAATTTTTGGTGAATGTTATGTATACTTTCATGTTACCACTTTAAGGGAGTAGTATACATTGTATTTTTTGTAAAAAGGGATAGTGTATATTCTTAGGGGGAGTAATTTTGATTATGGCATATTTTTGTTGTAAAAACACTTAGATGTCAAAATTTTCCTAAGCATTTCCATCAATGCCAAAGGGAGAGATTGTTGGCATTTTGATGATGTTTTGATTGTCATTGATGGACATACACTTTCTTGATGTATGAGTTATGCTCAACCGGTAATTGTTCCAACTGGTATTATGTATTATAGTCTTTAAACTATCGGTGTTTTGCAGAAAATGTTTACCAGTCACTATTTGACTGAAGATCTCAAGCGGTATGAAGACCTCAACCGGTTCGAGGATCTCAAGTGGTTCGAAGGATCAAAGCAGTAGTTAACATTTTCCAGTCTTCATTTTAGACAACCGGTAATCGGTAAATTGTATGAACCGGTATTACTTTGTGATGAGTTACCAACCGGTATTTCTGTGATGAGGTATCTTCCACTGACACTTTGGCAGTGATTTTGCGTTGTGTTACCAAATGTGTCTAGATGCACTGAACCTAAGAACTTAGAGTTTCATCCTATTGGACCGACATGAAATCAGTTTTCTTAATAAGGACATCATGTCTAGGGTTTGTTATGATAAGAGACGTATGATGTATGAGAAGGTTATGTGTGATCTTTGTAGACAAGATTAGGTCTGTGTAGAGTGTTGAGATATTGAAGACTGAAGTAATGCTAAAAGTGCATTAACAATGAGCTATCAAGGATCTAACCAAGCATATTGTGCTAGTATCTAGATCACCCACTTGTTGATTACTCATATCTTCGACAAGTATGAAACCCTTAACCAGGTAGGCTTAGCAAAGCCTTTGTAAATATTCTAACAAGGTGGTTCACAACTGTGGATCTGAAATCCTCTCACAAGGTAGTCTTTAACAAGACATATCTCCCAACAGAGATCTAGATTCCTAACAGAATCTGTTCTGGTAAAGAACATTGTATGACCTTAACCGGTCTGACCTTAACCAATCTAGTTTCTATTTTGCAGATAGTTACTTGTGAGTTTCTGCTAATCGTGGTTTTTTCCATTTGGGTTTCCACGAAAAATATCTTGTGCTATGGTGATTTTGGTTTTGTGGGTGAATGTTTTATTTGCTATTTGGTTTGCATTTATCTTAACTGGTTTATTAGTGAATTTGTTATACCAGTTATCTGCTAAACTGTTTAGAAGTTTGAGTTCAGTGTTTCTTGGTATACTAATTCACCCCCCCTCTTAGTATTCATCAGATCTTGCACGATATGATCTCTCTGACATATGAATGCAAAACTCCGCCATAGTCGCATCTCCTGGATCACGCCTTCCATTTCTGGCGACTTGCTTTTTACCCTCATAGCTAATCCCTCGTTCGATCACAAAAGATCTGTCATGTTGTTTCCTCCATCGCCTCAATCTTCTCAATTTCTCTTAGTTGTCTCATAGTTTTCCTCCAGACCTCAAGCCTCAAACCCCTCCAATATCTCTACAACATGTTTTGTGATTTGGGTGACTTTTCATTAAGACTGACCAACCCTGCAACAACAGTGTCAATGTATAGTCTACCTTTATCCAAATGCGGATTTGCCATGTTGACTCCATGTGGCATCCATATCGACTATCTACCAGCTTGGCACTTCAATTCAATCCAAGTAGGATCATCGACCAACCCCCTTACCGGTTCCTTTCTTCTGTCGGTTTGCTAACCCTTCCAGTCTCAACCATCTTACCAATTACCTTATCATATCTGCTCTCATCTTGAACTGTCGATGGGACTCTCAAGCCAGTCTCCAAACTAATAAATCCAAAATATACTCATTCCCACAAATGGAAAATCTTCTACAACTACAGCTTTCTTATATAACCGATGGACTCATATACCGGTTATCAATCTTGATGGCATCATGTCATCAATCTTCACAAGACTCCTAGCTTCTTTCAGTGAGGTCAGATTCCTATGTTTACATCTACTCAACCTTTCTTCCTGATTGATGTTGTTTCTTCCTCTACCGAATTGTCAAGATGGCAAACACTTCACACTTCCTCTGTACTGACATCTTAACCATGCCTTCTCTTTTCAGTCTAGTGCATAACCCCGATCTTAAGTACTTAAGGCATTCCTTCAATTTACTGGTAGATCCGGTGTGATCCTTCAATTGCTTGCATTTATCTCTTCACTCATATCTCTCCAAACTATAATGCACCTAATGCATAATAGGAGATAAGATCCACTTTCTTGGTGGAGTAACACCATCTGCTTTTTGTCGTATGCTCATGTGAATTCCCTGGTGAGCATCATCTCTTCAAGCAGGCTCATGTGAACTGATGTGAGCACATTCATTGTCAGTCATTGCTTCCCATGTGAGCAACATCTTCATCTGATGGGAGTCTTGTTGTTTTGTAACCTCATAGCATACCGGTTCATTCTTCTCTTCATCACAGACAATCGCTTAAACACCTTTCTATCTCATCACACAAGTCAAGCACTAAGTTGTGTATTGATGACCTCTGAGGTCATCTTCCTTACCTTTACCAGTGTTCTGCAACACAAGGTGATATCCAAGATATCACATCCTATACTGCTTCATAACAATGTTGCACATACATCTCTTCTACCAGTGGTCATTCCATACTGGTTGACATCAATGACAACACAATGCCAACATTATGCAAGAGAAGTAAAACTTTCCTCACACAACACATCCTAAGATAAATATTCCTTACATGACACAAACTAGAAGTTTTCTTACATAATGTGAGAGAAATGAAACTCGCCTTACATAACTCAAACTATCCACACATAAAATTGTTCTTGGTAATAACCTCACAACTCTAAGAAACATTCTAATTATAGAATAGAAAATAGCCTCTTGTTGAACATCCAACATGAGTTGCACTTAAGAAACTTCCACAATCCACACCTTCCGAACTATAGAAGACTCAACAGTTATGCTGCCCAACCCTCTTCCTTCACATAGCCTTCTAAAGGCCTTCGCCAATTTTGTGCGCAAGTTTTTTCTCTTCCTACTACGCACAAAAATCCACAACTTATGCAATGGAAAAGGGTTTCCTTCTAGCCAAGATACAACTCACCATGCATCCACATACTCTCCTTAGTTGACTCACTGTCTCCTATTGAGTCAATTCTACTTACACCTTTTACCTCTTTTCTTTTAAAAATTCATATGTAAATAACTATCTATGTTTCTTTTAGCCACATAGCTCTTCCTCTCAACCATGAGCCCTTCCCTCTATTTACTCCAACATTCTTTTCATTCTACCTATCACTTTTCACAATCTGCAATTTGAATTCTCTCAATTCACATTGCCCTCAATGTATTTTATTTTTCTATCATTTCAACTTTTGTTTAAACTTCAATTTGTTGGTTTTTGTAATCGATCAGTTGTTACATTGCTTAATACATGTTTAGATATTCCAATTGTCTGTGTCTTCTACCATTCTTTCAACAACTTCTCCCTATCCTTTTTGAGGAATGTCATTTTGTTTTCCATGTATTTCTATTGTCGTTTCAAACACACGACAATTGCATTTGTTTGATTATTTGTAGCTGATGGGTTGAGAGGGTAGTGACAAAGGTAGTGGAATTTGGCTTTATAGCTACCATTTTTCATTCAACAAATATATTTTGTGCATAGTTGCAATAATTGTGATCCAAAAAACTATATTTCAATGAAGCATTTTGTCAAATAGTTTATGTACTTGTATATGCTTCCACATTTTGCATATATGTCTACCAAGGTAGTTACAACTACAACATCTAATAAAACTCTTTATGCATTGATGTATGTCCATATCCTATTCCAAAGTACTTACTTCACAAATTGACCACTAGAGAGAAAAGGCTATATTTTAGCTTTCTTATTGTAGTGTCCTAAATTGCACCTAGTGCATTCATGACACTTACACATGGTGCCTAGTGCATTTATGATGAATCTATGATCAAAACTATACTATTTTGGCATGTTAGGATCGAAGGACAAAGTGCCTCTAAATGCCTTGAAACCCCTTTTGGGCCTATTTTTTGGTGGATGAAAGTGCAATGCAGGGATGTTCGTGCGTCACACTAACATCCCAAAAAGATGGCAGAATCTCGAATCTAGCAGAGAGTCGGGCATTGGCCAACACATGTCATTTGGCTTGTGTTTTTCTATAGCGGCTCTCTGCACCTCTTCCGAGTTTAAGAACCCTTCCTAGCTCATTTTGAAGGGTTTGCATCTTGGGTTCTTGGCTCTTGGCTCCTATTACACTCTTGATATCATATTGCTCTCTTCATGCTCTTGGATTCACATTTTACTAATATCAAGCTACAACCATCTTGTGGTGGCTCTTACCAACAAACACTATCACGAGCTTCATCACGGTTGTATCTTCAACAAAGAGGGGTTTGGATTTGTGCATTGGCTTCTCTTTTATCTATCTTATTTACATGCAATGAATCCTTTGCATTATTGATTGTATCTATTATCTAAGTGCATTCATTATTTCTCAAGTTTCTAATATTTCCAATATTTAATTCATGCAATAGGGTTTGCTTCCATTAAGCGTACCATGGTTTCAATTTGCATATTTTCCAATTTATTTTTCTAATATATCTATCTACTTGTCTGTGGTAGTGGAAACACCTAAATGGGGGTCTAATCGAGGCAGACCCCTATACAACCCCAACAATTTTCCCCATCTCAATGTGTGCAGGTGACATATAGGTCCCACACACAGGAAACTATGTATAGAATTGGATTTTTAGACTTCTTTGTTCATGGGTCGTACAGATGATAGCACATCGCACTACCGTTCACGTTGGAATCCAAAACCTGAGAGTTCCTCGATTGGAAGGTATAATCCATTGTTAATATTTCATCACTCTGTAAACTCTGTTTTTGTGTATGTATTGTTCTCGCATTATAATTGTGTGTTTTAGTTAGTTTAGTTATATGTTATCCCCTGGCTCACCTTAGCACCAGTTCGAAGAGGTAGCGGCAAACTAATTTGCCTTCTAGGATTCATCATCTTGGAGGGGGGAAATTTACTCCCCTACATTTTTGGTGAACCCGATGTGAATGCCTAATGTCAGATCTCTTCCTTTTGGAGTTTCATGCCTTTAATAAGGCATTATCAAGGGATGATTTTGATATGTTGGATGAAGTCTTGGATGACTTCCTTGAAGCACCTTATCCTAAGAGATATTTAAAGGGTGAGTCACCCTCCACGACGTCCTCATTCAAGAATGAAGAGTCCGTGAATATTATTGTTGTCTCTGTGGCCCCACAAAGGCCTAAGAGACCATACATTCATGTAACAGGAGCAAGTCCTTCTCCTAAGAAGGTTAAGACCATTAATGGGAAACCCTTCAAAGGAGAAGTTTTTGATTTATATGCAAGATTCATGCAATCCAAACAATAATCTTATAATACTACCGCTCACACGTATAACACTTGGAATAACAAACAAGTTCCTGAACCACCCGAACTTCTTTACCTCCTTCCCAACTTATCCTTCCTAAGGCACCTTTGCTGGTGGATAAGTGACCAAGTGATTATGATCTCATCGAGCAACTTAAGGTTACTCTGGTTAAGATCTCACTTTGGGATTTGCTCCAAACCACCCTGATGTATAAAGGTATGCTACATGAAGCTTTGCAAAAGATTTTGTCACCTTCCTCTGTGAGACCGGCTGACATGAATCCGATGATGGATCATATTTGTGCAAATTTGTCAAATATTACCTTATGTCTGCATGAACTCTCACCTCTCAAAGTAAGGAACTCAGTGGATTCGTTGATGATTATTGTTCACATAAATGGCATTGGTATTAGATGAACACTTGTTGATACAGGTTTAGTAATGAATGTTTGTGGTTTAGACTTGTTACCAAAGATCAAGGTGGAACCAAATTCTTTGGCAACCTCCTCTTTGTTCATTTGAGGTTTCGATAATAGTGGTAAGACTGCAGTGGGGACTGCCATACTGTCCTTGAAGGTTGGGCTAGTCACCATTCTAATCTTTGTGCACGTTATGTCAGGCCCTTTATCATACAATCTTCTTTTAGGCAAGCCATTTCTACATGCTTTGGGAGTTGTTTCATCTACACTTCATGGGTACGTGAATTTTGTGGCTAATAATCAAGTTGTCATGGTTAAGGCCGATCCTGAGGCTATGCAATTGTGTCAAATAGCCACAGTCGGTTAGGCTTCTATTACCCCTTCATTTCAAAACTATGTACCCACTCTATCTTCTTTGATTACAAACTATGCTTTTGTTTCATCCACTAAAAAGGAAAAGTACAGGAAGGAAGAGGTCACCAACGAAGTCGTTACAAAGGAGAAATCACCCGAGAAATAGGATTCTTTGAAAGCAAAATCCCAAAGGTAGATACTCCTAAGGTGAAGATGCTAGAGTCTACACCTGTAAAACCTTCCCTAGCTAAATCACCTTCTCTATCAAAATTCAATGGGTGTTTGGGTGATGATTGGGGTTCTTTGGATTTTACTAACTCTCATGTTGGTGAGTACAATGTAGACCCCATCCATCTTAGTTTTCCTAAGATTTCATTCACCTCAGCTATGAAAGATGATTATGCATCTATAAATCTAGGTGATGCTTATCGTGTCGATCACCTCTTCTATACGAAACCACCATCATTCAAAGAATTGAAAAACATCTATGGTCTCAGATACAAGCTTGTGTCTCAGCTTGGATATGACAGAAAGGGTTGTGGACCTAATGAACAAGGTATTCAGATTCCTTTAGAGGTTGAACCTCGTTACCACAACACCAGACTAGGATATCATCATATGGGTCGAAATGCGAAGCCATGCTTAACTGTTAACATGATTTCGGCCGATCCCTGTCCCTTAAAGCTTGTTCATCTGGAACTCATTGACACTGGTGTATCACCTTACAAAATTCTCTTGCATATTTTCCCTTTAGAAGAATCCTTGAAATAATTTTTGGGCACATATGATGGATTGCCCTCTTACCATCATAAACGTCAATTCCCATATTGCTTGAATACCTAGGCATACTTTGGGGTATCCATTTCACAGGGGGCACCTCTATCTCACAACAAAGAAAAAATGTATGTCCCTCATCTGGAAGAGCGTAGTACGCTCCTAAGTGGAGAAACTACTGATGTCATCATGAGCAATAAGACTCCTGATAAGGTCATAAAAGTGGGGAAGTGTTTATCCCCTGAAGAGTTAAAAGAACATTCCAACTTGCTACATCAATTCCCTGACATCTTTGATTGCTCTTACGAAGAGATGCCTTGTATTGATGAGTCCATTGTGGTACACAGCATAGTTCTTGGTCCTGATGCTAAGTCGGTATAGAAAAAGATTCAAAAGATGAATCCTAAGGTGGCTTTATTAGTCAAGGCCAAAATAGAGAAGCTCCTAAAAGCTGACTTTATTTGCCCCATTGACTATTCACCTTGGATCTTGAACATTGTCCTGGTAAGAAAACCCATTGGTCGAATCCACATTTGCATTTATTTTTAGGATGTGAACAAATCCTCCCTCAAGGATGACTTTCCTCTCCCGAATATTGATATGATTGTGGATTCAACCGTAGGGTATGCTTTGCTCTCATTCATGGACGACTTCTTGGGTTATAACTAGATATGTATTAACCCAAAAGATCAATATAAAACTACTTTCACAACCCCTTGGGGGACCTTTTTCTATGTCATCATGTCGTTTGGGTTGAAGAACGCAGGAGCAACCTATCAACAAGCCATGACTTTGATATTTCATGATTTCATCCATAAGGTCTTAGAAGACTATGTCAATGATATCTTGGTAAAGTCCTTAGCACATGGAACGCATATTAAAAATCTTTACCTGGTCTTTGAAAGACATTGGATGTACAAGATGAGATTGAATCCCCTTAAGTGTGTCTTCAGTGTTGACGTTGGGAAGCTCTTGGGATTCATTGTCTCCCGTCGAGGAATCAAAATAGATATAGATAAGATCGATGCTATTGTGAACATGCCTCCACCTAAAAATATTTCTCAGCTTCATAGTCTACAGGGAAAAATACAAGCCATTCATCATTTTGTGGCTCAATTGGCTGATCGTACCATTCCTTTCACGAGATTGCTGAAGAAAGATGCTTGCTTTAAATGGAATGAGTAATGCCAAAAGGCATTTAATTCCATCAAGGATTACCTAAATAATCCTCCTATCCTAATGCCAGCTATGTCTGATAGACCTTTCTTCTTGTATATCTCAGCTTCATCTCATGCTTTGGTGGCATTAATGGCCCAATGCGATGATGAAGGTCGGGAAAGAGCAGTCTATTATATCAGCCGCACTCTAATAGAATATGAAACTCGATATTCTGCCATAGAAAAATAGTGTCTGGCCCCTTTTTTCGTGACTCGAAAGATAAGACATTACATTCTACATGCAGAAACATGGGTTATTGCTAACAACAATATTCTTAAGCACCTCTTCACAAAGTCTAATCTCTCGAGAAGGCTGGCCAAGTGGTTGATGTTGCTCTCTAAGTTTGACTTGCATTTCATAACTCAAAAGTCAATCAAAGGGTAGGTCATCGCTAATCAATTCGATGACGCTCCCTCAAGCAAGTCTTTTCCAACCTTAGACCTCTTCGCTAATGAGAATGTTCTTATCATTGATCGGGACTCCATGTAAAATATGTATTTTGATGCTTTGAGGTGTCAAACTAGCTCAGGCGCAGGTATGGTTTTCATTTCACCTGAAGGAAAACCAATTCATCTCTCTTTTCATTTAGAATTTCATTGTACCAGTAACATCACCAAGTCCGAAGCCCTAATTGCAGGTCTCCATGTTGCGATTGTCATGGGTGTGAAGAATATCCACATCCATGGAGATTCTAAGCTCATTGTGAACCAAGTGACGGGTGCTTATCATGTTAATCAGTTGAAGTTATCCCAGTACAAGGACTTAATATTGACCATACTGAAGAAATTCACTACTTACACGATCGATAGCATCTCACGGAGATAAAATCATCATGCGGATGCAATGGCAAGCGTTTCTTCTCTTGTAGGCCCAGACTTTGGTCAAGACGAATACTGCTTTGTGGTACAAGTCCTCTTCTCTCCAGTCGTCTCTAATCAAACTCAATTTGATAGCCTTTTGTGTGCCCATGTCAATGTGGGAGAATGGTCCACACACATCTTCAATTATCTCAAGACAGGGAATTTTCCTGATGATACAAACACAAGCTCATGTGTGTGGATTCGGAATATGGCTACTTGATATATTCTCTTCTCTAACATTATTTATAGGAGGTCATACAATGGTCTTCTTTTGCATTGTCTAACAAAAGCTAAAATCCCCCTTGCCCTTCAGGAAGCTCATTTAGGCTCTAGAGATGGGCATTTCAAAGGAAAATCCTTGATACACAAACTGATCCACATGGGGTACTACTGGCAAACAATGGAAAAAGATTCCTTTGCCTTTGTCAAAAGGTGCCCCCAATGTCAACAACATAACAACCTGATTCGAGCTCCTGCCCAAGAGCTTTGTAGTTAGGTCTCTTTGTGGCCTTTTCAGACTTGGGGATTGGACATCATTGGCAACATATCTCCCCCTTCGTCTAAGGGCCATGTCTTCATTATCACCACTACAGATTACTTCACGAAGTGGGTTGAGGTGGTGTCATTGTGATCAACTACCGTTGATATGATTTGTGGCTTCATCATGGATAATATCATTTCTTGATTTGGCCTTCCTACTACCCTTGTTTATGATAATGGCACGCCTTTTAAGAACAAGGAGGTCGAGCAATTTCTTGACAAATTTCACATTCAACATTGCTTCTCTACAAGGTATCCACAGTCTAATGGTCAAGTAGAAGCATCTAACAAGACTATTGAATAGATCTTGCGTAAGACCATTACTAATCATGGTACATATTGGAATGTACAGTTAGTATATGCATTATGGGCCTATCGCACAACTGTTTATACGGCTACAGGAGTAATATCCTATAACCTTGTGTATGGTGTTGATACTATTATACCTCTTGAATTGGAGATACCCTCTTTACGGATCTCCTTAAAAGGGGTTATTGATGATGATTCCTATCGTACTCTTCATTTGAATCAACTTGAGTTGTTGGATGAGCATCTCTTAAAGGCCCTTCAACATCTTCAAGCTTACCAAAAATCTCTATCTAGGCATTATAACTAAAATGTGTTACCCCAGACATTTAAAATAGGTGACCTGGTTCTTTATGAGAACCAAAGAAATGTTAATGCACCACCTGACCAAAGAGGTAAATTTAGCCCAAATTGGTTAGGTCTGTAAATTATTACCTTTGTTTATTGTTCTAGTGCCTATGGTTTATCCTTCGTGGATGGCATTCCTCTTAAAGAACCTATTAATGTCTCACACCTATGTAGATACTATGAGTAGAAAATGAGTAGTATGTGCCTTACGCATGATACCTGGATGCCTACGGGGGTCACATTCTGACACATATCCTTCATCGACACAACATTCGTTTCTATGTTATGAAGTCACTATGCATTGTTCCATCCACATGTGTGCATGTACATGTGTCATATCTCTATGTAGATCATCATAAGATTTAATTATGCATACAAACATATGTAAATTAAATCATGATAAGCATATAACTCTAAATCATCCATCACATGAGCATATAAAATCACAACAGTATCCATCCATAAGAGCACAAGATAGAATCACAATGTCAAATCTCATATGTGTGTGTGTGTGTGTGTGTGTGTATAATGTATCATGTCAATGTAGATGTATCACATCACTACAAAAACATGTGATGTTATCATATGTGTATCTGATATACATCATTGCATTTGTGTATATATATACCAAAAAAATGCTATCTCATAACTCTCCTGGTGGGCAAGTCCCTGAGGTCGTTGGCGCTGAAGGATCCTAGTCCCAATAAGAAGGTTGTTTGACTAAGGTTGACTGTGACCTTGCGGTAGTAGTACTCTGTGATTGCAAGCCCCTTAGCTCTCCTCGAAGCTCAGCAATAGTCTCCAGTTGTGTCATCAGCTCCTCTCGTGCTATCATCTCTCACTAGCGCGATGCCTCAAGGTTTGTCATCAACTGGTGCACTCAAGGGTGATCTAGGTGACCTGTTGCTAGAGGTCATCGATCTATCTTTGTAGAGTGCCACGTGCCCTCTAGGCAATCTCTACTCGCGTCACTGCCTGGTCTCTCTCTCCGAGGACAGTGTGGACCTCCTGGAAGGCCTGATCTCGCTGCCTTGTCATAGTGGCCAGTTGTGTTGCTCCCTGCACCAACTCCACTCGACCCTCCTCATATATTTTCTATAATCGTGCTACAGGCTCGAATAGCTACACATGTCTCCATGTTTACTGTATGGGTCAGTAGGCATCCAACACAGGACCTCGGGTCTGCACATTGGGGATGATCTCTATGAGAACCTGGTGGATGAAGCTTAGCCACTCGGCTACACCCTGTGCAAGCACAAAACATTTCACATTGGTATCCACCATATCCAAAAATCTCTACATCTATATATATGCAAATAACAGACAAAAGAACATCAACTGAAATCACAAGTTCATACCAGGAATGCCCCTCTACCAATCGGGATCCCGCAGAGGCACCCTGCTAGAAGATCCCTCTGCGGTGTTACTACTTATCAAATTGCCATTAGTTTCATATCCAAAGTCATACTATATTCTAGTCAATTAGTATTACCAAATCATGCAGTCGGTACACACAAAGAAGTTCGTATGAACAGTCTAGTCGGTTACTGAAGAAAGCAGTCACAAAACACAGTATTCACTGAGTTGTTTATCGAGTAAAGTTTCATGGCTACCAAGTGGTAAAGTTAACTCACCGAGTGAAATGTTTTACCAGATACATTAAACCTAGACATGCACATGAAAACATGTTACAAGATCGAGGCACATCTAACTGTTTTTGCATTGGAAATTGCACTATGAGATTGTGTATGATTACAAGGCCAATCTAACCTATGAGATATTTTGTTTAGTTATTCATTCAAAGAATATTTTTGTAAGATCGAAGCAATGAATCAGATCACCGTTGTAAGAGATCTATATATACAACATGATTCTAGGGTTAGAAAAGAAGAGATGACATGATGTGATATGAGATGCAATGAGATAGCAGTGTGTATGCATGAAGGAAGACTGTTACAGAGACACAGAGAGGTCATCGAGAAGGTTATCAGTGAACAGTCGAAGAATAGAGTAAACAGAAGGGTTTACCGAGTTTCATTATGGGTTACCGAGGTATGCTACAAGCTAGGTAATCTTATTTAGAGCACATAGAATCTGCTTTAGCATTTCAGATGTAAAGTTGCAGATATTTGTAAAGATTATATTGACATATTTTGAAGTTGTAAGAGAAACCTTTAACAAGGTAAAAGACTCTAACCAAGTCTATAAATTGTAAATCCTTTAACCAGGTGCTACACTTATATAGTGTTGTAAAAATCCTTTAGTAAGGTAGATCTAACTGATCTTAATACTCCTAACAGGGTAAGCTATCAGAAATAGCTAAATGTAGCTCTAACCGAGCATTCTTTATTATTGCAGTAGTGAAGTTGTGGGTGCCATCCCCACCACAGTTTTTCTCTCTAACCAAGAGTTTCTGCGTGACCAAAATATATGTGTTATGGAGTGAATCATGTATGATTGTTATCTGTTGATTATAGTTTTATTTTATGTTACTGCACTATTCTGTTTATGCATAACAGTAAGGTTATTATCAGAGAAAAGTTTTGGAGTACTGATTCACCCCTCCCGTCTCAGTACATTAGCTTTCTATATTGGGCCTAACATGCGGTCCCTACTGCTATTGTTGGTCGTGCCCGCGGTGCAGTTGGTGATGGTGGAAGAGCCTTAGCAGTCAGTGCAAGTCTGTCTAGACTTAGGCTCCTTGTTCGCCGCCACTATTGTGGTCTCCTACCCTCATCGCTCAAGGAGGCCTGCTCATCCTTGTCACCTCTTAGGACTCTAGCATGTCCTCCTATTGCACCTGGTGGAAAAATCAATGCTAAACTCACCCTACTCCACCAAAATTTGAACCATGGTGTGGCTTTGACATCGTCTATATCAAGTTGTGGTGTGATATCATCATCATCACTCCCCTGTGGACTATCCTATACATCTCCTAGGATGGGATGAGGTAGGTCCTATGGTCACAACACACTCTTGGCCAATCATGCATAGGTTGGTGCAATAGGTGGGATCGTCTGCACCTTCCCAAATTTTTGCATGCATCACCACCAGTAATATAACATCACAACATGGTCCTAACGACCGAGTAGGAAATGGTCCCTCTGCATCCGTGGGAGTTGTGTACATTTTTTGGTCTAGACCCCTATGTCTCTCTATGGCTACCAAACCACATCTCTAATCCCCAACTGGTCGATGGTGATACTCCAGTAGGTGAGGTCTCTGGTTTTCCATCCTCCACGCCGTAATGGGTATGCATGTTCCCATGGCATGTCCAAGGGCATAGGTACCGAGAATCCAACTGGTCATGTGCAAGTGATGTGCTCAAATGCCCAAACTTGTAGAAGGGTGCATGTTGTAACGCTCTGGTACTCATGGTGTACATACTATGAGATCTCATAGTATAGATGGGCTAGCATGCTGAGACCCCACATGTACAATGTATGCCTCTACTCCATCTCCCAGATCAAGGGAATGAAACCTGTAGTCAGCTCTAACCCAAGACCATCTGTCAATACCCGTCGTGCGATGGTCGTGATCATGATGTACCATACCAGGGGAATCGACACTCATCCCTGGCCCAATGCTTGTAGGTACACATGTCCTGTGGTGTCTACTCTCCACCCCAAAGCCTACTCCTATTGTCTAACCAGCTCGGTTGAAAATAGGATCATTGGTGACATCCACTCCCCCCAAATAGGAAGTCGTAACATGTGGTAGACATTGATCAATGTGATATTCATCTCTCTTGTGGGCAGTTGGAAGGACATGGTGTTCGCGTCCCACCTCTCCATCAATGCCCATAGCATAGGGGAATGGAACTGAAACTCAAGTAACATGTATGTCCACCATAACCCTACTCTACGGAGGATTCATCTATCGATAGATGACAACTCATCTGCTCGACTTCACAACATCTGCAACTGGTGCCCCGATGTATGCTCTTTCATATCAGGTAATATCTGCACACAAACAAGTTTTCCATTATTTTTTATTCCACTTTTCAAACAAATGCATGTGCACCCAGAAGACGGTGTCTCGTCTTCCGAACTACAATGCCCAAGTCGGACACTAGTGTGTCATTCAGATGTGTGCGCTTGTTGGATATGATAGTACGTTGACCAGACATCAGTACATCCCTTGCATGCCTGCACAACTGTCCAAGATAAAATGCTAAATAAATATACTAAACGAAAAAACAAAGCATGTTTCAAATCGTACCTGGTCAAGCTCGTCGCCCTGCTCAACCGTGGTCCACAACTCCTTAATACTGCTCTCTCACTACTCTCATCTATGTGGAATTTTCACTCAAACTATATTTAAATCTCCACTTGAATTCCCATAGTGAATAGTGAAAATAACCCATTTTAGGACCCACTTTCGAGTATATAGCCTAGTTTTTGCTTGAAATGGCTTTTGCCCATTTTTGGATAATTTTGGCTCGTTTTCCTTCCTCTTTTCCCCACCTTGTTGGGGGAAAAACACAAGGGGGAATATACTCTCCTTCATCTAATTTTTCCTTCTATCTGTACTAACATCTCTTAAGCATTCTTCTCGTTGAAGTAGCTTCCTCTATTTTTTCGTGTTGACATTTTTCCTAGTTTTGCAGTATGAAATTCGTCACATCAAATACTAGGTTTTCTCATGGATACTTGGGGGCATCACTTATGATCCCCGAATCGACCTTTGCGATTTATACAATATCCTTTTTGGCTAAGTATTTATTGCATACTGCATTTATTGCACTGCATGAGCTTAATGAACATATCTTTCCAAACTACTTTAGTGTGACTAGTCCCTAGAGCCGATCAGTCCACTAAAGTGGGGGCAAAATGTAGTCTCCTAAATTTCACCTAGTGCATTTATGACACTTACACATGGAACCTAGTGCATTTATGATGAATCTATGATCAAAACTATATTATTTTCACATCTTAGGCTCGAAGGACAAAGTGCCTTGAAATGCCTTGAAACCCCCTTTGGGCCTATTTTGGATGGATGAAAGTGCGATGCGAGGACGTTCATGCACTATGCTAACATCCTGAAAAGTTGGTAGAATCTTGAATCTGGTAGAGAGTCAAACGCTGGTTGACACGTGTCCTTTGGCACACGTTTTGCCACAACGGGTCTCTACGTCTCTTTCGAGTTTAAGAACCCTTCCTAGCTCATTTTGAAGGGTTCCCATCTTGGGTTCTTGGCTATTGGCTCTTATTACACTCTTGATATCATACTGCTCTCTTCATGCTCTTAGACTCACATTTTACCAATATCAAGATACAACCATCTTGTGGCGGCTCTTACCAACAAACACTATCATGGGCTTCGTCACACTTGTATCTTCAACAAAGAGGGGTTTGGATTTGTACCTTGGCTTCTCTTTTATTTATCTCATTTACATGAAATTAGTCCTTTGCATTGTTGATTGTATTCAACAATATTTAATACATGCAATAGGGGTTTGCTTCCATTAAGTGTAGCATAGTTTCTATTTACATATTTTCCAATTTACCAAGTTTCCAATTTATTTTTCCAATCTATCTATCTAGTTATCTGTGGCGGTGGAAACACCTAAATGGGGGTCTAAGGAAGGCAGGCCCCTATACAACACCAACAATTTTACTTGTCTCAGTGTGTGCAGGTGATGTATAGGTCCCACACGCATGAAACTGTGTATAGAGTTGGATTTTTAAACTTCTTTGTTCGTGGGTCGTACAGATGACAACATGTCGCGCTACCGTCTGCGCTCCGCGCTGGAGTCCAAAACTTGAGAGTTCCTTGGTTGGAAGGTATAATCCATTGTTAATATTTCATCATTTTGTAAACTTAGCTTCTGTGTATTTATTGTTCTCATATTATAATTTTGTACTTTAGTTAGTTTAGTTATTTGTTATCCACTGGCTCAACTTAGCGCTAGTTTGAAGAGGTACCGAAAGACTAATTTTCCTTCTATAATTAATCATCTTGGGGGGGGGGGGTATTTCTTCCCCTACACTTATCACAACCAACTAATCAATGAGATACCAAACCAAAACTAAAGAGAACAAACCAATATTTTGTTTGGTGTTGATGCCTTGTCTGCTTATGTACTACACTAGACACGTCGGTTATGAAAATTTTGTGAGTAGAAATCAGAAAATGGAGTTAGGTAGTATAATTACCCTTTTAGGTTATAAACAACCTGCAATGAACTCCATCACTATGTTAGATATACAAAATTACTTCTTTTTTTCTCTTCTTCCAACATCTCACCAAAACAACCGTCATCCTTGTCCTGCAACTGTACATACCACTCTTATCTCCTCTCATAGATTTGAATCTGCCATTTTTCATCCTCCTCCTCCAATTACTTTCTCCTCTACTCTTCCCCTTCGTGGGATCCAACCCACTAGTATTTAGCCTCCTACAAATAAACTCTCCACTCTGCTCCTCTATCATGGGTTTTTACCCACCACAAATTGACCACCTCCACCAAGTTTCACCTACAACATCCTCTACTGCTACCATATTAAAATACACCATCTCCATGCAAATATGCAACTAGGACAACTCTTTGTATCCACTATCTTGTACAGATCAACTTTTTTATTACACAAATCAAAATTTAACTCCACTACTAGAACATATGCTTTGTCATTTCTCATTGCAACTTATTCAATCTTTTTTATCTCTTTTCAAACAACATTTTATCTTCATCAGGTCCTTGATCAACCTCCAAATCCAACTTTTTAACTTCATCTTCTACCTCAATCTGTGAGGTACTTTCACCTCAATCACATTCTCTACTTTTGTTCACTGATTCATGGTCCATCATAACTATTTTCTCCTCTCTTCTCTTTACATTATTCACCTCATTTATTTTCCTCTTTTAACTTGTGTCATCCACACATGTGTGGGCTACTATGACATCCTTCTCAATTTGGCCGCAATTGTCCTTTCTCAATGAAAATTTTCACATCCCATAGCTCTCTCTCCCAATATTGTTCCAAAACTGAAATCATCACAGGTCTCTTCATGACCTACTTCATCTTCCTCTTCTTCAAACTCATTCTCTTTTGATGTGCTATTATATTTCACTAGCATTCACTTTTATTTGGGGTTTCAATCTCTCAATCAATCAATACTTCATACACCTGCAATGATCCTTTTGAGATCTACATAATAACTTCACCCCCTCAACCCTCTTTCTATGACTTGTCCTTCTCAGCTCTCAATCATTCAAGACTTCTTGAACACCTGCAAGAATTCTCTTTAGATTCATAGACAACTCACCCTACAAGTATTTGTGTAGACTCTACATGCTCAAGACCCCTCTCTCTGATATCAATTGATGCAATAGGATCTCAATTTTCTTTGCAACCTCTAAACTAAAACACAAAAACAAACAAAGATTCTATTTTCAAATTAGACAAAGATTGCAACAAACAAACATAACTATTATTTCCAATTAGGGCCTTTTATTGGCCTATCTCTCTCTTCACACATACCTCTATACTCTTACAATCACTCAGTTATTAAGCCAAACTTCACTCTCTCTTCCTTCATCATTTTGAATGAAGCTATCCTCTAGCCTAACTTTGTACAATGCTCAACTACAACTTAAATCTCTTGATTTGCTACCCTTTGTACAAGTTTCCTATAGAGATCCAATTCTTCTCTCAACCCACATTACTTCCCTCACATCGAGATCAACTCCCTCTTTTATAGAATTATAGTTACTATCTTTTTTATACTACCTAACCCTCTCCCTTCATGCAACCTTCTAAAAGCCTTTAATCAATTTAATGCACAATTTTTATCTCTCTTGCTACACACAACAACCCACAACTTATGCGATAGAAAGGGTTTCCTTCTGGACACTACCACTCACCATGCAATCACACTCTCTCCTTCTTATCCAACTCACTATCTCCTTGTTGAGTTGATTCTACTCACACATTTTACCTCTTTCCTTATATAAATTTATGTGTAAATAGCTATCTACATTTATTTTCCCAATGCAACTCTTCTTCTCTATCATGTGCCCTTCCCTCTATTTACTCCTACATACATTCTTTTCATTCTTCCTATAACTTTTTGTCATCTACAGTTTGAATTCCCTAAATTCACATTGACCTTAATGTCTTTTATTTCTCTAGCATTTCAACTTTTGTATAATCTACAATTTGTTGGGTTTTGTAATTAATCGACAAATTTTGACATTTATTGATACCTATTTAAATGTTTCAATGGTTTGCATCTTATTTTGCATTCTTTCCTTTTCGAGGAATGCATTTTTTATGTTTCATGCAGTTCTACTATCGTTGAGACACATGACAATTACATTTGTTTGGTTCTTTGCAATTCACAAAACGAGAGGGTACTAGCAAAGGTTGTGGAATTTGGATTTACACTTGCCAATTTGATTTTCTATGGATTTCAACAAATCCATTTTATGCATATCTATGATCATTGTGATCCAAGAAACTATATTTTGATGAGGCATTATGTCAAAAGTTCAAGTGTCTTGTCTATGCTTCCACATTTTGCATACATGTCTACCAAATTAGTAAAAACTACAACATCCAATAAAACTCTTTATGCATTGATGGATTTCCATAACCCGTTCCAAGGTTCCCACTTCGTATACTAACCACCATAGAACAAAGGCTAGATTCTAACTTATCATAACCAACTAAACAAAGAGATGCAATTTTTTTTTAAGAAAATAGACCAATATTTTTTGTTGGTGTTGATCGCTTCTCTGTTGTTATTTTGGTTATGTTGATATGGTTTTGTCATTGATGTCAACACCTATTAACACTTATCAACGCTGGCACTTTGGAGAATTGGCAATGTTCACTGGCAAGCAAGTGACTTATGCATAGTCACCGGTGTCTAGTTCACCGGCAGGATATAATGTTCACCGACACTTGGAATAACATGGAAAACACTTGGTTATGTTGAAGACATCATTTGGACACTTTGTCTTGGAGATTTGTTCATTGGTATATTTGTATTTGCATATTTGTTGTTACCGGCAAATAGGTCCAGAATAAGCACTGGTAGGCTTATCTATTCCAAATCAGCACGATATGCTTTGGAGATGATTTATCAATGTTGTAAATGCATTAAGCCGACATGTTGAATCGGATATTGCATCGGTTATTGATTTACTTGTAATTGATTTTACTGTAATATCTTTTAGAGATGGCCTACTAAAATTGGTCTTAGGTTATGGTATATATGTAAGATCTTATTTGTAAGATCGATATGCGATTGGGAAAAGGAATTGTAAGAAGGTATATGCGAGAATAAGAAGAGCTATACATGTAGACATCATTTGAAGGTGAAGCAAGGTTTTTGTGAAGACATATCAGAACTACACCGATACTAAATCCAGCATATGAAGATGCTATTCTAAGCAATACATCATTATTGCATCTAACCATCCAATTGTAGTTAGTGTGACTCCTATTTGTGATTGAGCAGTGAGCTCTAGGCGCTTGGCCTTTCTGCATGTGCAGACCCCATTTGTATACACATACTATCTGCAGTAGTATCGTCTGATAGTGGGTAAGGTTTCCCTATAGGTTTTGAGAAAATACAACACCACATGAGCCCAAATAATCTCTGCAAGCTGAAAAACCTGTTACAAGGAGAAGCAATGAAGCAAATCACAGAAGGAAAGAATACACAGGAAAAATATGCTCCAAAAGATGAGAGCTCAATAATCTCCAAAAATGTATTGTCAATAATAATCCTTCTTCATCATACAATGAAAAGAAAGAACTCAACCTTTAATAGGTCAAGAAACCCTAAAAGGGAAAACCTAGGTTTGCACATAATAATTAATTAAAACAATTAATTATATGCACCTAAAGTTAGCTTAAGTGTAAAAGAGATAAAGGGAACTTAAATAATTAAACAAATAATGTTTAATTAATCAAGTAAATACCTGAATACTCTAACACCCCTTAAGCTAGACTGAGGGAGAAGCTAAAACCTAGAACAACTACTGAAAGCAATAAAGATGGGTCCCGACAACAAGGCCTGATCAGGTACCCAAATACAATGAAATCTCTATGAACTGGAGAAATAGAGAAAACCACATGGGAACAAAACTCTACTCCAAAAGAGATAAAATGAACATCACTGAAGCATGAAGACCCTACAAACTCTGTCGAAGAATAACTGCTGATCTGAAGAACATCCACTGAACTAGAACATGACCAGGTAGAGAAGACTGTAATCTGCATGAGTGCCCTCAAATGACACTACTCGAATCAGGAGGCAAACAAGGCAAAAACAAATGAAATCGAAGATACAAATGGCATGAGAAACCAAAGCCTGAAGAGTTGATCAATCAAACCACAGAAGCATTAGAACCAACAGGATAAACCTCCCCATAATGCAGAAGTGGGAGAGGGATGGGAACACTGAAAAGGACAACCAAAAAACAAGTGCATGATGAAGAACAAAGAACATCAAAGGTGCTGAGACACATCATCATGAGGTGAATGTCATGGAAGGAACACTCACTTGACAAAGGAAGATGGCAAACAACAGGCAAACATCAACCCCCTCATGGCACTTGATCAACCGTGCATGTACAACAAGACACAAGATATGCAAGATTCTAGGTAAACAATGCATGATGGCACTTTATCTCAATGCATTTGCATATATACAATGCTACAATGATAAGAAGACTAGAAATAGAAACGAGAATCAAAACAGAGACACCCTACTCTGAAAAGAGATCCCAGAACCTGAAACAACCACGATATCCACTAGAATGCTGAAAAGAAAAAAACTGAATAAAATATGCATGGAGTAGAATCTGGAAAAAAAAATCATATTTCTAGAAAGTACACAGAACATGCTTTCCGAAAATATAAAGTTTTTGAAAAATAGAGGTCGGATGCTCATTCTACGTCTCCTGGAGTGCAAAAAAGAGACCTCACTTTGACTGAAAAAAAACAAAGTCAGAAAAAAAAATTGGAAAAAATTACCAACACCATGAGGTCGGCCTCGGAAGTAGCTTTCTGACGCCTATTCGTTTTTGAAAAAATGACTCTGTATGCCCAAGATAGGGCCAAAAAACCAAACCCCCCTGAAAGAGCCAAAAAAGGGGTCTGGTGGTCGGTGGGTGGTCTGGTGGCTAGGGAGCGACGCTCTGGTGGTGCACCGGTGGTGGCTTGGCTGAGCTCCGGTGGCTGGGAGGAGCTCCGGTGGTGGAGCTGGCCAGAGGTGCTGCAGGCGGCGGTGGGCCGGGTAGCGGTCGGCGGTGGGCTGGTAGCAGCGGGGCCTGCAGGCGGCGGGCCGGGGAGTAGCAGGGCTAGGTGGAGTGCGGCCGGGGAGCAGGTAGCAGCGGAAGCTGCAGTAGCCAGGGAGTGGGGGGCCGCTGGCAGTGTAGGGGTCGGGTGGTGGGGGCCACAGGCGGGCGGAGCCGGGCTGAGCTGCAGGCGAGGAGACCGGCGGCGACGGCCGGGGAACATGTAGCGGCTGGTGGAAGAGCCGGTGAAAGGCGGTGTGGAGCCCAAGGGCAGGCAACGACAGGGGCCATACTGACACCTACAGGGGTCCCATGGGACGCTGCGTACCGTGGGAACCCCCCATTAAAATTGCAAACAAACAATTTAAAAAAATAATAATAATAATTTTCGCCTTTGTTTTTTTTGAATTTTTTTTTTAAAAGCAAATTTTGGCCTGCATGCTGTAAAAAGACAAAAAAAAAATTCAAATTTTTTTTCTCAATCTACGTGTTAGGGTCGTACAGCCTTGATCTAAGAAAAAAACTACTCCCAAAGGCTCAGGAACCAAAATAGGTCGAATTCTATATGACCATAGGGGTTTTCGGGCCTTCTGAGCACGATGGTGAGGTCCGTTTAGGCCCAAAGTACTCAGAAAAAAGGTCAAACCCTAGGTACATAAAAAATTCCTGAAACCCCAGATCTGCTTCCAAAGCAAAAATTCTCAAAACAAGAACAGGCAGCTGCAGATTTGAAGCTCTAATACCATATAGGTGTTGAGAAAATACAACACCATAGGAGCCCAAATAATCTCTGCAAGCTGAAAAACCTGTTACAAGGAGAAGCAATGAAGCAAATCACAGAAGGAAAGAATAGACGGGAAAAATATGCTCCAAAAGATGAGAGCTCAATAATCTCCAAAAATGTATTGTCAATAATAATCCTTCTTCATCATACAATGAAAAGAAAGAACTCAACCTTTAATAGGTCAAGAAACCCTAAAAGGGAAAACCTAGGTTTGCACATAATAATTAATTAAAACAATTAATTATATGCACCTAAAGTTAGCTTAAGTGTAAAAGAGATAAAGGGAACTTAAATAATTAAACAAATAATGTTTAATTAATCAAGTAAATACCTGAATACTCTAACATTCCCACCGTGGTTTTTCCCCTTATAGGGTTTCCACGTACAAACATTAGTGTTATGTGTTGTGGATGTTATTGTCTTTCTGTTTCATGCATTAATCTTTACCGGTACTACAATTAACTGATAAACTGTCTACCGACATAAAGTTTGGTTTACTGGTATTAAGCATTAAGTTTAGTTAAGTTGTTTTCAGTTTGAATTTATTAGACAACTGATTCAACCCCCCCCCCCTCCTCTCTCAGTTGTCTCTGAGACCTAACAATTGGTATCAGAGCTTAGTCCTCTTTTTGTAGAAGTTTAACAGCTTGAGGAGATCCAATGTCTACTAACTATTTCAGGAAGGACAGTCCTAAACTTGATGGAACCAACTAAGGCATATGGAAGATAAGGATGGAGACACATCTAAATTGCATTGGAAAGGACATCTGGGAAGTTACAAAGAATGGCTATACTGCTCCTACTCCCGGTCAACCTAATCCACCTACCTTAGGAAAAGATGAAGAAAATGATTGCAAAGCAAGGGAAGCACTTTTGAGTGCATTATCAGATCAACAAATCATAGGATTATTAGATAGGTCTACTACTAAAGCTATTTGGGATCATTTGGAAACATTGAATGAAGGAGATTCCACAGTCAAAATTGCAAAACTTGAAAGCTTCTAGGTCAGGTATGAAAATCTGAAAATGGAAGAAGATGAAAGGATTTCTGCTTTTATGGAAAGAGTTAATGAAATTGTTTTGGGTATTAAATGTTGTGGAGGAACCTTAAGTGAAGATAAAATTGTTTCAAAAAATTTAAGAGGATTGCCACCGGCATACAAAATGAAAGTTACTGCTATAAATGAGTTAAGAACTATGCCTGATACATCAGTAACTAGGGACACATTGATTGGAAAACTTTCAGCTTTTGAAATTGAGGAGTTTGGTCCTGTTGCTACTATAAAAATAGATTTATCTTTTAAGGCATCAACATCATCTGCACCATCATTTGACAAATCTGATTGGAAAGCCTTTTATGCAAGAGAACTTGAAGAAAGCATGAGAGAAAATGAAGAACTTGAAGCACTATTTGCAAGAAAAATGCCTAAAGGTCCAGTTGGAAGTAAGTATGAAGGTAAAGCACCCTTTAATTGTTTTAACTGTAATAAGATTGGTCATATGGCTTCAATATGCCCTGATAGACATGCCAGACTAAGAGAAGAAGCTAGAAGAACATACAAGCCTAACCCTGAATATCAGAGATATAGATTTAAGAAGAATAAAGATAAATCTTGTTATCTTGCTGATGAAGGAGTCACTGATGATTCAGATGAGGATCCGACATACAATGGATAGTTTTTTGTTGCTATAATAGAAGATCAATCGACACCTACTATTCAACCGAAAGAGCAAGCCCTGGCAACTAAAGTTGAAGTTAAGGATGAATAGATCATTGATTCAGGATGTTCACATCACATGACTGGTGATAAAGGTAAATTCTTGACTTTTCAGGAATATAATGGAGGTCTAGTAAAATTTGGAGATGATAAAACTTGTTTAATCAAAGGAAAAGGTACTATATCTCTTGATGGTAAGCATAATACCGACAATGTTTACTATGTAGAAGGTTTAAAGAATAATCTTTTGAGTGTTGGTCAATTAGTTGAAAAAGGATTTCAGTTACAATTCAAGAATTAAAAATGAAAAATTATGAACAGAACTGGTTTGGAAATTGCAACCGGTAATCAAACTAGAGGTAACATCTTTCATTTGAATAACAATGAAAGGACATGCTTGATTGCACATATTGATGAAAGTTGGCTATGGCATAAGAGACTCTGTCATGTAAATTTTGATTGCATGGTAAAAATCAGTACTACTAAGGCAGTTAGAGACTTACCTAAGATTGTCAAACCTCACAATTCGGTATGTAAGGAATGTCAATTTGGAAAACAAGTTAGAGCATCTTTTAAAAGTATTCCAGAAAAATCCAATAATGCTCTTGACTTAATTCACAATGATTTATGTGGTCCAGCTAGAACTAAAAGCTGTTAAGGTGATAGATATTTCATGCTAATCATTGATGACTATTCTAGAGTGTGTTGGGTTACTTTTCTCAGAGAAAAATTAGAAGCACTCGGGAAGTTCAAACTATTCAAGGTAATGGTAGAAAATGAAACTGGTAAGAAAATCAAATATCTAATATCAGATCAAGGAGGTGAATTCACATCTAAGGAATTTAATGCATTCTATGAAGTGAATGGAATCAGAAGACAGTTATCAATATCCTGAACACCATAGCATAATGGAGTTGTAGAAAGGAAAAATAGAACTATCTTGGATGCAACTAGAAGTATGCTATCAGAAGAAAATATACCACATGTATATTGGAGAGAAGTAGTGAGTACAACAGTCTATACATTCAACAAAGTTCACATCAAAGGTGAAACCTATAAGACCCCTCATGAACTATGGTTTGGTATTACTCCTACTCTTAAATATTTCAGAATATTTGGAAGTAAATGCTATATTAGAAGATATGAGTATATTGACAAATTTGATCCTTGAAATGATGAAGGAATATTTCTTGGTTATTCATCTAAGAGCAAGGCATATAGATGTTTTAACAAGAGATTGCAAAAAATTGTTGAGAGTACAAATGTGAAGATTGATGAACAATTTAGAGCAACTTCAAGGTATATAGACTCTAAATCGGCAACAAAGATACTGACAAATGAACCTAAATTGAACCCACCGGTATAGAATGAAGATCCAGTTACACTGGTATCATCTGAAAATTCCACTGTAACTGAGGAACAACAACAAACGAAGACACCCTGGTATGTAAGACCGAATCACTCTAAAAATAAGATAATTAGGAACAAGTATCAAGGAGTTATGACAAGAGGAAGACTAGAAAATGAAGAGGTATATCTTATTTCTCAAATTGAACCATCATCAATTAGTGAGGCATGTGAAGATAAGCACTGGATTAAAGCTATGGAAGAAGAACTAGAACAAATTGAGAAGAACAACACATGGACATTAGTTCCCCGGCCTAAAGACAAAAATGTGATTGGAACAAAATGGGTATTCAGAAACAAACTTAATGAAGATGGTAAGGTAATCAGAAATAAAGCAAGACTAGTGTGTAAGGGATATTCTCATAAAGAAGGAATTGATTATAATGAAACCTTTGCACCGGTAGCTAGAATTGAGGCAGTTAGATTATTCTTGGCTTTTGCAGCACACAAGAACTACAAAGTATATCAAATGGATATTAAATGTGCATTTCTAAATGAAGATCTTGAAGAAGAAGTTTGCATTGAGCAACCTAATGGATTTTCTTTGCCAGATGACAAAGATATGGTTTGCGGGTTAAGGAAAGCTTTGTATGGGTTGAAGCAAGCTCCAAGAGCTTGGTATGCTAGATTGGATAAATATCTTTTGAAGATTGGTTTTTCTAAAGGTAATGCTGACAACAACTTATACTATAAAGTGACTAATGATGACATCCTGGTTATAGAAGTTTTTGTTGATGATATAATCTTTGGAGGAGAAGATGGATTATGTAAAGACTTTTCTATTGAAATGCAACAAGAATTTGAAATGTCTATGATTGAAGAGATAAAATTATTTTTAGGATTGCAGATTTCACCAGACTAATAAAGGTATATTCATGAGTCAATCCAAGTACTTGAAGGGGTTACTAAAGAAATTTGGAATGGAAAACTCTAAACCGATAAGCACACCTATGACTACAAATGACAAATTATCACTAAGGGATGAATCTACACCTGTTAATCCAACTAGGTACAAATCTATGATAGGAGGCCTATTGTATTTGACACAAACAAGACATGATATTATGAATGCAGTATGTATTGTTTCAATATTTTAGAGTAATCCTAAAGAAAATCATGAATCAACAGTAAAAAGGATTTTTCGGTACTTACAAGGCATTACAAATCTTGGTTTATGGTATCTTGGAGATGAAAACTTTGAATTATGTGCATACACAGATGCAAATTGGGTAGGAGATGTGGATGACAGAAAAAGCACCACTGGTGGAGCATTTTTTCTTGGAAGCAGATTAATTTTTTGGTTGAGTAAGAAACAAAGTTGCACATCTTTATCAACAGTAGAATCAGAATATGTTGCAACAACAACTAACTGTACACAAGTATTATGGCTTAAGCAAATGTTGAAGGACATAAAGATCAAATGCAAGGAACCTATAGCTATCCATTGTGATAACCCTACAACAATTTATATATCTAAGAATCTGGTACTACATTCCAAAACTAAACATGTTTCTATCAAATTGAATTTTGTGAAAGAGAATTTTGAAGCAAAAGAAGTAAAACTGGTTTATGTGAATACTAAAGAGCATATTGCAGATATTTTCACTAAGCCTTTGCCTAAGGAGACTTTCGAATATCTCAGAGATCAGCTTGGGATCATACCCCCACTGGTAGAGACTTAGACAGTTGATGCTTGTCATCAACCGACAGAATTAACAGAAAAATCTTTTATTCCAACTTTGATGATGAGAGCTACTTCTCAGGGGGAGTAGTTGGTATACTAAATTGGTTGGTATTTTGTATTTGAACTTGGTTTTGTAGTAACTTTGGCATTTTATGTCAAAGGGGGAGAGATTGATATGGAAAAACACAAGGAAAGACTTGGGGAGTGATTTTTACTTTGGGGAGAGATTGACTACTCTCTGTATCTGAATTTTGATTTGTAGTTATGATCTCTTTTGGGAGATTGTTGGTTTTTGGTATTTGGCATTTTTGTTTTGGCACTTTGATGGGTTTTCCATCTTGTGTTGCCATCAATGCCAAAGGGGGAGATTGTTAGTATTTTGGTTATGTTGATATGGTTTTGTCATTGATGTCAACACCTATTAACACTTATCAACTCTGGCACTTTGGAGAATTGGCAATGTTCACTGGCAAGCAAGTGACTTATGCACAGTCACCGGTTTCTGGTTCACCGACACTTGGAATAACATGGAAAACACTTGGTTATGTTGAAGACATCATTTGGACACTTTGTCTTGGATATTTGTTCATTGGTATATTCGTATTTGTATATTTGTTGTTACCGGCAAATAGGTCCATAATAAGCACCGACAGGCTTATCTATTCCAGATCAGCACGATACACTTTGGAGATGATTTATCAATGTTGTAAATGCATTAAGCTGACATGTTGAATCAGATATTGCATCAGTTATTGATTTACTTGTAATTGATTTTATTGTAATATCTTTTAGAGCCGACCTACTAAAATTGGTCTTAGGTTATGGTATATATGTAAGATCTTATTTGTAAGATCGGTATGCGATTGGGAAAAGTAATTGTAAGAAGGTATATGCGAGAATAAGAAGAGCTATACATGCAAACATCATTTGAAGGTGAAGCAAGGTTTTTGTGAAGACATATCAGAACTACACTGGTACTGAATCCAGCATATGAAGATGCTATTTTGAGAAGTACATCATTATTGGATCTAACCATCCAATTGTAGTCAGTGTGACTCTTATTTGTGATTGAGCAGTGAGCTCTAGGCGCTTGGCCTTTGTGCGTGTGCAGACCCCATTTGCATACACATACTATTTGCAATAGTATCATCTGATAGTGGGTAAGGTTTCCCACCGTGGTTTTTCCCCTTACAAGGTTTCCACGTACAAACATTGGTGTTATGTGTTGTGGATGTTATTGTCTTTCTGTTTCATGCATTAATTTTTATCGATACTACAATTAACTGATAAACCGATATTAAGCATTAAGTTTAGTTAAGTTGTTTTTGGTTTGAATTTATTAGACAATTGATTCACCCCCCATCTCAGTTGTCTCCGGGACCTATCATTCTCTACTCGTGTGCTCCTACACCAATAAAAGAGAGATAGAGATAATAAGATATAGATGGAGAGGGAGAGGGATGTGGAAATATATATATATACACACACACACACACACAGAGTAGGGGGATAGATGGAGATGGAGATAGAGATAGAGAAATAAGGAGCATGTGTGAAGTGTGAGACATATCAAGATAGAGACGGGGAGGAATAACAAGGACTATGTGAGTGAGAAATAGACATAGATAGACAAAGGATAGAAAAATAAAGAGACATAGAAAGAGGGAGTGACACAAATAGAGGTAGAGAAAGGGAGAGATAGTGACAGATATAGTGATAGAGATAGGCATAGTGTTCATAAATATTATTTTATATACTGGCTACTAGCCTTAGGAATGATGTTAGTTGGTCACAAGGATGTCGAAAGCTCAATGCCAATTTTAACATGTAGCTAACAAACATTTATAATAATATTTTAAAACAATGTTGTGTTGATGGATCAACAAAAATTGATGCATTTAATACCATAAAATATCTTAGTCCTAATGTAACTTGAAATGTGTTCCTTTATTTATACACGATTTATAAAGTTACTAGAGACTATGCATAGTTAAAATGGATGTCTACCTATTATGCTCAATAATAATTTTGGAAGTAAATTGTATCTTTGTGGTGTTCAAAATTTCTTAAGAATTCAATATGACATTGTAATACTAATATAGATTTACCCTTTCTATTTCTCTCCACCAATTGGAAACACGAGCCTTCAACTTAGTCTTAGAAAATATTAACCTATCTGAATCATCTATATCCTCATACTCAAATTATTCTTCTAAATTAGTCATCCACTCTATTGAATCTCTTTAGGATTTGAACTGTAATAATAATTTAGAATATCTACTCTAGTCTTCTCATTGATTCTTGATATCAATTTGAACATCCTTTCTTCCTTACTTTCAGTTTACTTTATAGGGTTAGCTTCTTATTCTTCATCATTCTCATTATCACTAAGGTTAGGGTTTCTTCTGAGGTCTTCCTCAAAAGAATTCATTTGGACCTTCATTGTCTTCATCATTTCAATCATTCTTCCATCTTTCCTACAACATTAACAATAATTTATGATCTTTGCAATGACATATCAAATATGATTTAATTTACCTTACATTGGAGGCTTATCCACAATCACTAGTACAAAATATCTAACAATTGGAACTTTGTTTACAAGATTATGATAAATTACCTTGCTTTGAGGATCTATTTACAAGTAGAAATTTATCACTATGAAGGATTTAAAACCACACTTTGATAATTCTTGATGTATTCATGGGAAGAAGATTCATGAAAGGATTGTCCAACTGTTCCATGAATTAAAATGATATATAGTAGAAAATAATGAACCAAAAAAAATACAACATAATGTTTATTCATTCATAGTCATACTTGAGTTACATTATTTCACAATTGTATTCCAACATGTTGGGCCTCGACTATTTGATTTATAGGTGGGCACAATATATAAATTATAGAGTTTAATGATATTCCAAGCTCCAAAATTAAGAAACTAACTTAACTCTATCATCTTGACTGATTTCTAATGATTACGAACAATATTTATATGGTAGCTCCAAGCCTTAAGAATGATGTCAATTGGTCACAAGGAGGTCCAAAGATCAATGCTAAGTGTAACATGTAAAATGATATTCTAAAATAAAATGTAGTGCTAATGGATCAGCGAATCTTGATGCATTTCATATCATATACTTTCTTGGACCTAATCTATATTGAAATATGTTATGTTGTTTCTACATAATTTATAAAGTTACCAAAAATTATGAATAGTAAAAGTGGATGTCTACTTAGATTATGTTTGATAGTAAGTTTGGAAATGAAGTATGCCTTTGTGGTGTTTATAATATCTTGAGTTTTGAATGCAATGCAATACCAATAAATAATATTTATTCCCAATAGGAGGTAAAATAAGTAGATGTAGTGAAATGTGGTAGGATTTATGGTATTTGGTCTATGAATGGAATGTGGATAAAAATTACAAACAAACAAACAAACAATAAAAAGAAAATATTTTTGGATAAGGAAAGATTAATCTTACACCTTAGGATGCTCTAGCATCAATTTGACATCTTTAGGAGTTGAGTCGTTACCATATCAAAACCTCACTTGAGTGCTTTAAAATTAAGGTTTCCCATTGCTATATTAGTCCTATTCGAATCCACCAAAATCTTTTGGATTAGACCAACACCTTGTTCCCAAAATAATTCTCCAACTTGCTTGTATTGTTGAGTTTTTATTGACCATTTTTGTGTCAACCATAGCCAAGCAGATAATCGATTTGAGAAGATCATCAAATGGCTAAAACCTTGTATTTTTCCAAAGGCTTAAACCCTAAACCCTTAAGGCATTTTTGCCTTAGTCATTTTTTAGCCTTGTTCTTTCTCAGTGTTGACCAACTTAGGCGATCATTTCACTTAAAGATTACCGGCTAGAGGGTCCCTTCTTCATGGTGGGACTGACCCCTTTCACTCACTAGCGGTTGCTAGGAGTTCTTGTTTATCACTTTGTCACATTGGTCAAGAACTTCCACCTTTGTTCCCTGTTATGATCTTCCTCTTTTGCGTGACACTGCGATGAGCGATATTGGTGGGAGGAAAAGAAGTGTTATCACTTGGTAATCGCATATCACCCTTTCTCCACAAACATGAACAATGATACATGTTGCGATTGTTCTATTTTCATGAAACAAGGAAATGAATGATAGGCAAAACAATATGAGGGAAGGGTTGTTATCATTGTTTAACAACGATTAGGCACTAGGTCCCACCCTTGGTTGCGATACCGCGGTGAGTTGTTTGGTTGACGGGCCTGACTTTTATGGCATGATTTCGATCGTCCATCTACGTGCGATAAATGAAGATCTAGTGGCTCGAATTTAAAATGGAGGTGATCATTGAAATTTAAATATTTGTGCAGGGTGGTTTCTGACTTAATGGGTCAAAAATCAGTTTCTTACCCCGTCGGCTAACCAAATCAAATTCGATCCATCTCAACCACTTTCAAAAGGCTGAGGGACAATTTTAATTACTCTGCCATGCTCCTGCAGACATTTCTCTCAGTCACCTTGCTCATTTATTGCAAATAGAAGACTTATGGGTCTGACAAGATGTTCAAACGCCATCCCAATGTAGGAGCTCCCTTGATTTCAAGAATTGCTATTCTTTTCAGTCCAACAAATATCTTCAGGCATGCAACCATCAAATCATCTATATGATTTGATTCTCCTCTCTTTTCTTAACCTAACATCAGTTGGTTAGGGTTTCAAAACCTAATGTATCATCTGAGTTATGTTTGATCTATAAAGGCAAATTTTGTAACCCTTTCTGGGGATCTTCTCCCTTTTTTCTCTTACATAATTCTATGATTTTTGTAACTATAGATTTACCTTGCTTTTGCAATTAAGTAAACCTTTTACCTCTTTCCAAGTTCATTTACCTTGTAAAAATTTTGCCTCGCCTTTGTTATGAATTTGTTTCCTATTGGCTTTGTTTGATTTATATATTGTTTCAACTCTGCTTATAGTAGTTGTCTATGAGCGTTTCAGTTCCTCTCAGTTCTCCATTAAGTCTTGATCTCATATATATCTTAGGTATTGATTAAGGGTAGGAATTTGTGTATGCTTTGGGTTGTTTCATTGATGTTTTGTGTAGTTATAGGTAGGGAAAAGGATCATCTCTTATCTTGGCATGTCACCCTTTTTTCATTTTAGCATTATTTCTTCCCTTTTCCTCTACAAGTTGTTAGGATAGGTTTAGCGGTAGAATTTGCACTATTGAGTTGGTTCAACACCTACACTTAGATTGAGAAAGAAGTTGGCCTTCTCCAAAGATTCAACCCCATTTTCACAAAGGGCCCACACTTTGGGGTTGTTTCCATGTTTCACAAGGTTGTTGAGCACAAGTGTGCAAACTTTTGTGACAACAATTTCCATGTACCTTTTTTCATCACCCACATGTTGAAATGGTTATACTTTGATTCAGATTAATTTCTTAGCATAAATGAATATTAATGATTTTTTATTTATCAATAATTAAATATGGAATCATGTTTGAAATCACATAAGGGGATTGACTAAGGTACAACCTCTATTCATCTTTATGTGTATAGGTCATGTTGGTTGAAAATTTTGTACACCTGGGAAGGTGTGCAAAATTATGGTTTTAGCCATAGCGTGTGAGCTAAAAAACTCTCCTAATTCTAATGGAAGGGTCCCCCTTTTCTACTATTACAAATTAACGACAACCTATAAATACTAATCTAACCTGGGTAGGACAACATCCTTTTCTCTTTTTTCATAAAGATGATATTCTTCTCTTTTTTAAGAAAAGAAACTACAAATTAGAGTAACAAATTTAGAAACTTTTAGGAAATTTAAACAATTACAAAATGCTTATACAATAGGAAGCAAAGTTTACATAAAAGAACAAAATCTTTCGTTGCTTCCCTGGGACGGGAACGTAGAAACAAAGCTCAAAATATTCACTCTTCTACTGTCCTATCAACCTTCCAAAATGATTATTATAGTTACTACGTACAACATACAACATCTCAAAGTATGTCAATATAATGCACTTCTAGAGTATTATTAAACAAGAACAATTACAAGCACAAAGTCTTGTAGATTCTTCCTATCTTGGCACTCAACTATGTTGATTTAACCCTCAATATTTGTAGCATAAAGTTTGCAAGAAATTGGATTAAAGCTCTTTCTAGAAACCTTACTTGAATCTCTCGAATATGTAAAAAAATATATCACTATAACATAAGAATACAATGAATCTATGAACAAAGTATCAACACAAAGTTTGAAAAATCAAATGCTCTTCTTATATTGCTTGAGAGTCGGATTTATAAGTATAAAACACAAAGTTTTTATTGTTGTAAATTTCTGCAAATTTTTCTTGCTTGTCAAAAAGATCACTTGAAATAAGGTCTTGAAACCTTGATTGCAAGTTTACTCCTACCTTACAGTCTTACTTCATTTCACACTTGAAATCGGGCCTTGAGGACTCGATTGCAAGCTAGTGCCTATCTTGCAAACATGCTTACTTTCATTCAGATCTTCAAGGTCCGATTGCAAGTTTAAGTATCATCATTTTTTCCCAACTTGTGTTTTTCCATTTCCGCATTCCAAGTTTGCTATGATCCACTTGCACTTACATTTCGCCTCCCAAGATATGAAATTTTCCCTCTGTCTCCACATGTGTCTTGTTCATTACATGCCATTAAAGCTAGTCCACTCATTTCCCCTTTCCCATGATAAATATCATGATAGGTCAAGAGTTGGGCATTGTTTTACACTCTTTCATTTGAAGAAGGTATCATGGCTTCTCCCATAGCCTGTGATGATGTCTTAACTCTATGGGGTTTTCATCCCAGCATTACAGATTCCAACTCAATGATAGAGGAATCAACATCCCCTTCAAACAAGAGGATGAAGTACAAATATGACAAGTACTAGAATGAGATTTATCCTTCTCAAGAGAGCTCTCCTGTAGATGAAATCAAAGATACAAAAATTGGGCATGTTGATATGTCCGAGTTCCTTGAGAGAGCAAAAAATCAATAAATCATAGCATGCAACTACTTCTAAACAATCATATTCACTTGCTTTCCACTTTCCCAGTGGTTTCCCTGAAACTAGAGTTTGTCCTTGCTTGCACTGCTCATTTTGATAAGGAATCTAGGACGATCAAGGATGATGATGGCAATGTTGTCATCAAACTGGATGCATACACCATTAACAAAATCTTTAAGGCTCCTACTGCTCTGATGTATGCAAACATCACCAAGAAGAGTTCTCTTCATCACTATAACTAGAAAAAGGGAGATTGCATAAGACACATTAATTCCAAGGGGCCTAATACAACAAGGACATACTTGTCTCGATGGCCCAAGTTGTATCGTTCTGATTTCAATGAAGAAGTTAGTAACATGATCACACTCTTAAGCAGGATAATGGGATTGAAGCAATCTAATGTGTTTGAGGTTTGGATGTATAAGTACATCGTGGTTATGAGGAAGGCTCAACCACATATCTTCTAGGTTCTGGGGTGAAGTGATCAATGATAATCTTTGTGAGAAACTCGCACAAGTTCCAACCACTCTCACTTTCTACATGAATTCCTACCTGGTATATATACTAGCGTCACTAAGTTTCCAGGTCTTTCTACCAAGGGTGACAGGTTGGTTATACCAGTGTGGAAATATTATGATCAACATACTTTGAGACCTAGAAGGGTTCATTATAGGAAGGTGCATGATGCCTTATTTGGTCATTTCATGTGTCTATTTGATAAGACACTTAAAAACAAAAGAGTGTCTGAGGCAACTTGGAAGAAAGTGAATGAATACAGTTGCCTATTTCTTTAGTTTCTGACTTTCACTTACATGAGAGTTGGCTATTTTGAAGGCCATCCATATATGCTTCCAAGATATCCTACTGTCAAGATCATCCTGATGGAAATGACATACTTTGTAGGATGGCATATGAAGGATTTGCATCAAATATTTCTTCAAGTTGTCATGTGAAGTATCCATAGATAACTCTATTGTTGATGATGAAACAATGGTGTAAGTGGATACACTTGGTACAATAGGAACAACATGAACTGTAGAAAAAGGGTCAACATCTGTGTCTATTGGAGACATAGGGACATCCGAAGACACTTGGGGAAGGGTAGTATGAGGAGATTTTATTCATCCTAGTTATTCATTCGAGTAAACACTTGTTGTCGTTCAAAATGAGGCCTCCCCTAGAATAACAATTGTACTACAAAATGAGTTTGTTTCTACTCAAACTAAAAATATTGTTACTAAGGCAAGATCATTAGATTTTCCACCATGGTTGAGCTCAATTTCTCTTAAGAGAAAGAAGCAGGAAATTTCTCCTAATGTGTTTGACTTTCAACAGGTAAGAAAATCCAAGCCAAAGGTTGCCAAGAAAGCCAAAATAGTTTCACGAGTGATTGTGGATAGTAACAAGATGAAGCATGTAGAGGTGGCAGAACCTCTTATTGATAAGCTACAAGGGGAAATGCAACTATCTAACTATAGGTTCATGCGAGTGGAGTTAGGAAAACAAACGCATGCTAGAATAATGCGTTATGCTCAAGACTCTATAGCTTCATTGGTTCAGAGTTAAGATGAACTCTTAGCAAAGAAGGATAAACTCAGGGAGGAGAATGCACAAGTCATTTCAGTGATCCAAAAGATCACTAAATCTTCAAAAAAGGTCGATACCTTGACTTCTTCCACTTCTGAGAAATCCATCAAACAAGTTGATAGAGTTGCGCAAAAGGTGAAGGCTATTGAATATTGGGTAGATCAACTGGCAGATCAAATTACTCGAGTGGCGAAGAAAGCTTTACACGTGTTGGTCAATGTGAGAGCGACAAAGATGAAGCTAAAATAGACTTTTGAAGCTTTTAAGCAATGTTTGGAATCTATTAAAAAGTATCTGAAAGTTTGGCATGAGATGGATCAAGTGAAGTTAAAAATCTTGTGCAACAACATTGTGATACCAACTAGAGAAAGATACATTGAATTTGAAGAACTTATGATCAATAAGTCATTAGTTGTCAAGGACTCGATTAAAGATGTAGAAGCTACTCTAGAAATGGGTGTTGAAGTGGAGTAGGATATTATTTCTAGTTTTAAGAAAATGTCCCGCAAGATGGTAAGTCAAGATGAAGAGTTGCTTCCTGAAAAATATGATACTCTTTGAGTTGGTGTCAAGGCTTCATCAAGAGCTTGAATCTGAATAGTTTATAGTGGCTTCAATCAATACATTTGTGAATTGCCAAGTCTTTCTTGATAAGATGCAATCTGTTCATGACGAACATAGAGTAGCAATAGTAAGATATTTCAATGTCATCATCAAAATTATTGTTGTCGCAAGAAATAAAACAGGTCCAAATCTTGACGAATTGCAGGAGTCAATTCATAAAATCCAAGCTTTCATGGCCATAAATAGAGAGGGACAAGAAGTGTCTCCTGACACTTAAATCATGTTTTTGTTTTGTTGTAGGATGTATTTTCCTTTTTGACAAATTACATGTAAAATCAAAACTTGTAATTGCAAGTAGTCACATTACCTATATTGTTGTAACTTGTAATTACATACAAATAAATTACAAGTTGAAAGATAGTAGAATTGTAATTTGGAATAAGTCATAGTTAGTTGTGGAATAAGTCTTAGTCAGTTAGACCTCTCCCACATTTTTCTCTTAGCTCCTCTCCTATATATATATATATTGGAGAGTTCTCTATGTAATATCTATCTTTTTGCCAAGCAAGAAAACTCTGTAGAAATTTACATCGATAAAAACTTTGTGTTTTATACTTGTAAATCTAACTCTCAAGCAATATAAGGAGAACATTTGAGTTTTCAAAGTCTGTATTTATAATTTGTTCATATATTCATTGTATTGTTATGTTACAATGATATTTTTTTTTGCATATTCATGAGATTCAAGTAAGGTTGTTAGAAAGAGCTTTAATCCAATTTCTTGCAGACATTGTGCTACAAATATTAAGGGTTAAATGAGCATGGTTGAGTGCCAAGATAGGAAGAAGCTACAAGACTTTATGCTTGTAATTATTCTTATTTAATTTAACAATCTACAAGTGCATTATATTGACAAACTTTGAGCTATTGTATGTTGTACATTGTTACTATAATAATCATTTTGGAAGGTTGACAGGACATCATAAGAGTGAAGACTTTGAGCTTTGTTTCTACATTCTCGTCTTGAGGACGCGACAAAAGACTTTGTGCTTTAATGGAAACTTCACTTCCTATTGTATAAGCATTTTGTATTATTGAAATTTCCTAAAAGTTTCTGAATTTGTTACTCTAAGTTGTAATTGGTTGTGTGCACCAAGATGATGTGCAAAAAGTGGACACACACACAAAAAAAGTTGAAAAAGCAGCAACCGTGTTCGCGGTTTTAAAATTAAAAAACCATGTAGACGGTCAAGTTTGTTGTGCCTCAGCCTAAATAAACAAAACCGCGTACATGGTCTTTAAGGAAATAAGACCGTGTATGCGGTCCTTTAGGAACTAGGACCTCGTATGTGGTTTTAGTTCCTAAAGGACCGCGTACGTGGTCCCTGTCAACAAATTATTATTTTTCACAGTTAACTATATCATTTTATCCCGTGGCTGAGAGAAAGTTTAAGGGTCTTTTTTCTTCCAAACCATGCACGGGCTACATATATTCACACCCATATGCCATGGAAAGAGGTCGGTTACACTTTTTTTTTTTTTGCACATTTGATAAATTTTATTTACGTTTTCAATTTAAATTCGTTGATTTTGATTAGTTTTTTAAATTTTTTGTTACCAATATCAAATTCTAAAAATCCAGAACCACAACAAGATGCATAGAAAAACCCACAACAAAACCCTCAGGATACACCTCCAGCTCCTCCTTTAGACCGTACAACAACTACATAAGAGGATTTGCTTAATCAGTTAGGGCAAAACACTGCTAAAATAACTAGACTAATCGCTAGAATGAAAAAAATTGAGCTTGAGCATCATTTATCCCTTGCCATTGACCTAGAAACATTGGCTAGTGGTGCAACTACAGTTTTGAGTTAGATTACAAAATGGGGAATTTATAGGGATAGGTCTTGCACTTATTATGTTGATGGGTTATCATATGATGCAGTGAAAAGAAAAAACATAAGTAAAACACAAATATGTGCTCTTATTGTTGATCCTAGAATTGGCGAGTCCTTACCTCTTAATGCAAAAAGGTTTTCCATACAATGGTGTACCAATGTGCAGATGAAGAATCTTTTTTGGAATAGGTGGTGGATGGTCTTTGACGAACCACCTTGTAATAATTTTGAGGTTCCATTATATTTTTTGAGGAAAGTATATTGTGAGTTTGTCCTCAATGAGCACCTAATTATTTTGATATGAGAGATTTCCATGGTAGAGGTGGCGGCTCTTCTCAAGATAGACCTGGAGTCCATAGGGTATTAGACCCACAAAGTCGTCGCCCCCTAGTCGCTCCCTAGCACCCAAACCCAAGGTGCATGCGACAGTCCTAGTAGCCTTGAAAGAGTCGATGGAGCTAGAGACTCTGCAGGTGGCCACATCATTGACTGATGCGATCATCCAGCATGGGACACAGTTAGCACACCCTCTTGGCACAGATGATGATCCATTAGCTGAGGCAGCTGGCACTGGTCAACCCATTGAGCATGTGTGTCCCACTTGCTCAGGCATATGCACGGGGATAGATATCAAGGCTAGTGCAAATGGTTCCATGTCCCATCTATGCATTTGTGGGAGTAGATGTCAGACCCACATAACTGAGGATGTGGCATTGACGGATGAATTGATGGACATGTTTTCTAGTCAACTGCAGGCGCATGTGTGTTGATTTGAATTCATAACATTTTATTTATCAGTAACTTAAAATTTGTAATTGTAAATGAATTTTCATTTATAGATCAATTTAAATTGATACATACAATATGCATTTCAAGATGTAGCGATGGGTGTTAATACATCATCTGATATTCCTCTCCCAGTTATTGCAGCTGCAACTTCGAAGCTTGAGGTATACATTTTGTAACATGTTAAAGTAGAATAGTACTTTGAATTCAAATTTTTTTATAAGATATAATAACTCTCTTTAATGCTTGACAATTTTTTGTTTTGTAGGTGTTGACAGTGGACCAAATGCCCCACATTGATGATGTCACACTCTCAGCGATCAATTTTGGCCTACAAAAATATGCGTTATCATACTTTGTACACCTTATTTTATGTATTCTTTTGATGGAATATGAAAGTAATTTAATTTTAGATTTGTTAAATTATGTTTATTATTATCTACTGTAGTGTCATAAAATTGTGCCTCCTGCAATTTTAACCACATTCAAAGTCCTCACTTTGGCGACAACACCCTCCTTTCTGACCAAGACCTCTTTCTGCATGTTCACCCCCTTTACCCTTTCCTATTTGAGCCCTGAGATAGCCTCAGGACCTTGTATGGGCCCCAAGATAGGGAAAGACAGGGGTGTGGTGCCCCTCACCCACCCTTCTTAAGGTGGCCCCAAGATAGGTCCTCCCGGCCCTATCTACACTTCGGGATCCCAAATCTCCCTGATGTAAGCCTTTGGTGAGATGAATTAATCTTCTAAGGCATGTATAAAAGGGACTTGGTTTTCTCATTTGTGGGGGGGGGGGGGGGGAATTCAAGCAAAGGGATGATAAGCAAGCATAGGCGGAAATATACATCATCAAGCATTCAAGTCTTCTTCATTCATCCATGGGAGCAATATTAAAACATTCATTTGCAAGCATGTGTGTTTGTTAGGGTTTTGTTGAATGTTACATGTCATTTCATGCATCACATATGATTACATTCAAGAAGCAAAACAATCATCATCAACAAGTTGCAAATCTACAAGGTATACATTTCCATTGTTTAAATTCAAGCATTTGCAATTACTTTCTTTCAAAGATGATTCCTCAACTGGGGTTTGACCGAGGCAATCCCCTATCCACAACCCTTCTCCCTCTCTTTTTTGTGTGTAGGTTGCAGGTGCGCAACTGTAATTGCAGGTTTGGGCTTCATTTGCAAAGATAGAAGAACCCTTTTCATTTCATGGATTTCATGGAGGACCATGTACATTGTCGCCACGGTCTTGATGGCTTTTCTCCAGATTTGCAGGGCAGATCCATATTAGTCTAATTAGCTCAAATTTGAAGTTACAGCACGATCCTGAACCGGTAGCTCCTCATTTCACTCAATCTCTCTCTTTGTTCCACATATCAACAAGTCAACTTTCTCATTTACAAAAGAGGGTAAATCACACTTCAACACTTGCAATCCATTTAGAATTCACATCCTTGTTTCCCTTGGATTTGGATCTAGTGGATTCAAGCCCCTCTTTTGAATGTAAGTTCCTCCCAGTGAAAATCATCCTAGTGGATTCCTTTCTCTCTCCTAGGTGGGGAGATGCTAGGGTCCAATTTTCCACTTTACATCTACTAATAACTCTTGTGTTAATTTTGTTTGTTTTAGGGTACCCCCTTTGTGTCTAGGCCTTGTCCTTAGCGAAAGAAATCCTCGATGATGCCTAAATGTGGGAAGAAGATAATTGAACACATTTTTAATTATACAATTGTTTGAAAAGGTTGAAATTGTCTTAGTTGGAATTTGTAGATTGATTAGTGTTTTTTCTCTATTTTATATACAACGACCATTGAGCTTTGTAGAATTGTTGAATGCACCTAATACGCCCGAGCATCAAGAGAGGGCAGAGGTATGTATCTCTACTTTATTTTCATGTGAACATGTGAAATTATAATCTTATCATTTTTCATATAGGAAATATCCATAGCCGCTTCATCAATGGTGAGCCCTCCTCCATGTACTGGAGAAGCATCTTAGGCTTCGGTACACTTGTTTTATATATTACATTAATTGTATTTAACCTAAAATACTTATCATTATATTAATTGTATTTAATCTTTGATCATTTTTCGTATAGGTAATAGCCACAGCTACTCCATCAATGGCGAGCACTCCTCAGACTACTGGAGAAGCATCTAGGGCTCCAGTACACTCTTGTTCTCTATATTGTATATTTTTAACCTTTTTGATCTATATATGTTAGTACATTGTATTAATTGTATTTAATCTACAATAGGCCCCTTTGCAGTTCAGCCATAACTTGGATCCTTTGAAGTTTGTGTTCAAGAAAACTCCTAAGACTGACAAGGAGAAGACAAAGAAGATAGTAGATCCTAGATCATCAGACGAGGTAATCTAAATTTCAGTTGCAAAGAAATTATGGTTAAATGCATAGTTATGTTGATAATTGTGAACTATTTTCTACAAAAGGATTCTAACTTGGCTTTTGAATTGTGGTTGTGCAGCTATCTACAAAGCCGCGTACTGCATCAAAGAGGCTTGATTTTGATGGTCCACCATAAGTATAGGATCATATAGCATTAGTTGTGGTCATTGAATGACCAATACATGTAGATATATTCTACATTTTTGTTGTATATCGATTTGGACATGGCATATGCCACAATTTTGTAAAACTTGTATTGACTTGGCATATATGCCTTTTTTGATATATATAAATGTTGATATTCGATCCAATAAATGTGTATTATGTTCATTATTGTGCATTTCATTGATATTGACAAGCATATTCGATACATTCAAAATTTGTTCATTGTGTTGATTATTGTGCATTTTGATATATATAAATGATTATTTATAATTGATACGATTAATTTTTTCTCAAGCTATTCAGTGTATTTGGTGGCTGCCCTTTTATAAAGTTAAATGAATATTTGCCTATGTAATCAACAATACAAATATAAACAACAAAAATACATGATGTAAAGCATTGCAATTGTGGAACATGATTTGATAAGCTTTCTAAAATATTTAATTAATCCTACAAAATTCCTTGTCTCAATCAAAATGAAATTCAATGGTAATGGTCAAATTTGATTTGTGGTAATGAGCACTAGATTCTTTTGATTCTTTTTGTCAAATTTCATTTTTTGTCTTGTTTTCCATTTGTTTTATCTAAATAAGGTGATTTGGGACCATTAATGATTATTTGAAGTCATTTGTGAAAGTTTGGGGTCATTTGGATAAAAGATGTAAAAGTTGCTCAGTTGTTGTCAAAGTTGTCAAAGTTTCTTCATGGGCATGAACCAACATCAGAAGCATGTTTGGGTGGGCAGGTTTATGCTAGGCATGCTCCTGTTGTGCCTCCCAACGCGTCGGAACGTCGAGAGCCATACCCTACCAACGTGATCTCTCAAGTGCCCTGAGTCCAAAAAAATGTCAAACTTTGATGGACATTTTATTGCAATCCAAGACACATATGATCGATCTGTTTGAACCTATAGGTTAATGTGAGGCTTTTATACAATGACCTATCTCAGTTTCTGATGAATTAAAGCCATTTTCAAATGGTAGCATTTTTTCACTTGCTGCAAAAATTGTTAGTGGCATGCAATGCAAAGTTGCAAGATAGGCTAGATTTGATTCTGTTTGTCGTGGGCACAAACCAACATCATGAGAACTTATGGGTAGGAAATTTTATGCTAGGCATACTCCTGTTGTGCCTTCCAACGTGTTGGAACATCGAGAGACATACCCTATCAGTGCGATTTATCAAGTGCCATGAGTCCAAAAAAATGTCAAACTTTGACAGACAATTCTCGCCATCCAGGATGCATATGATTGATCCATTTGAGCCTATAGGGTTATGTGAGGCTCTTCTACAATGACCTATCTTGGTTTCTAATGACTCCGAGCCATTTTCAAATGGTAGTGTTTTTTCACCCGCTGCAAAAACCATCAGTTGCATGCAATGCATAGTTGCAAGATAGACTAGATTTGATTACGTTCATCGTGGTCACAAACCAACATCACGAGTGCATCTGGGTGGGAAGGTTTACACTAGGCATGCTCCTATTGTGCCTCCCAATGCACTAGAAAATCGAGAGCCATACCCTACTGGGGCAATCTCTCAAGTGCCCAAGTCCAAAAATTTATCAAACTTTGACAAACTGTTTCTCGCAATCTAGAATGACCTTTTTCTCTTCTGGCCTGCTTCAAACAATCCAAATGTCTAATTTTTTCTCTCCTTCCTAAATCCCCAATAGGATAAATTTGTGCAAATGGCGTCAGCAACTGATGTGCATTCACAAGTTTTAGGGCTAATGTCAGAGTTGTGGCCCATACACCTCTAAAATTCTTCCTTCCCAAGCTCTCTAACTGCAAACCCACCACAGAAAAAGCCAAAAATCCCACTTCCAAATGTGGCTTATCTCAATGCCAAAACCAACCTGGCTTATCACATCACATAAACTTAAAACCCTTAAGATATTCAAAACATAGTCACATATATTCATAAAACAGTCACAAAACATAGTCACATATATTCAAAAAATATTTTATAAATCATCTCATGGGCTTTTATACAAAATTTGGCATTTCAATATGTGTGAATCAGCTCATCGCCATTTAATTATACAAATTTTGGCATCTAAATATGTACAAATCAGCTCATGACCATTTAAAAATACAAAATTATGCCCCTAAATATGTACAAATTAGCTCATGGGTATTTATATATACAAAAAATGAATATCAAACAATTCGTCGATGATATATACAAAATTCTCAAAATCATTCTACCCTGAACCATAGAATCAATCAAGTGAGCATTCTGGATCGACTCTAACCCGTATTGTGTCAAGTATTGCCTCATGGTCAAATTCATAAACTTTCCATAAAATATTGTTATGAGGTCTACCACGATACTTAATCAAATGAATATTTGTTCCAACAACAAGGTTGGAGAAATGAAGAATATGTCTGTGTGTTTCAAAGTCCTCGAACAACCAAACATCAGAATTCTTGATAGGATATCTCCTAAGCCATGTGCCAGTCATGACAATAGACCCTACTAGATATTCAATACCCTCTCCATCAATGATTGTGGTTGTCAATTTTTAAATACAACAACATAAAAAGTAATTCGTTCCTTCTTCATTGTTCTCTTCTGCAACAACTACATACACATGACCTGCATATTATAGAATGATAATTAATACCAAAAATAGTGTTTGATGTAACAAAATGAGCCAAAAAATTTTCCTAAAATAAAATTTACCCAAAAAAATTACCTAGTTCCACTAGGTCAGATACATGATCTAAATCAACTGATGCTTCCATCTGGTTCAACTGTAATTCTCTAGGAATTTGATAGGTATCAATGGGAAGCAACAGTCTACAAGACCATTTGTCAACCCACTCTTGTGATTCACATTCTTCCCACAAAAAATACATACATGAAGAGAAAAACATACAATCTATCTAGTATAAATTATCGATGCAGTTGAATTTGAACTTTGAAATGAGTGCATGCCACTGGATCCTGCAATTGTACACCAATCTTGATAGTTTTCAATGTTAGCTTCAGTGATCAACCAAAAATATCTATGAACCATTGACGTACCTGCATTACCTAGTCCCATTGTAGAGTTACACCATCACACAATTGTTGTTGCATTTGTCAACTCAACACCACCTTCGTACTTTAATTCTTCTCTAGCTAGGGCTCTTTTTATGCATGCTCTTGCACCATCGTACTTTTCCTTTCCATGTCCATCCTCAGTGAAATTCCAAAAATGTTGTACACCGCTTCTCACATGCATCCTACTCAGCCAATAGAATATCCTTGCATTTTTTAATTGCGAGGTGCAATTATCTGACCATATTATGTGTTGCTTGTATCGTATGTTCCTTTCCCTTAAACAATCATAGAAAAATTTAAAGCATCCTTGCACAAACTCTGACGAATGTGTACGATCATCATTTATGTAGAAGTGATAGTCTCTTACAACCTTTCTATCCTCCTTTGTGCTATCATCTGCATGCATGAATGCTACGTGTACAAAAATAGAAACTTGTGTAGAATGGTAATACATAGATTGCACTTCATTTTGAGGTTGTAGTGTATAATCTTCAGAAAAATCAACTATAGAGACAATGGTACTAAGATGAAATGTGTCCTTGCATAACTTGAATTTCTCATCTAACCACTGAGCTCTATGTGTGCATTATGTACTCATAAACTAGTTTCTCTTTAAACGTTCTCATAAAATCAGCTACACAAATATTGTTTTACACTAACTCATATCTCTTCAATTCTTTTCCATCTTTAACCCCATATGTCATTGTCTTGTACTTTCCAAAAGATACTAGTTTCTTACCAATTTCACATGTGCTATCCAAACGTAGACATCATATTGCATGGAAAATTCAATATGCATCCTACAACAAAATGTGGTGCGTATATGATTAATCTTAACATAAAAAGGTTTTTCTATTTCAAAAAATCTTTGAATAATTCTACTTTGAGGAAACTTTTGAAGGAATCTTTCATAAAATTTTGTTTGAGTCATATCCAAATAGTGTTTGGCATGTGGCTCATGATTTCTAGACAAAATTCGCCTTCTAACAACATATCTTTGGTTAGGTGAAACCCTTGTGTTGTTGTGCCAAAAAGTTTCAATTAATGTTCTTAGTGCATCAACAACAACCTTGTCTTTGTGTGGTAGTCTACCTGACAACGCCCAAATATAATTATTGTTAGGATCCTCTATTTTCTCCCGCCTATCTAATGCTTTATGTAATGTTGTTCTACTTATGTTTAATGACTTACTTGTTTTTCTTATCAAATGATCTTTTTTTTATTTTCTTGCTCATTATGGTTGATGTAATAACATGTGGAGTAACATTAGATTCTTTAGTATGTGATTTTGAACCAATAGCTTGATATGCATCAAATAGATTTCTCACAATAGTTCTTTTGCTATTACTTTCAGATGATCTTAGGCTTAAAATTTTTACTGCCTCTCTAAAATTCAAATTTTTAATCATTTCAACAATTATTGGCATCTTGTAGTTTGATTTAAGTTTTCAAAATAGTTTTTCCATATTCTTTTAACCATTCTCCTACAAGTCCGTCATCATTTTATTGGGCATTGACTTCAAAATATTTTCATCGATGTCAATTAGATACTTTAGTTTCCTACGAATGATTCCAGTAGGTGTTAACATCGGTACATTGCGTGAATTAGGTACATCATCGCATCAAATAGAGTCAGTGTATGTTCATCATTGCGTGCATTAGGTACATTCATTGCATTGGGTTCATATGGTAAATCAAATGTTGTTGGTGCATCTTCATTGTTTGTTTGATTATTCATTGTGATCTCTTCTTCAATTGCGTTATGTTCGTTTGACAAATCGAATTGACATGTTGAGATGACATACCTTCTTGTCCCATTGTTCTTATGTCATGTAATTTCTTCATACACTGCCTTTGTCTTTTCTTTTCAGCCTCTCATTGTTCCATCATTCCTTGCTTGTTCTTTCCCATCGTTAATACCGGTTGTACTAAATAGAATCATATTACATATATATGTAAACAAAAGTTCTTAAACAAACAAATAACCATAAAATTGAGCATTATTACTATTTTTTAAAATCAAAACTATTAAACAATCACAATAACATTGACCAAACTAATAAGAATAACAATTCAATCATTTGAAATTATGTAAAACAAAAATTTCACTTACTTATACATATAAAACT